>NC_133620.1:152313437-152913437 GCF_048593235.1 Sminthopsis crassicaudata | reverse complement strand
TGAGTTACTTACATTTCTGCTACACTTTCTAGTTATAGATGACTACCTTACAGGATTGCATATTCCCTCTAAAAAAACAGCAGTCTAGATTTCAAAGCTTCTTTGAAAAATCTTTTGGCAGTACAGAAACTGTAAGTTACTGTCTTGTGGTTATTTCTGTTTTTGTTCTACCAAAAACCCAAGATTTCCTTAAATCCAGACAGTTAGTCTATTCAGGAGCTGTAAATTCACCTGTTTAACTATAACTGCATCATTTGCTTTGCTGACTTTATTGGAAACCTGAAGCTTCTTATACTCTAAACATCTTTGAAAAGAAGCCTTTGAATCAGAGTACAGTACTCAGATCATTTATGCTTTTAAATCTTTAGACTTTTTTTTTAAATAGTCAAAATAGGAAGATAGAGGCACCTTTTTCATTAAATTGTGTTTTTATAAAGTACTGCACAAAGTGCTTTACATAAGAAAAGTACAAAGATACATAAAACTACAATGACTTCATGTCTTCTATTTAAGATTCTAAGTTTAGTTCTTTTTTGGTTAATTGTAAACAGTCTTTTTGTATTATATACTATTATTTAATGAAAATATCTTATATTGCATAATGATATATATTTTATCACCAAAAATTAATGGGTTTGATTTTTTTCTTTTTTAAGGAGAGAAGTTAAAACATTTAAATGAATTTCTATATTGTGTTTTAGGCATTACTTAATCGTGTTTTAAAGTAATTGTGGGGTGCTACATATGCAAATATTTTTCTTTCCCTACTTATTTTTAGATTTAATCACTAAAGTAGTTATTTTAAGGGACCTCCCCTTAAAAGAATAATTTCTGATTTTATTTCAGCTTAAAAAACAATTGGGTGATAATGAAGCTATTACTCAAGAAATAGTTGGTTGTGCCCATGTGGAGAATTATGCTTTGAAAATGTTCCTTTATGCTGACAATGAAGATCGTGCTGGGAGATTTCACAAGTAAGCAAAAAACGAAGAAAACATGATCTTGCTAGTTTTATATATATTTTTGGAGATGTTTTCTCCCATACATTTAACTAATTTTATATTTAGCTTTCAATTTTTTTAGGATTTAAGTGTCTTGCAAAAAATTATATATGGACCTTAAAATAATGGCACTTACATAGTACTTTGTGGTTTGCAAAGTGCTTTACAAATATTTTATCTTCATATCAACTCTGGGAAGTAGGTGCTTTTATATTCCTTTTTTACAGATAAAGCAACTGAGGCAGACAGAGGTTATATAACTTGCCCAGATTCACACAGCTAGTAAGTATTTGTAGCAGTATTTGAATTCAAGTCTTTCTGACTCCAGGTCCAATTTTAAATCTACTGCATTCTTAGCTACAAAGTCATTATCAGGGGGAAAAAAAATTTACAATGGTACTTCGACTTGGGGCAAAATTGATGAACTGTTAATATGGCTCTAGCCTTTTGTTCACAAATCATCCTATGTTTAGCATTTTTTCCATAATAAAAATCTGCTTTTTACTTTTATAAAGATTTTTGATGAATTATATTAGAAAATTACCTCAAATAGATATTTTAAATGATTGAATGTTTTTTCTAAGATACCTTATTGCCACAGGTATGTTTTGCAAATGTAGCAAGTAGAATGTTTATTATGCTAATGTAAGCTAAAAGTGTATCTTACTTCTCTAGCTTGATCCTGAATTATAAAAGGTTATGCATATTCTCCAGATTGTTTCTCTCCTTTATCTCTAAAATGTATTAATTTTGAATTTTTTAAATTTATATTTTTGTAATTTTTGCTTTCCTAATATGTGCTTCTAACTGCATTTAATATACCCAGTAAAAAACAGAACAAATGTTTTTCTCTTGCAGAAACATGATCAAGTCCTTCTATACTGCAAGTCTTCTGATAGATGTCTTAACAGTATTTGGAGAACTCACTGATGAAGTGAGTGTACATTGTTTTTGAATGCTTTAAAAAAAACTAGCTGTTTGTCAATAGTGCTTTTTTTCCATCAATCTTATCTATTTTTATTTATATTATACTTGATTCATAGTTTAATATCTTGATTTATTGAATAGACAATGTAATTGACAATTACTATAAATAATCATTCACTACATAGCATTAAATTTTCTTAAGTGGTATGATTTTTCTGGATGGAAGGAAAAGGCTTTCTTGAAGTGCATTACTCTCAATTTTCATTTCTGTCTAAAAATATTATTTAAGCCAGTTATTTTAGTATGTTTTATTTCACTGGTAGTAATCAAGTACATACTTTTGCATTTGCCTTCAGGTGAAAGAAATGAATCCAAGAAATACACACACACCCCTATCAGTTTGTGGATGGTGAACAGTACAGACCTTGTGAATAGGCTGCGTAGTAGAAGTTCATTTGTCGATCAATTGTTAAAAAAGTATTTTTAACATTTCTCCAAACAAACAACAATGCTTTTGATTTTTGTTGTTGTTGTTGTTGGCATTGATATGGTGGGTGATGGTGATGGTGGTGGTACCATCTTGGTGAAGCTAGATTATATAGGTTCGGAACTACAAAGGAGGGAGACCAGGATCTGCCTTCTCCTCAGTAACGTTTTTACAAGCTGGGTCCACCAATTCCATATCTTGTTTCTCTTTTAAGATCTCTTAGGAGGGACCTTAATGTTAACTTTTTCATTACTACCATCTGGTAGCTAACACGTTCCCTTTTACTTGGCTACTTTAAAAGAGAATTTGATTACACTATTTCCCACCTATTCTTTTATTCTAGAAACAAGAAAATGACTTTTCTGAAATTTCCATGTTAACAATATGGACTCAGAAAAGGTAAAAAGAACAGTTGAGAGGAAACTTAACAGAATTTTAAGCAATCAGGGATTTGCTTATTTAAAATTACTCTGCTTATAGGGAGAAATACAAGCAATATGGATAATACTGATGGGTCTTTGTATATAAAAAAATAAATGTGCATTTTGTAATCTTACCTAAATGCTTTTAAAAATAATTATACATTTTGAAAAAAATTAGTCTGTGTCTTTCATTGTAAATACTGAGGTTTTGACTTTGGAGTGAGGGAAAGGACAGGCTTTTCATATAAGTGAAGGGAAGAGGTAGTGGGATAGAGTCTCTGCCAAGATATTCACAGCAATTAGGTGGGAAGAGTAGCTATCTTGAAACTTCGCCTTTTCTTTTCTCTTCTCTTCCCTATCCATATCTTTGCTGCTCAGACCATTCTTCACAGTGACACTGGATAGGTGAGAAGCTGGATTCATGTTGAAACTACACAAGTGTTCAAGGCAGCACATGTAACAAGGAAAGAGAAGGAGCAATTTGGTCCCTAGTTAAACAGTGAGTTGTTAAGAAGGATCCTTGTGATCATCTACCTGTGGGTTGAATATGTTGTAGAGGGAATTCTTTTCCAAGTATGTGTTATAATAAATGACATCTTCAATTCCCTTTTAACTGACTTTTTGTAATTCTGGGAATAAACATTTGTGGGGTATGTACAAATTATAATACCTATAAGTAGGTGTTTAAGAGAAATACTTTACTACTTGAGTTCTCAATATTCTCATCAACTTTATAAAAGGGCTGTATTAAGCAAGAAGATCCCTTCTAGTTTTAGTATGCGGTTCTCTTAAACACCTACTTATAGGTATCATGATGTCATTCTAATTCTAGTACTAACTAACCATGTGATCTTGTAAGTTACTACTAGAATTCAGGCCTCTTGACTCCCACAGCAAAACTCTGTTCCTAAAACAATATGAACTTTACTATTTCTTTTCTTTTTCTTTTTCTTTTTTTTTCCCTGAGGCTGGGGTTAAGTGACTTGCCCAGGGTCACACAGCTGGAAGTGTTAAGTGTCTGAGACCAGATTTGAACTCATGTTCTCCTGACTTCAGGGCTGGTGCTCTATCCACTGTGCCACCTAGCTGCCCCTGAACTTTCCTATTTCTAATACTCTTCAAAAATTATTGTAATAATATTCATAAAACCTAAGTTCCTATTGAATTCATTTTAGAATTACTTTATTTGCTCTGTGTGATCAAAATTACAACTTGATATGTGAGTTATTAGTTTTTCTGGCTAACTTTATCATACATTTAATTTCCATCCATTCATTTTTAACTACTACTGCATTTTTGTTGAAACTATAAAGCAGAGTTGGCTTAATTTATTGCCATATTTATATAACTGAAGCACTCAGCAAATAACTGGAAACATTGATATTTCTGCCTCTGTGTTATAAAGTTGTTCCTTCAAGAAATTAGAATGATCATTTTTTTTTTTTTTGGCATGCATTTTGTTGTAGAGCTTGGTACATATCCTATCATTTCCAAGATTTGTTTATATTCAATCTTTAAATTTTGAGTATTGTATAGTGCATACAGGGCCGCCTTGCAGTCAGAAAGAACTGTCCAGCGATGGACAAGATGGTTCCCCAGACAATTCTGTGTCATCTAATTTATAGATAACATTTCATTTTACATCAAGGAAGGGTTTATCATGTTTTGATCATAGGATGAGTGATGAAATTGCTAGTCTGGACTTTAGAAATATGTAAAAATGTACATACATGCAATAGCTCTTAACTAAGAGCTTATAATGAAATAAATGCCTTATTCATTCATTGGTTCATATATAGTTTGTAGAAAACACATAGATATTACTGACATCTGAATTGTCAAAAATAATAAAAGAAAAATCTAAATAGCTTTAACGACTAACTGTTATATAATTCAAAGAACACAGGACTGGAAGTTGGGAAACCTAGATTCTTGTCCAGGCTCTGCCATTAACTAGCTGTGTGACCTTAGACAAGTTATTTAACCTCTCTGAGACCAAATTTCTTTGTTATACGAGTGGATTGAATTAAGTGATCTCCAGTAAGTTTTTCTGTAATCAAATTGACCAGAAGTCAGAATAACATGTCAGAAATCTGATTTTTTGCTTATTTTTACAGCTATTACATATACATATATGTATGTTACACATATAGATACATATTATATGTGTGTATATACCTATACATGTATAAATGTAAACATACACATATACATATAAATCAGAAAGTTGAGTATCAGCTATCACCTGCCTCTTTCCCTGGAGAATTAAGGTTGCCTTGTTATAGTAAAACTAATAGAGGAAATAGTTTCCAGTTTTTATTTTTCTAGCAATGCTATAGTACTAGGATGCATCTCAAACAAATGACATCCAAACTTACAATGCTATCAGAAGTATTAAGTACTTTGAAATCCGTGGATAAAATCTGATCACTTCAGAGCATTGAAAATCTAGATTGACTCATTTCCTCCTTTACCTTCTCATTTCTAATCCAATCTCATCTTGTACTTTGGAATCACTAGCAGGGACAGAAACAGAAATCAGATAGTTTGGAAAAAGGGGTTTTAGGTATGCACATTTTCCATACTTTACTATATTTATAGTTTCAGACATATTGCAGTGCTACATACTGTGTTATTGAGAGAGAGAATGCCAGGATAGTATTTTCTTTATCTTTTTTATCCTAGCTTTGTGGTAGATCTGTGTCTCTTTCTTAGAACTGACACATTTTTTCTTTGATATGATTTGATTTTTAAAATAATAATAGCCTTCATTTTTCAAAATACATGTAAAAGTAGTTTTCAACATTCATTCTGGCAAAACTTTTGTGTTCCAAAATTTTTTTCTCTCCCCCAACTCCCCCATCCCGTAGACAGCAAGAAATCTAGCATAGGTTAAACATGCGCAATTCTAAACATATGTCCATATTTAGCATGCTGCACAAAAAAAAAAAAAAAAAAAAATCAAAGTTGGGGGAAAAAGAGAAAAAAATCAAAAGGGAAAAATATGAGAAAGGAAAAACAAACAACCACCACAAAGTAGAAATAGGAAAAAAAAAATATCTTACTAAAAAAAACTTTTTTTGAACCACATTCAATCTCTTATGATTTTTTTCTCTGGATATGAATGGCTCTTTCTATCACAAGTCTATTGTAATTACCTTGAATCAGTTCTTTGTTGAAAAGGGCCAAATCCATCACAAATGATCATCACATAATCTTCTTACTTTACAGTGTTCTCTTGGTTCTATTCATTTTACTTAGAATCAATTCTTGTTAAGTTTTTCTAGGCTTTTCTGAATTCAGCCTGCTCATCATTTCTTATAGAATAATGATATTCCATTACATTCATATATCATAACTAACTCAGCCATTCCCCAACTTTTGGGCAGACACTTCTTTTAAAAGCTATTAATGCTATTCACACTCCTGTTTCTATATGTTAAGAACAGCATTAAAATTTAAGTATCTAAAATCTCAGAAAATCATCCCAATAGATGATTCATGTTTCTTATCACTTATAGTTTTAAAGCTTGACATTTTTACTACTAAATGTAAGATTTTTTTAAACATGAATTTTTTTTTTCTTATACTATAGTTATTATATGGTCAGAGATACCTAAAGTCATCAGCTGTGCAGAATGACTCAGAAATCTGGAAATTAACAGAAAAACATTTTAAACATTAACAGTAAGGGAGCAAAAAGAAGTGGAGGTGCTCCCCCCTTTTTATAAAATTATCTTTAAGCAGCACAAGTTTTCCTCAATACTGTATATACTTTGATCCATGCCTCATACATAAGACTGACATAATTACTCCCATGAAAAGGCAAAGCTCTTAGATTCATTTCTGTAACAATTATTTCCTGAATGTTTCCCTTTCCCACCAAATAACACAAGTTTTGCAAATCCACTTATTCCCACTGAGTTACTATTAATCAGTTTATATAACTGTTCCCTGTTCCACTTCTGCTATTAAACTACTCCTTCTTTCTCTACTCAGTGATCTTTCCTTTGCACCAAAGGGAGAAAAAAAAGTTAAGCAAAACCCACCCACTTACCAACTTCATCTAGCAGCACATACAACATTTTGACCTGCATTCTTCACCTCTTCAGTAAAGCCATTCTTGAAAACATTTCCTGCCTTGTCTTGGCCTCAGCCTTAGTCCTATGGTGTTCAACATCTATATTACCTTAGTTATAAGCATACATAGCATACTCTAGATGTGGGGCTCTAAAGCCTTGTAATTTGTATTATAAATTGACTCAAATTTCTTACATTATATTGACAATTTCATTCATGCATTGATCCAAGTTAATAAAAATCAGATTTACTGGGATGAGACTTTATTTTTCTAATGATTTATATTACCTCTATGCTAAAAATGTCTCATTCTAAATTTTTGATACAGACTACTTAAATTCCATTTTTCAGTTACCTATAGGATATCCTGCAGTCAATTAAAATTAACTGTCAGAAACTATTATCTTTTGATTTCTCTCCCAATCCTCTTCAGTTGCTTCTCTTTTCTAATTTCTCTATCATTTATCCAGGCATTCTTCCAACCTCCCAGGATAGAAATCTCAAAAATCTTTGACATTAAATATAGTCTTGCCCAAAGACCCCATATTAATCTTTTACCCTGTAATTAGGTTCTTTCTGGGATTTAGATCTTAAAGTGCCATGAGCTTTGGCATCTCAGAATAGTGTTAGAAACTTCAGCCCCTGAACCTGGGGTTGTACTGTCTGAATGCCATCTATTATATTAACTTTTCTTGGAACTTATCAGATCTTCACCCTGAAGCTTTTTGCCCACCCTAAAGTATTCTTGGGGAAATCCTCCACACTTGCTTCACTAGACAGATTTTTGTAGGCTGCAGATTTCTTTAGCTTGCCTCTGGTTTTTCTGGGACACCAGCTTTGCTGCCAACTCCCATTTCTATTGTCTTCAGGCTGCTGACTGGTCTGTGTGCAATTCTGGAGGTATAGAAGACACTTGATTCAGTTTCTTATTGGATTTCTTCATATTTATTCAGTGTGATGAAACCCTAAAGGTTTTGTTGGAGTAAGTATATGGGAAATAGATGATCTACCTGCATTTTGGGCAACCATCTTGGCTTTATTCTGTTCCTCTTAATAATTTTTAGTCATATTCTGTAACAAATATTGATACTTGCCATGTAACCTCAGCCTGTTTAAAGAAAATAAATAAATTAATTAATAGATGTTTCATATGCTAAGGAAGCACCCAAAATACCATTTATCAAATATTACAGAGTCTATCTCTGCACAATTTCTATAGCTGACACCTTTCTTGATATGGCCACTACCACCATCCAGACCTTCATCTACTCTTGCTTAATCTATTGCAATACTTCTTAATTGATTTTTTTCATTGCCAAATATTTTCATCTCACTCCTATTCAATAAATTCCTGTGTCTCCATATTACCTGGAATTTAAAGCTTTAAACAACCTGATTCCCTCCAAACTTTCCAGCCTTATTTTATGTTATTCTCCTCATGCTTTACTGTCCAGCCAAATTGATCATCCTCTCTGTCTCTCACAAAACAATCCAGTTCCATGCCTTTTCCCTTTCCATGCCTTTCCACAAGGTATCCCTTGTCAATGGAATGTGCTCTTTCTTCCTCTGCAGCTCTTAGAATCCTTTGCTTCCTTCAAAGCTCACCTCAAATGATTAGATATTTCTTGATCTCCTCATCTCCCCCAGCTGCTGGTGTCCACCATTCCTCCAAAATGCCCTTTATTTACCTTATATATGATTATGTATTTTTTTTTTAAAAACTTAGGTACCTCTATTGTTTCTCCAAAATAGAATGGAAGCTCCTGAAGAACTGAAATTGGTTCTCTATTTGTTTTATCTTTAAATCCCCAGCACAATACCTGACATATAATAAATTCTTAATAAATACTTCTTGATTGATTAATTGATTGGCTACCATAACATAGTCAATATGACTAACATGAGGAGAATGAACGCACTGTCAATATGGTTAGGGGAAAGAAATAAGAGAAGGCATTGTGCCAGGTAGTTTTATTTGAATGAAAACTTGAAAGGAGAGAGAGAGTTTAAAAGTTAGATAGGAGAAAGTAGTGAATTCTGGGCATGGACTCTACAAAGTCAGAAAAAAGGAAGGTGGAGTGCCAAGTTTGGGGAAATGAGAAAAGAGCATTTTTAGAGAGTTCATGGAATTCACTCATTAAATGTTAGAGCTGGAAGAGAAACTGTATCCTAACCATTATTTTAAAGATATGGAAACCAAGACCAAGAAAACTGAAATGATATGCTCCTAATGTTAGACTATTGTTCCTTGATCCTTGTGTCCAAAAATAAACTATTTTAAAATAGGGTTCTCTTTAGATTGGGAAACAAGACCTGAAAACTATCTATATTTTGACTATTATAAGTATTCTAAATAATTTATTAAAATGCTGATTAAAATTACTTAGAAATCAGTTTATTTTGAAGAATGAATTATCTTGTTAAATTGAGCTTTTGGTGATTTGTTTTAAAACTTTCTGGATTAATTTTTGTTTCTTAAAGATGATCAAATATTGACTCACTAATAATCCAATTTTAGATTTTTTTTCCTTTTTTTTTTTTTGAGAGAGAAAGAATAAGTAACACCAATTAAAAGGAATGTCCATTCATAGTATTAAGAAAGAAATCTTATTAATTTAAGGATTAAGTGATAAAGAAATACCCATTCCTAAATTTTTTTCACCCTGAATATTAGGGAATTTTGGTACTCATCCTAAAAAATTTACTTTCTTTTCTAAAAAATAAAGATTATTTATATAGAACTTCATCATAAATGACCATCATGAATAAGTGGAGGTCATTCATGAAAATTCAGTATAATAATGCTTCATTTGTATAGTAATAAAAATAAGAATGTGAGGTTGAGGGCAGGGATAGTCTGTGGTTTCTTTTTTCTTAATATAATACCTAGTATATAATAAGCACTAAAAGCTCTTGGTTGAGTGAGAACTCACTTTTTTCAAAGTTCTATCGAGTTATTATATTATTTCAACCCATCATTCCTATGATGTAGATAATTCATCTATTATTATTCTTATTTTACACATAGCAACACTGAGCAATTTGGACTTTGAATTATTTGTTGTAGGTCATAGTTTATTAATAGTGGCAGAACAGAAACTAAGATTTGAGTGTTCTGGCTTCAAGCCTAGTCCTCTACACTAGATTATACTGCTTCTTAGGTTTATTAATGACCTATATTCTTTAGCAGAAAGTCTTATTCTCTAATTTATTGCTGCTGTTTTATTAAAAAAAATCTTGACTGATAGGCAGCAAAAAGATTTGAAGGTGGGTATTCAGAAGTGCTTACCTATAGCTTCTTAATTTTCACTGCTGACTTTTAGTGGTCATGCTTTGCAGGAAAAAATGTCAGTTATTTTCAATTATCCAATTATCATTTCTGTGAAAACAGGAACTTAAAGGCCATGAGTAAGAATTGAAGCAATTTTTGTAATTCCTGTTTCCCAGAAAGGATGTCAGATCATCCAAAGGAAGGTAAGGGTTTCAAAAATATTGATGTCTTAAAATTTTCCACTTAACCACTTTTTGTTATATTTCACATCTTTTTGCTTTAGAGAGAGAATTAGAAAGCAAAATGGTGGATTCCTGACAGGAATTAGAATTACCTAGGGAATAATAGGATTATAATTTTAAAATTGAAAAAAGTTTAATATTTTAGTTGATTCCTTTTTTTTTTTTTAAACATCAAGGTACATTTATTATAGTTGTGGCAAATTTAATGTTATAATTTTATATAATGTTATAATTTTTGTTAACTGTTTATTTTTATGAACTAAAACTGCTTCATTTGTATATTCTTCCCTAGAGGGGGCAGCATAGAATCATAAGTTTGGAAAGAACTTTTTGAAAGTTCATTGTCTATTCTTTCTCTTTAGCCTAAAGATAGGATTATCCCAAAACAGGAAAACTCCTGTTTTCAGACATTTTTAAGAGAAGAAAATAGTTTATTGCTTCAGTAACTCTTAATTCCATTGTTTAATCTCAAGAAATTATTTTTTTTTTCTATCTAAAATTCCTTTTGTTTGATTTTTAGCGTATTTAAAAGTTGTCCATTCATCCATATATCAAATACCTAGCATGTGCCCTTTATGTCTGAGGTACTATGCTAAGTACTATGAAAATTCAAACGTGAATAACACAATTTCTTCCTTCAGACACATATTATTATCTTCCCTATAGCTATAATATAGAGCAGAATTCAGTTAAGTATCCTTTTGAAAGGTTTGACAAAGTAGGAATCAAGATAAATTTTATAGGAAAGAGTAGGAAATGTTTCATGGAATAGGTGGCATTTGTGTTTCATCCTAAAAAATATATTAGGATGTAATTTCAGTGGAAGATGGAAAAGAAGGCATTAAGGTATTAGGAGAGGTGTAAGTAGACATAGAAATGGAAAAATGCAGTATTTATTTAACAAGTACTTATTAGCCTAGTTTGGCTTGGGAATTAAAGTTGCAAAGATAGATTGCATGCATATTGTTATACACTGTGTAAAGCAGGGACTACCGAATTAAGAAGTAGTATGAGTCAACATGGTGTACCAAAAGTAAAATAATTACTAGATTTGGAATCAAAGATTGAGTTTTTGAAATCTGTCCCTGGCAGGTATATTCCATGTTACTTTGGCTGTGTTATTTAATCTCTCTGGACCTAGTTTCTTGATTTGTAAAAATTAAAGTATTAGAACCCAGCTTCTTAAATTGTGTTTTGCAACCCCATGTTGGGGATCATGAAATTATGATTTTTTGATTAGTAATTTGTACATCTATTTTATGTAACTACATACTTGAGATCACATAAATTTCTTACTCAAAAAGGAGTCACAAATGGAAAAAGTTTAAGAAACCCTGCACTATAACAGCAGTTCTCAAAATATGCTCCAGAGATCCCTAAGATCCTCTTGATGGGGGGGATCTTTGAGGTCAAAACTATTTTCATGTTAATACTAAGGTTTTTAATTTTTAATATAGAAATTTAGTAGATATGTACCCTCTAAGACCTAAACTCTTAGGGGTCCTCAATAATTTTTAAAAGTTGTGCTGGGAGAACCTGAAACAAAACCTTAATAACTACCAGACTAGAGGGATTATCTCTAGGATCTCTTTTTGCTCCAAATCATAAGATCCATTATTTAGGCAATGACTACAGTCAAATATTTGCCTAAAGAATGCTCCTAATCTTAATTTTTCAAAACTTGGTTATTTCTTTAGTTATATTTTACCTTCTTTATAGTCTTGATAGCTAATCCATTTGTAAATAGCAAAACTGAGAGTAGTTTACCAAAAAAAGTTAGTGACTAATTGAATCTCAAAATGTTACTAATAGACCCAGAAATTAATTGAATTATCATATATAATTTGAAGGAATTTAAGAGATCATGTATTCATATATATATATGTGTGTGTATATATATATATATATATATATATATATATATATATATATATATATATATCCATCCTCAATAAGAAACATTTAAGCTGTACTTGGAGACTTCTTGCCTTGGAGAACTCACTCTTCTACTAAAACAGAGTCATTCTACTTTAGACAAGAAATAGTTAATTTTACCTGACTGAAAAATGTATCTCCAATTTCCTATTATTCAGATGAAGCCAAGCAGAACAAGTTTGACCTCTGTTTCATAAGGTATTTTTAAAAAAAATATTTGAAGACAATTATTATTTCTTCTACTATTGAACTTTTCTTTTCCCCCACTACTTTGAACTAATTCTTGTTGTTACATCTCCCTTGAAGCCTTCCCAGCAAAACTGATATCTTTTTGGACTCTTTTAGCTAAATCAAGTAATCACTTTTACACTTTTTTCATCATTAGATTAAGAGTAAGGTACCACTATCTCCAAATCACCTAGGCTTGCAATCTTAATTTCTGGACTCTTCCTTCTCTCACACATACTTTATCTCCAATCATTCTGTAGTTTACCTCTACAACATTTCCCATATCCCCTTCTCTGTCCTTAAATACTTTCCATCCTAGTTCAAGCCCTTGTCTCCTCTTATTCAACTAGACTATTATCATGACCTCCTTATAAGTTTTATTTCCCCTCCAGACCACCTGCTACATAGCTACCAAAATAAAACTCCTAAATCCCAAATCTGGCCATATTTCACTCCCTTGCTTAGGGAACTAAATTGATTCTGCTGTTCACAGGATGAAAAACCTGTCTTTCCAATATTATTTCCTATTACCATTTATATACTATGTGATTCAATCAGACTAAACTACTTCCTAGCAGTTTTCTAGTCTGAATATTTTATCTATGTAGTTTTCAGACAAAATAATTAAGGCTACCTATATCTATAAACATATAAAAATGTTCTAAATCATTATTGATTAGAGAAATGCAAATTGAATGGTATCCAGTAAGAGCAATAACTTAGCTATTCTCACCAGTTCAGTGATCTGAAACTAGATGAAATGTGCTGTTTATCTCCAGAGAAAGACCTGATGGAACATGATTGAAGAGCAAAGATACTTTTTCTTCACTTTTTCTTTTTTTGTTTGTTTTCTTTCACAGAATGACTTAAATGGAAATGTATTTTTCATGACTGCACATGTATAACTTGTGTCAAATTGTTTACCTTTTCATGGGAAGAGAGAGAATTTGAAACTCAAAATTTGCAGGGAAAGGAGTGTTGAAATTGTTTTTACATGTAATTGGGAACCAAATAAAATAGTGAAATTAAAATAAAAAGAAAGAAGCCCATAAATAAGAGAAAGGATGCTATTTCATATAAGATCCTGTATCTAGATCAGTATCCTTAAACATTATGTTCTTCTGAGTGATAAAGGAATTGCTTCTTTTTGCCTATAGATTCATTTTTCATACTGATCTACTTTAGGATGAAAAGGAACAAAACTAAATATAGTTTTTATATAGATTGCTGTTTTAAGTTTCCTTGGGACTTATATCAGATAATCAAGACTATGTGCTCATATTCAGTTGCAAATTTGAAAAGAAAACTAGCTCATCTTATATTCTGAGAGAGAATATAATTGTAATTGGTGAGAGAGTATTTCTCATTTCAGTTATGTCTTTTTAGATTTATAGTGGAACCCATAGAAATGACAAAACTGAGGCCTTATAAAAGTGAAATGACTTGCTCAATATCATTCAACTTAGTGACAGTCTAAAGTTCTGTCTGAAAATGGTTCAGTATAGATAATGAGGAAACCAAATTATCACTCTTTGCAGATGATATAGTGTACTTAGAGAACCCCAGAGAATCAACTAAAAAGCTATTAGAAAAAATCCACAACTTTAGCAAAGTTGCAGGATACAAAATAAACCCACATAAATCATCAACATTCTTGTACATCACAAACAAAATCCAACAGCAAGAGATACAAACAGAAATTCCATTTAAAATAACTGTCAATAATATAAAATATTTGGGGATTAATCTGCCAAGGGAAAGTCAGGACCTACAAAAACTACAAAATACTTTCCACACAAATAAATTCAGATCTAACCATTTGTGAAAATATCAAGTGCTTCTGGATAGGTTGAGCAAATGTAATAAAAATGACAATACTCCCTAACCTAATCTATTTATTTAATGCTATACCAATCAAACTCTCAAGAATCTATTTTACTGAACTAGAAAAAATAATAAAATTCATCTGGAAGAACAAAAGGTCAAGAATTTCAAAGGAATTAATGAAGAAAAAAAGCAAATGAACGTGGCCTAGCTGTATCAGATCTAAAACTAAAGCAGCAATTATCAAAGCCATTTTGTACTGTCTAAGAAATAGACTGGTTGATCAGTGGAATAGGTTAGGCTCACCAAACAAAACAGCACCTGACTATAACAATCTAGTATTTGACAAACCAAAAAGCCCCACCTTTTGGGATAAGAATTCACTATCTAACAAAAACTGCTGGGAAAATTGGAAACTAGTATGGCAGAAAGTAGGCTTAGACCCACACCTAATACTGTATAAGATAAGGTCAATATGGGTTTATGATCTAGATATAATGAATGATTCTATAAACAAATTACAAGAACATAGGATAGTTCATCTCTCACATTTGTGGAGGAGGAAGGAATTTGTGACCAAAGAAGAACTAAAGATTATAATTTTGATTATATTAAGTTAAAAAAAAATTTTTGTTCAAACAAAACTAATACAGACAAGATTAGAAGGGAAGCAATGAACAACATTTTTACATCCAAAGGATCTGATAAAGACCTTATTTCTAAAATATATAGAGAATTGACTCAAATTTATAATAGTTCAAACCATTCTCCAATTGATAAATGGTCAAAGGATATGAATGGACAATTTTCAGATGAAGAAATTGAAACTATTTCTAATCATATGAAAAGGTGCTCCAAATCACTGTTGATCATTGAAATGCAAATTAAGATAACTCTGAGAAACCATTACATACCTGTCAGATTACTAAAAGATAATGACAAATATTGGAGGGGGTGTGGGAAAAACTGGGACACTGATACATTGTTGGTGGAGTTGTGAATGGATCCAGCCATTCTGGAGACCCATTTGGAACTATGCTCAAAAAGTAATCAAACTGTGCATATCCTTTGATCCAGCAGTGTTTCTACTGGGATTATATCCCAAAGAGATCTTAAAAGAGATAAAGCGACCAAATGTAAAAAAAGGTTTGTGTCAGCCCTCTTTGTAGTGGCAAGAAACTGGATACCAAGTGGATGCCCATCAATAGGAGAATGGATGAATAAGTTATTGTATATAAATGCCATAGAATACTGTTGTTCTATGAGAAATGATCAGGAGGATGAATATAAAGAGGCTTGGAGAGATTTACACGAAGTGATGCAAAGTGAAATGAGCAGAATCAGGAGATCATTATACACGGCAACAACAATACTATATGATGATCATTTCTGATGGACGTGGCTCTCTTAGATGATTGAGATGATTTAAACCAGTTCCAATTGTACAGTGATAAAGAGAACCATCTACACCCAGAGAGAGAACCATGGGAACAGAGGGTGAAATCTAACATAACATTTTCACTCTGCTGTTATTTGCTTGCATTTTGTTTGTTTTTTTTTTTGTTATTGTTTTTTCTCAGTTTTTCTTTTTCTTCTTTCTTGATCTGATTTTTCTTATGTAACCGGATAACTGTATAAATATGTATATACATAACATGGTATTTCAACATAATTAACATGTATTGGACTATCTGCCAGATAGGGGAGGGGGTGGGGGGGAAGAAGGGGAAAATTTGCAACAAAAGGTTATTCAAGGGTCAGTGTTGGATAAATAACCCATGCATATGCTCTGTAAATAAAAGGCTTTAATTAAAAAAAAAAAGTTACTAGATGGCAACATGTTAAAATAAAATAAACATTAGATGGGAAATGAAGATCTGACTTCTGATTTGGCTCTGCCACTAATAATAGAATGTTTAGTTTACTATCTGCAAATGAAATTGGACTCAGTAATCTCCAAGATCCATTCTATGACCAATATCCTATAATTTTATGAATCTATATGGTTAGACTATTAAAAAAAAAAACTGCTACTAGCAAAAGAAGTTTTAAAAGATATGCTAATTCATTCTGGAGAGTGATTTGGAATTATTCCCAAAGAGCTGTAAAGTCGAGTATACTTTTTGATTGGACAATGCTACTGCTTTCCCAAAGATATCAAAAGGGGAAACGATCTATTTGTACAAAAATATTTGTAGCAACTCTTTTGTGGTATCTAAGAATTGTATGATGAAATTAAAAATTAAACATTTTGAAAGTCACACAACACAAAAAAATCGGTTCTATAGACTATTTTTTTTTGGTATCTTTTTTTTTTTTCCTACAGAGATTTAAAGAGAGTTAGTTTTGGTTTTTGTGTGTGTGTTTTGTTGTTGTCTATAGTAAGGTTGGGAGTTGTTTTAATGAAATAATATTTAAATTTCACTTAGTCTAGTTAAATTTTATGACTTCATTTACTCAGGTTTTCTCCTTCCTTTGCTGGAAATTTGTATCCAAATGGATATATGAATATTCCTTGAATAGACCCACCCTGAGTAAAGTACTTGTCATAATAGGGTAGATATAGATTGAGGTTGATTAAAAAAAAAAAAAAAAAACCTTCAAAACTAGCATATTTATCTTCCAACCCAATAGAAGGATTACTTAAACTGGAACCATTTGTCATCCCCTTTCAACTAAGCACCATACATTCTCTGTTTAGGGAACTTATTTGAATTCAGCAGTACTTTAGTTGAGACATTATATATTTTCAGCATAGCAAATAGTTTTCTTCCTTGTCTAACTAGTATTTTTTAAATGAAGTAGTGATAACTCTAAAATATTAAATTATATTTTTTCAGAACATGAAACACAGAAAATATGCCAGATGGAAGGCAACCTATATCCATAACTGTCTTAAAAATGGAGAAACTCCACAAGCTGGACCTATTGGAATGGACGAAGAAAGTAATGGTGTGTATTATTTTGTTCTAAGTAGATCAATCAACAAAATTCAAGTTATTCAAGCTCTATTTTATTTAGAGTTTATTCAGAGCCCATTCTAGTTTTACATCCTTTGTCAGGGCCAGAAGACAAAACAAAATGATATGGGTGGTAGAAATCATGAACTCTAAAGAAAGAGATAAGTATACAAGGAACCTTAACCAAAAAAAAAAAAAACAAAAACAAAAAAAACCAGTACTGAGGCTGTGACTAAGTACAGTCAAATTGGTAACATAAGAGAAAAGAAATAGAAATCAGCATTTAAGATTTAGTTGAAGCCTTTGAACTAATCTAATATAGCCTTCTCATTTTACAGACAAGGAAACTGAGGCCCAGATAGGTTGACAAAGTTACATAGGTACTAAAGTTACAATTCTGAGATGTATACTCAGGTCTCCTAACTCCATATATTATTTGCTCTCAAAGAGCAGGCTTAGAAGTAATGAGCAAAAGTTGCAAAAAGATAAATTTAGCCTTTATGTAATGAAAAATGTTGTCTCAGTTAATGCCTATCCACAGGTAAAAGAAATAAGATAAGCCACTTCAAATAGTAGTAGACCATCTTTGAAGATTTTAGAATAAAAAGCTTGATATACATTTGTCAAGTACGTCCTAAAGCAGGACTTAAACTTTTTCCACTCATGACTTTTTCACCAAGAAATTTTTACATGACTGCAAGTATATAAATATATAAAATAGGTATACAAGTCAGACATTTATTAATAATAAATCATAATTGCATGACTCCCACATTCAGTTACACCACCTCATATGGGGTTTCAACCCACAGTTTAAGAAATTTTGTTCTGGAGGAGTTTCTTGTTAAAGTGTTATATTGGACTCAGCTGTCATGTCCCACACTGGTCTATGGTTCTCTCCAGACTTTGGTTATCATTTGTTCCGTTTATAAATTTGTTTATTTTAAACCTGATCATCCTAAGCCAGATCAGTTAGGTATACTCTGTAAACCACCTATTAATTATTCTCTTAGTCCAACTTTGCACTGAATTTATACAACTTTATGTCAGCAGCAATGTTTTATAAATAGTTTGGCTTAGTATTTGAAAAATAATGAAGTGCTAATTAGGCACAGGATGTGAAAATATATCCTTATATAATTTTCTTGAGTCACCAAATTGCTAAACCAAATAGAAAAATATATGTTGACATTAGGATTTTATAAAGTAACTCTTGCCTAGTATGTAGAGAGCTGGCCTTGAAACTAGGAAGTGGGTTCAAATCTTACCTATGACATACTCTTGCAATGCAACCCTGTATATGTAACTTAGCCTCAGCCCTCTAGTCATTGACCTACATTGATAAAGGAAGTTCCCTGTATCCGTGAGATTACAGATCAGCTCCTGTCCTCTTCCTAGCTTTTGGTCATATATTGGGTAGCTATCCATGGGAAATATTAAGAATTTTCCCCAAACTGTTATTAAATATATGGTATGAATTAAAGAACAAGTTTTATTAATTAAATTTGAGATTTTTTATCACAATATGTTTTTTTTTTTCTTTTTGATGCAATTTTATTAACTAGTATAAGGCACTCTTTTACATTTGGTGGTTAAAATATGGAATATTGTCTGAATAAAGTTGCTACCATCATGCCATGTATGGCATACACAGGCCATAACATTTTAGAGTCTTTTGGAGCCAAAGGTTATATGCAAATACTTTGATTGCCGAATACTCTAGAAAAAGAACTCATCACAATTCCTACTCTGCTTCTTTGAAAGAAAGAAAACATTGTTAAAAATACACTGCTGGATTTTTCTCCATTCCTTTCTGCTTACTCATTTTATTCCTTCACTAACAAAAGGAAAAAAAGCCAATTTGTAAATGGGATGAAACTAGCTCTATGTAACTTTATAAATTGACAAGTTTTCCAGCATTTTATGTCCTTCACTTTCAAAATCATGCTCTATATTAGATAGCATCTTAGTAATATAACTATTCTGGGTATAATTCTGTCCATGAATCTCATTATGGTCTTCAGGATGCTAAAATGATATATTTCATTTAATAAGATAGTGCAGTTTAAAAAAGAGTATTTAGAATTATACTAATAGGAAACAGATTTTTAAGACATGAACAAGCTACAAATTGAAATTAAAGTTATTAATCTAATGCTTAATAATGTATAAATATGTGACTATTTTAAAAGTTTGATTCCTTTAATCTATAACCATGCAGTTAAATTTGACACATCAAATAGGGGAGGAGCAGGAAGCAGTACACGCATGCACATGTATATATATTAAATTTAGATTTTAGTTTTTCCAAACATTTGAAGATGTGATTTTTTTAAAAGAAATGATTACATTTGTAGATCTATTTTGGTATTTAGATTTTAAATAAAATAGATTTTAAAACTACCAAGCATACCCAGTCATGCTATATATTCATTTAGCAATTTGCATTGTTGTATTCCTTATTCTAAAATAATCTGATTTTGGATTTCTTTGTATGGTTTGGGTTTTTTCTTTTTTGTTTTTTTGGAGGGGGTTGTTTTGTATTGTTTGCTTTTTATTTTCAAACTGGTTAAAGTGTGTTTTGCTACAAAATGCAGTATAGTTGTGAACTGGGTTCAAAACATGTTTTAAAGACAAGAACTTTTTTAATTAACTTGTTTTAAATTTATTTTCAGTTCAGTGAAAGCTTTAACAACTAAGTACATCCTTTGTTCCAGGCACAGGAACTATTTTCTAGTAGAAAATACTTTGATTGGGGCAGCTAGGTGGCGCAGTGGATAGAGCACCAGCCTTGAATTCAGGAGGACCGGAGTTCGAATCTGGTCTCAGACACTTAACACTTCCTAGCTGTGTGACCCTGGGCAAGTCACTTAACCCCAGCCTCAAAAAAAAAAAAAAAAAAAAAAAAAAAAACTTTGATTACCACATTGTCCTTCATGGATAATGCCAGTTTGCCTCTATAGTTCATTCAAATCAGGCATAAATAAGACCTTGTCTTTACTCTTTGGGTTCTGCCTTTTCATCATTTACTTGTGGCCTTAAGAAGCAGCATAATGTAAGTGGGTAAAAAACTTGGCTTTTCAAGCCTTTGACTGAGTTTAAGGCCTGCATCAGGTGGCAAATTTCTGGCTGGGTAACTGTGAACAGGTCAATTAACCCCTCAACAATTTTCTAAGAGTATAAGTTATAGAATCCCTCTCTAATACTTCTGGCCTTAGTAAATGCTTGACTTCCAGGTACTTGAAGATTGAAGGCTTCATTGTACTTGAAATGCAAATCAGAGAGTGATCACATGTGTATTAAAGGATGGATTTATATATTTGATATATTCTGTAAAAAATAGAAATGCTATACACAATTCATCTATTTTTAAGAATAGAAGATGGTATACTGTAGTTCTAGGAATAATAGACTTTTTGGAAGTTTGTATCTGGTTCGTATAAGGAAATGTTCTGGAGGGAAAAAAAAGTGTTACTACCTGAATTTATTTTGCTATTCAGAAAATTATATCTTTAATTGCATGCTTGTCCAAAGTGATGCTGGCCAGATACCACCAAGTCATCCAAATAAATACCAATATAGAGTTGATAGTCCAGTTCAGTTCAATCCAACAAACATTTATTAAGCACATATTTATATTTCAGATTTAGAGAAGTAAAGACAAAAATGACCATCCCTATCTTTATGGAGCTTGCTGTGGGCAAATAATTTTTATATTTACATAGGTAATTTTAAAATATATACAAGGTCAGGACAACGTAATTTGGGGATGGGAAGGAGAAAGCTAAGAATAACTTAAGGACATCAGGCAAAGATTAGTCAGAAAATAATTTTGAGCAGAACATTGATCATAACTATGGATTTTCAAAGGTGGAAGTAAGGTGAGAAAAATATTTATGCTATGGGAGAAGACCTGTGCAAAATTTTTTATGTACTTGGAACCTCCAGTAATAATAATAATAGTAATAATTGATTAACATGCAGCAGAAACAAGAGCATGTGTTAGGAGCAGAGGTAAAGGAGAGCAAGAGGAATGAAACTCAGTGTAGAAAATCATGTTGGGGTTAAAAATAACTGTTGACAAACTTCATAGACTCAGTGCTTCTATGTCTTTTAAAAATAACTAGATGCTTTTTAAGAAAAATATTTGCAAATCATAAACTTTTAGCCTATGTGGTAATATGAGAGAAAAATGTATTTGATTATGATTAGTTGTAAAAAAGTGATTGATAAATGAGAGGAAGAAAAATTGAAATTTTTGCAGGGGCAAAAGAGAGAAGGAGGGAAGGAAGGAAGAAAAGAGTGAAAAAAAGAGAGCAGGTGAGCATGAGAGTGTGAGCAAGCGAGTACAGTATGGGCACACATAGGATTATGTTCTTTTGGTGATTATTCTTCTCTAGCTTAGTAGATAGCTATTAAGTAATACTGGTAACTTTAAATAAAACTTTTTAAAATAACAGAATTTCTAAAAATTACTTTTATGGATACATGACATGAACCATTTTCTATTAAAAGCAGAGAATGGTGTTTGCTTGTAAACTGTGTTGTTTGTTTTTGTTTTTCCAGTTTCAATATACAATTATGGGGTTGTTTTGCTACCAGAAAATCATTCAAAAATGGCATTCAGCCATGTTACCTGATTTTTAAAAATCCAACTTAATTAAAATTTGTCTTACACTTTTAAATTACCAGATGATTAGTATATGACAAATGAATATATATACTTAGATTAAACCAAATCTTTGCCAATTCATCATAATCTCTCCCATCTTTTTTAGGACCTTGGGTCATCACATTCATATTTTCCCACACATTTTTAGTCTCTTCCTAATGGTCCTCTCTGCTTATAAACATGTTCAGGCCTGTTACCTCCTTAAACTTTTATTTGGCCCTCCAATCATATTCTTCTTGTTCCTTTTCTAATTGCCAAAGTGCTAGAAAAAACATCATGTATAGTTGTTGCTTTTACTTCTTCATCACCCATTAATTTCTCAACTCCTTTCAATCTGGGTTCTAATACTAAGAAACATTTAACTTAAACTGTTCTGCCCAAGATTACTCACATATATATAGTACTTTATGCTTAAAAATTTTTTTACAAATACTATTTAATTTTATCTTCATGGTCTGGGAGGTAGGTATTGTTATTATCCCCACTTTCCAAATAAGGAAATTGTAATTCATGTTTCTCTGATTAATAGTGCCTTATGGCATTTTTTTTCATATACTTGTTGATAGTTTTGATTCCTTCTTTTGAAAATTGGCTTTTGGGAAGCTAGGTGGTACAGTGGATAGAACACCAGCCCTGAAGTCAGGAGAACCTGAGTTCAAATCTGGTCTCAGAAAAAAAAAAAAAAAAAAAAAAGTTACATGATTACATATAAATCCTTTTATCTTTTCTCTATTGGGGAATGCTTATTAGTCTGATAAATTTGAATCACTAAATTTTATATCTTGCATGTGAGATGTTTAAAATATATTCTTGTAAACAGTATGTCCTTGCTTTATCCTTTCTAATCCATTCTACTATCCTTTTATTTTTTGTGGATGAAATCCTATTCATCATGTTCAGTTTTGATTGTTAATTGCCAGTTTCCCTCCATACTTGCTTCTTTTTTTTTTTTTTAATTTTTATAATTATAATATTTTCTTTGACAGTACATATGCATAGGTAATTTTTTTTTTTTACAACATTATCCCTTATACTCCCTTCTGTTCCGAATTTTTCCCCTCCTTCCCTCCACCCCCTCCCCTAGATGACAGGCATTCCCATACATATTAAATATCTTATAGTATATCCTAGATACAATGTATATGTGCAGAACCGAATTTTGTTGTTGTTGTTGTTGCAAAGGAAGGATTGTATTCGGAAGGTAAAAATAATCTGAGAAGAGAAACAAAACAAAACAAAACAAAAAAACAATGCTCACAGTTTACACTCATTTCCCAGTGTTCCTTTTCTGGATGTAGCTGATTCTGTCCATCATTGATCAATTGGAATTGGATTAGCTCTTCTCTAGATTGAAGATATCCACTTCCATCAGAATACGTCCTCATATAGTATCATTGTTGAAGTGTATAATGATTCCCTAGTTCTACTCGTTTCACTCAGCATCAGTTGATGTAAGTCTCTCCAAGCCTCTCTGTATTCCTCCTCATACTTGCTTCTTGCATTTTTCTCCCTTTGCCCTCTCAACCCCCACCTTTATAAATAAAAAGATGGTAAAAGATAGACAATACACCTAAATTAACACTTGTGATCTATAAATGAGTCATTTTTCTACTTTCCCCCTTCTCTTCCTCTTCCCCATCTATGTTTTTACTCTTTCTTTCTTATCTTTTAGTTCACCCCTTAATTCCATCTGCCCACAACATTGGAGTTTGTTTTGCCTAAGACTCATATCTGTCTTTTCCTACCTCTTTTACCCATCCCTTATTTCTCCCCATCCCCTCTTTTGATTTTATTTTTTTATAATAAGTGTTTTTTTTTTTTTCTAAATACGTGCAAAGATAGTTCTCAAGATTCATCCTTGCGAAATTGGATGTTCCAAATTTTTTTTTCCCTCCCGCCTCTAGAGTACAAGCAATCTAATATAGGTTAACTATGTGCAGTTCTTCTAAACATATTTCCATATTCATCTTGCAATAAAAATCAGATCAAAAGGGGAAAAATGAGGAAATAAAAACAAGTAAACAAATAACAAAAGTGAAAATACTATGAATGTGGTGCATATTCAGTCTTCATATTCCTCTCTCTCTTTGGATGTGCCCATCTCCACTTTTTAAGTTTAGCTTTCTTCTTCACTAGTCCTCCTTCTCTTTGTTTTGCCATGGGGATCCCAGACAATTTGTCCCCACTTCCCACTATTCCCAGAGCCTTTAATTTATATCTCCTCCATCTGCCTGAGTGGTTTTTCCCCCTATGGGGTTCCAGCGTTCCTTTCCAGGACTCTCAGAACCTTTGTTCCATTGTCCCAGATCTCCTTTGTGCCATACTGTATACCTGCCTTTCTTATTTTGGGTTTCTATGGGGTTTTAACAGTCTTTTTCTACAGCCTTATATGGAATGGAGAAGCAGATATATCATGCTGCCATCATTATAATTTATTTATAATTTGTAAGCAAACAGTTGACTTATATAGTAGATTTTTTTATTGCTATCTTTAAATGTTTATTCTGTTTACATTTATATTTCATAACAGGTGAAGAAAATGAAGAAGCTGGGACTTCTCCTCTACCTATTCACCCACCTCAAAGGTCATCTTCAGCATATGACCCAAGCAACATACCATCAAGCAGCTATACAGGAATACAGATTCCTCCAGGTGCTCATGCACCTGCTAATACACCAGCAGAAGTTCCTCATAGCACAGGTATGAAATTTAAAATATCTAAAATATTTGTCATGAACTCTGATGCTGCTAAACAAAGTTGCTTATTTGGCATTTCTGATTTTATAAAAATACAGTAATTGATAATATTGATAATAATAAGAATGATCATAAAAAACAGGAAGTCCTCTATGACCAACTAAAAGATTCAATTGTGTTCGTTATAGTTTCAGTGTAATGAATATACTATAATGTTAGGCATTCTGAATTAATTGTTAAAGACATTGAAATTTCAAAAAAATTGACTAAGAGGATGTTAGTATCCTTGGCAGAAATAAGGAAATTTATAGGTTGGATCAGTTTAGGAAGAAAGAACGATGTATGTTCAGTTATAGACATGTTGAGTTTGTTAGATCATCAATCAATATGGTAACATTCAACATATGCATTTATTCAGTACTGGAATATAGGAGAGAAATTAACATTAGATTTACAGATTTGTGTATCACCTACCTACAAGTAGAAATTGAACCTAGTGGGGTAGATAAGATCACCAGGAGAAATTTCAGAGGAAGAAGAGGGTGGAGATAGAATTTTAAGGGATACTCAGACATAAGAAAGGAGAGGTCTATAATAGGACAATGCAATGAATGATAGATATTGAAAAGGAAGAGGACTTTCGGCAGAAGAGAAGAAACTAGTAGGAGAAAGGAAAAGATTGATCATAAGAGAAATTAAGTGGGGATGAGATCAAGAACATAAGTTGAAAGTTTAGGTTTGGTAGGAGAAAAACCATTCTTCACAGACTAAAGCAAAGGATAAGTGAAGAAGATACATTACGAAGTTTTAATTCTCTATTAAAAATGTCACTATTTCAGCTATTTACTAATGCCATAAGTCCAATTTGTCTTTTTGCATATTGACTATCACTTAATGCATATTCATTCCAGTTTGTATATGTTTGAGTAGCAAATATATACACGTCTTAGTGCCAACTGTGTTGTCTTATGGTTTTTTGATAATCTTGAGTTTTTCAACATGTAAGTGTGTGTATGTGTATGTGTGTCTGTGTGTGTGTGTAGAAATGTATTATTCTTTAGTGAATTCAGTTTTCTTCTATAACATTAATCATATTATTTCATGAGTTTTCTTTTTATATTTTAATAATAGCATAATAAATAATATAATAATTAAGAAAATATTTAATGTAATAATTTCTGCACTTATTATGCTTAGTTATATATTTTACCTTTCTTGGTGCTAGATTTGGATTTATAGCAAATGTATTTAATAGGAACAAGATACATGGCTCCTTAGTGATCCATAATGTTTTAGAAAAACAAGTTAGAGAATAAGGGTAAGAAAAATGTATAATGAAATTTTTGGTTTACTAATGAGTTTTTAAGACTATATTAATCAGAATAAGTTCAAAATAGGCTTATTAAAAATGGCACTAAGAATATTTATAAATTAAATAACATTGAGTCTTACAAAGAATAGGTAGGCATGTGTCCTAATTATAAAATATCCATAAATCACCAAAAAGTTAAGGTCTTTAGAAACATTGATAGACTAAAAAACAACAGTGTAAGTAAAATTAGTCTCGAGTGCAGTTGCTCAATATTAAATATAATTTGAATGGTACTTGGTTAAATGAAGAGCAGAAGCCTCAGACACAATTAAAGGTAGCACAATTAGAGGGAGAAGGGAATGAATTTCAGCTTCAAACAATTTTGTTTTTTGTTTTACTTCTTAACCAAAAATTTGGAAAAGATTACCCCTTTATATTCTTAAAGACTTGCCCACACAAAAGTTTGCTTTCTAATCTTTGTTCTCTCTTTTCCCCCACTCCTTCAAAAAAGGGCAGATTTGTGTAATGGTATGATGACTAATAAAATTTTCTTCGGATTGGGTAGTTGAAGAGAGAAGTAGGAGTCACAAAGCAATTTATTGATCATCTACAAAAGCTCTACTTTCATGTTCATAGACTCAGAAATTAATTTTTACATCACAATCTGTTCCCCCCCCTTCTTCCACATCACAACCTTTAAACCCTGTCGTCCCTGTGGCCTCCAAACCCTTGACCCCTCAATTCTTTTCCAAGCCATCATCCCTGCATCAGCCATGCTCTTCTCCCTTCCTCATCTTGTCCCCTTAATGAACCTATTCAACTCTACAGAGTTCCTTGCTTCTTTATCCTACTCCCATTTTTTGCATTTGTCTTCCTATTCACATGCAGCATGCTGAAAGAAACCAAAGAATATCACATAACTGCAGATTAGGTCCACTCTAGGTTTATGTTACGAGATAGCAATGTATCGCTAAAAAGTTAAGGAAGACACAGAAGACACAAATATAAGAGCTTTCTGCAGTAGTAATATATAGACAGAGGATAAAGTTTGGGATGGAATATAAGTTTGCTGGAATTTATAAAATTTGAGGCGCTCACAGAAAATCATTTCTAGGTTATGCTCCTCAGTTTCATAGTGTTTTTCTACCTTGCTCCAGAAACGCATTCATTCTGGAAGTTCACTGTTGCTCTGGACTTAGGCTTCAGCCCATCCTATGTCTGCTCCCTCTAGTTCACAAGTTCTTTTCAAAAACTTGATTTAAGGAGATCCAAGTCTGTCATATTTTCATTTCTCTCCAAACTACACTACTACACTTTCAATTCCCAGCCTTTCTTTATTCCTGCCACCTCCACTCCATCACCTACACCCCTCTATTTTTATTTCATTTGTATTCCCAGTTCTGAACACCATGCCTGAGACATAGTAAGCACTTATAATGCTTGCACAAAATACAGTGAGCTCTGTCTTTCACCTGTTTGATTCCTTTCCTTTCCCTCCAATTAAAAACTCCTTCAAAGAGATCTAGAAAAATCTAGAAATCGAGAAGAAAAAAAAAAAAAAAAAAAAAAAAAAAAAAAAAAGACAAATCCTGCCTGGGAAATTCAAGAAGGAAAAAAAATCTCTGTGAGCTATTTTTCTAGCTTAAGTCAGCATCCTGCTGTGCACTGATACAAGTAAATGCCAGACTTTATCTTTGATCAGACCACTTTGGATCATTGAAAGGTTGCTAGTTCCCAGCCTGTGTTGACATATGGGGATATCTCAGAAAAGCTACAGCAAGACCAGTCCTGCATTATCTCTAGAAGAATACAGAGCCTGGCTCCATTTTGAGCCTAGAATCAGGAAGAATAAGCAATAATAAAAAAATAAAATCCCACCATTAAAAGTTGTGATGGTAATAGAGACTTTCAAGACAACCCAGGAGTAGAAAATGAAGTCAAAACATTTATAAGCAAATACTCAGAGAAAAACATAGTTTAGATGCAAAGTCAATTAAAATTCTTAAAAAAGCTAAAGTAAGAGGTTTTTGTTTTTGTTTTGTTTTTTTAATAAATGAAATGAGAGCTCTAAAGGAAATTGGGGAGGGGGATTAGAGCTTACAGCTTTCTTCTAGAGAAGAAAGAATTGGAAAAGGAATTAACCATCTTGGCAAAAGAGGTACAAAACCTTGCCTAGGCAACAAACTCCCTGAAAGTAGAAGCCAATGATGCTGAGAAATCAAAATACTGGAAGTAAAATGAAAAAAAATAAAGTTTTTAAGGGAACTAACCAGGAAAACAGCTTTAAGAAAGAGAAATTTAATATTCATTAGACAACCTAACCACTGTGACTAAAAAATTTCAAGAAAGTGAAAATACATACATAAATTCAAAAGTCATCTCCTGAAAGGAGCCTCAATATAAATACTCCCAAGACCATTAGAGCCAAAATCCAGAACTCCGCAGTCCAGAAAAAAGACTTCAGGCAACCAGAAAGAAAGTCAGATTCACACATCATTTAGAAGGAGCAGAAAGTTTGGGTTAAAGCCAAGAACTTTACCAGCAAAATAGTGTGATCTTTTGAGATGGGGGAGATGGGGTTTAATGAAATACTTAATGAGTACTTCCAAGCATTCCTGATGAAAAGATCAGAGCTTCCTAGAAATTTTGAAGTTCAAACATAGAAGTTAAGAGAAAAATGAAAAGCTAATGTGGCTTTCTAAGTTGCTTCCCTCACCCATCCAAAGAAATATCATACATGCCTAATTACTTTGCTGGTTTTTCTAGCTATTTTTTATCACAGGAGTTCACAGTTATTAAATTAACCATAGAAAGCAAGAAGACACCATTTGACTTTGGTCTATAGAAAGCACAGGCGGGAATCAAAGAGAGAATGACCTACAGAAAGTTATACAATGAAAGAAATAATTATTAATAACCAATGATTTGGGGAGACACAAAGAGTTTCTGCTTTTTCTAAAGTTCTCATCTTGAAGCTCAGCCTCTAGAATAGGACTGACATTAGTGGTAGCATTAACATTCTCCTCAATCCAGATATTGATACCCCATCCAACCTTACAAAGAATTTGATCTAAATTGTGTTCTATTCAGACTGGGGGAAACAAGAGGTGGTTCTAGATTCTGTGTCTAGATTTCCCAGAGAATATTTGGAAGTAAATGACATAATCAAGTTACAGCACCACCTCATTAGAATTGAAATGTTCATTCTCTTTCATTGTGAACCAATCATAATTGATTGCTGATTTCAGGAACACCCACTCTTCCAAGAGCATATAAACTCAAGAACTTATAAACAGAGTCCTCAACAATAATTCATTCACCAATAATTCATTCACCTTTGGCACTGGAGAGTGTCACTGACCCTTTTATTAATAAATTGAAGTACCCAGAAACCTATATTTGTTGAACTTTTTGAACTTCCAAAAACCAAGGGGGGAAAGATTTCTGGCAACTGTCAAAGCCTAGATATTTCTCATCTTTAGCCTCACTTCAGGTATAGCACAACTCATCCCATATCTTGTTTGGGGAGGGCGCAGTTCTTTCTTGTTCCAAGGACAGGTTTTCCCTTGTTTAAGATCTAAATCCCTAAAAATACAGGCAGCCTGGTAATGGGAGCCAGTGGATCATACCAAAAATAAGACGCCTCAAAAACTGGGTTCAAGCCCTTCTTCTGACACTGTCTGGCCTTGCTGCCCTGAGCAAGTTGCTTAGACTCTCTGAGGTACTTCATCTGTAAAATGGAGGTAAGTCAGGCTGGAGAGCTGGCCTCAGAGTCAGGAAGACCTACGTTTAAGTACAGCACTGAAGAATATTGGCTTTGCAACCTTCATTTAATTTGTCAGTATCCCAAGCAACTCGACTACAAATTACAGAAAAAGCCCTTGTATGCTGTAGTATAAAAGGAGCTCATATCAGAGAACCCTGTTCTACTTAAATCACAATGTGTGATTTAGTTAGGATAATGTATTAAAATGCTTGGCAGAGCTTTCAAGGCCATCCTAGATTGATAGAAAGTAAAGTCCTTGAGTACAAAAGCTTGTTCCTTATTGTCTTTGTGTTCCCAGTAGTAACAGAGTGTCTGTCTTAAAGTAAGTGCTTAATAAAAATGTTTACTTGATGGATTAAATAACAGTAATAATAATAAATTGTTGACTTATCTGAAAGGCAGTATATGATGCAGGACCAGAACTTGAGAGGTAGGACTAGAAATATAAATCTGGGAATCATCTACATAGGGATGATCATTGAACTCATAGAAGCTGATGAGATTACTAAATGAGATAATACAGAATGAAAAAAAAAGAAGAGATTTCAAGATAGAACCCCTTCTCCCCTTCTCCCCATAGTTAGTGATGATGATACAAAAGAAGAACAAGGAAATGGCACTAAGAACCAGTCGTTCATATACTGCAGTGGTCCTCAAACTTTTTAAATAGGGGGCCAGTTCACTGTCCCTCAGACTGTTGGAGGGCCGGACTATAGTAAAAACAAAAACTCACTGTCTCACCCCTCAGCCCATTTGCCATAACCCAGAGGGCCTCATAAACGTCCTCAGCAGGACGCATCTGTCCAGCTGGTTGTAGTTTGAGAACCCCTGAAGGGAATCCAAAAATAGAGGTGATCAACAATGAAGTCCAAAAAGGATTGAGAAAAGTTTATCATCATCATTAATTAAAAAATCATTGGAAATTCTGAAGAGAATGATTTCAATTGAATATGTAGATAATATTTTGAGTAAACCAAAAGAAAAATATCAGAATGATATTATTGGGCAAATTTAAAGAGTTCTTAGATTAGGATTTTTCTTGATTATTTTTTTTTCTTTTCCTTTCTGTGGTAACTCATTCTCGTATCTCTTACTAGAGAGTGGGAGTTAGATAGCTCCAGAAGTGTCAGAGCAGGTGACAATCAAAATGCTTGTCTCAGAAAAAATGTAATGCATATAAAGAGCTGATTCTTAGAAATCAGATAATTTGGCAACCAGTTTATTTGAATATTCCTAAGCAGTTTTCTGCTATGTGGACTTTGTCTTCTTTCTTTGTGTACTCAGTTCTTTAGAAAAATTATATGGGTACTTTTTAATTTTGGGAGAAATACTTTTGTGACATATTTGTTTCAACTCTTTTTTTCAGAACTTAAGATCCAAACTTAGTTATAAACCAAAACATGAAAATGTAATTTTCCTCTAAAGAGAGTGGGTGATTTTAAATTCTATTCTATTCAAACACTAATCCCTTCTCTTACTCTTCAACTTTTCAGTTATATTTTAGATATTAAAGAATTGTTGGTCATAATTGCTTGATATAAATATGAAACATTTAAAATTTTATAAATATAACAGATGTTTCCCCTCTTTCTAATTTTAAGAATGATTTGTTTTTCCCCATATAAAGGTTCAGGATGCACTTTTATCAAAGGGAAATCCTTAAGATATCTGAAAAGAATAGTATGTGCTATTACAATTTCTACTTCTAACACCAAAGTTGGAGGCAGAGCCGGGTTAAAGGGAGAGAAGGGGCAGGGAGAAAAGATAGACTTTTTAAACAAATAAAGCATTTTCCTTCTGTATTCAAAGCAGTAAATGCATATAAAATACAGAGGACATATTTTCTTCTCTTTTGAAACAAATTGCTTCTGATCCTATTTATGAAAGATTGTAGTGATAAGTCCAAATACAAATGACTGAGATGACTTCTGTAATTAGTGTTTTTTTCTTAAATTACAAATAAAATTACCATCCCATATGAAAATAGTGTCAGGTTTATTACTGTCTTTAAGAATTATCATACTATATTATGACTCACAAACTTCTGCCCAGCTTTTTCAGAACCCTCTGACTCCTGACACAACCTAATTTATCCAGATTTATTTCCTCTACTCCCTTAATTTTATGTCAAGACTTCAACATAGGTACCCCATCCTTATTTTGCTTATGTTGTTTCTCCCTTCCCTCTTCCTCAACAACATATCCTTTCCAGATTAAACAACTATTCCATGATTTTGATTATTCAAATTATGCTGCTCTTTAAAGACTCAGATCAAATTCCATTGACTTTATGAAGTTTTCTCTAACTACTTTAGTCTATATTGAAGTTTGCATATAGATATGCATATATATATTATCTACTAAGTCCTGCTAAATTTGGAGAAACTCATCACCAGGTTGGCCTTGGATAATGAATTTTTTGGACCCAATAACTCTTGAAGACTATCTGCTAAAATATAATGGAGGTTGCAGTCTTCATCAGTGGAAGTGGTTTGCTTGCTGATGAAATTATAAAACATTTATAATATTAATACCTTTGAAGAAAGAGGAATCCCTGCAAAGTACACTTCTTCTGACAAACTAGAAAAGAGTAACTTTGTTCCCTTGATTACCAGGATTTCTTTGTGCCTTGCATATAATAGATGTTTACTAACAAATACTTGTTGCATTATGTCAACTAGTAGCTTGCCATTTTCACACAGTACAAAACCATAAGATTATAGACTTAGAGCTAGAAGGGATCTATAGGTGGGATCAAATCCAATAATTTGTAGATGAGGAAATTGAATCTAAGAGAGGGCAAGTGACCTACCTAAAGTCACCCATAATGAAGGGGGAACTTGTTCCCTTTAAGATTTTCACTCTGAGCAGGGCCAGGAGATCATTATATACTTCAACAACAATCCTATATGATGATAATTCTGTTGGACATGCCTCTCTTCAACCATAAGATGAGCCAAATCACTTCCATTTGTTCAATAATGAATAGAACCAGCCACACCCAGTGAAAGAATCCTGGGAAATGAGTGTGAACCATTACATACCATTTTCAATCCCTCTGTTTTTTGTCCGCTTGTATTTTTGATTTCCTTCACAGGTTAATTGTACATTATTTCAAAGTCCGATTCTTGTGTGGCACAATAACTATGGATATGTATACATATTTAACATGTATTAGTCTACCTGCCATCTGGGGGAGGGGGTGGGGGGAAGGAGGGGAAAACTGGAGCAAAAGGTTTTGCAATTGTCAGTGCTGAAAAATTACCCATGCATATATCTTGTAAATAAAAAACTATTTAAAAAAAAAAAAAAAAAAAAAAAGATTATCACTCTAAGATTGTATCTCTTTTGATCAAGACCCCCTTCCCCCCCCCCCCCCCCCCCCCCGGGCCTCCAAGAGTCCAGACAGAACCCAAACCTTTCAGGATAAGAGAATCAACTCCCATAGAAATTCTAAATTCTCATTCATTTGAGGAATCCTGATCTGATCTGTCCCAGCCCTCCCACCTGGTCTGATCTTCTTGGGCTGTCCCAGCTCCCACTAAAGATATCCAATATAATAGCTTCCCTCCACCAAAGCCTTTGCAGATGGATGTAAGTAGCTCACTTAGCTGCCAGGACCTTCTGTCCATTGAGAAAGCATTCTCTTAGTACAAAACTCCATTTTCCAATAGATTTGCCACTATAGAAGTCAGTCTCTTGGTAAACTGATTTCTATCTAACAATAAACTTTCATTTTGCAACTAATAATTCGGGAACAAGTGAATTCTTTCTCTCCTAAAACCTGCAGCCAATTTAAAGAGGATTCTTAACAACTCTCTTATTGTCACTAAATTCTAGACCACCAGAGATTAAGACCATTCAAACCACATCAATAAGATTTGAGAGAGGCACATTTCCAAAATATATTGAGAACTGACTCTAATTTATAAGAAATCAAACTATTCTCCAATTGATAAATGGTCAAAGGATATGAACAGATAATTTTCAGATGATGAAATTGAAACTATTTCCTCTCATATGAAAGAGTTCCAAATCACTACTGATCAGAGAAATGTAAATTAAAACAACTCTGAGATACCACTACACACCTGTCAGATTGGCTAAGATGACAGGAACAAGTAATGATGAATGTTGGAGGGGATGTGGGAAAACTGGGACACTGATGCATTGTTGGTGGAGTTGTAAAAGAATCCAGCCATTCTGGAGAGCAATTTGGAACTATGCCCAAAAAGTTATCAAACTGTGCATGCACTTTGATCCAGCAGTGCTACTACTGGGCTTTTATATCCCAAAGAAATATTAAAGAAGGGAAAGGGACCTGTATGTGCCAAAATGTTTGTGGCAGCCCTTTTTGTAGTGGCTAGAAACTGGAAAATGAATGGATGCCCATCAATTGGAGAATGGTTAAGTAAATTATGGTATATGAATGTTATGGAATATTATTGCTCTATAAGAAATGACCAGCAGGATGAATTTAGAGAGGTTTGGAGAGACTTATATCAACTGATGCTGAGTGAAATGAGCAAAACCAGGAGATCACTATACACTTCAACAATGATATTGTATGAGGATATATTCTGATTGAAGTGGATATCTTCAACATAGAGAAAATCTAATTCAGTTCCAGTTGATCAATGATGGACAGAAATAACCACACCCAGAGAAGGAACACTCGGAATTGAGTGTAAACTGTTTGCACTATTGTCTTTCTACCCAGGTTACTTATGCCTTCGGAATCCAATTCTTATTGTGCAACAAGAAATTTGGTTTTACACACATATAGTGTATCTAGGATATACTGTAACACATTTAACATGTATGGGATTGCCTGTCATCTAGGGGAGGGAATAGAGTGAGGGAGGGGAAAATTTGGAAAAGTGAATACAAGAGATAATGTGTAAAAAAAAAAAAAAATTACCCATGCATATGTACTGTCAAATATATATAATTATAAAATTAATTAAAAAAAAAAAAAAGATTTGAGAGAGGCAGAGGCAGTGTGAGTTAGGAGTACCTGAATTCAAGTTCCATCTTAGACACTTGCATATCATTTAATATTTCTGGGTTCCAGTTTCTTCATCCATAAAATGAGTGAATTGGGCTGGACCTCTCAGGTCTTTCTAGCTTCACATTCGCGACCTTGTGACTCAAATTCCAGATCTTCCAACTTCAAATCCAAAGTTCTTTAGATTGGATTACTAAGTGATGATAACAGATTCTGTTTATAAGTTTATATATGTATATGTGTGTGTGTGTGTTATATGTACACACAAATGCAATGTTCATGTTCATGTTAATTTAAATAAAAACTTTATCAAGAGTATAAGAACCTGAAAATGTTCAAAGAAACTTAACTACCTTGTGATTTTGTTTTTTAAAAAATAAATTTTTGAGATGAATATAATTTTGTTTTCCATTATAGTTAAATTTTAACATTTTGTATCTTACAACTCCTGAAATGACTGTAAGGGAAACAAGTTTGTCAATAAGAATCTTTGGGATCTTTCTTTCTTCATACTTCTCATAAATATTCATCAAGTTCTGCAACTTTCTGATCTTTTGTCTCATTGAGTTTTATCCTACAGTAAACATTCAGAAAATAAGATGATTTCAAAGTTTCATCAGCATAAACCAAAGGAGTCTAGAATGAGTTACCTTTATGAACCTTTTAGGGAAATGTTAATGGGCTTAAGTAATAGTGAGGGATTTAGTTTAAATGTATATAATTTTTTTTTTTACAGTGTTGTTAAGTAATAGATAAGGCTGTATGTAGAAGGTTATCTCTAAAGAATATATACAAATATCTACTTTATATGACCATCAACTTCAAGTTATTAAGCCACATAATTTCTTGCAGTCTTCATTTCTTGAACTTTATCATTCTTCAAATGTTGTTCTAGATTATATGTCATTAAAAGTTGGATAAGTTTCATGATATAATATATGCCAAGAACTTCTAGCCACAACCTATGTGGAGCCATTTTTCTAGAATTTTAACAATCCTACCTGAAATCATGAATCTAAAACTATTTTCCTGGGACATTTCTATATTTTCGCAAATTGCCCAATTTGAATTCTCTCCTTAATCTATTTTCTTAGTTCCTCTGTGTCACCAAGTTATTACCTCCTACCAGCCACCTCTCGCTTCACAATCCAATCCTAAATTGGTATTTAATCCAGTAATGGGGGTTTATGGCAATCTGTATTTTGAAAGGAAATAGAGTTTTAATAGTTTTCATTAATAATAGTTTACATTTATGTATACTCAAATGTACAATGTACATTATTTCATTTGATCATGTTATTGGTGTTGGGAGGGGAAGGCTCCTTTTGTTTTTAATGTAGCTTGAACTATATTTACACAGAGAAATGATTACCTTTCTTTTCCTTGAATGTTTTTAACCCTAATTAACCCTCCCATTAATCAAAATTGGTAGTTACTAAGATCATCTGTATATGAAATAAATGAGATAGGTTTATTCACAAAACGGAGAGTACTTTGGAACATGTAAATGCAAAGTGATAACAGTACAGGCAAGAAATTAAGAGGACTTTATTTCTATCTTCAGTTATAATTAAAAAGCAGTTTGGAATAATTAGATATATATGACCAAAAAAAATACACCATTGGGAACTTTCTATCAAAAATACATATAAATTCTGAAAGTTTACTTTATCCTTTTATACCTTCCTTATCAAATATATCAAATCAAAATCTATTATGGGCCAGCAAGTAATGGAGAAAAACATCTATGTGATTTCTAGCAGGCTTTCTGAGTTTATAATCAAGGGTTTGACACTTTCATATCTATTTGTACTTTACTGATTTGCAGGTGTAACAGGTAGTACCATCCAACCCACTCCACAGAATATACCAGCTGTTGATCCAGCCCTTTTCAGTACTATGTCGATAGGTAAGTCTGTATTTATTTGATTTGGGTGTATTTTATGAGATATTTATTTTATTTTGCACTTTATTTTTAAAGATAATAGTAAATGAACAATTTCTCCATCATTACATGTTATAGTCCATATATGACTTATCTTTCTTTGTGATTATTGTTCTTGTTTTTTCCTTCAAGATTCATCTAAATTTCTAGAGGCCACTCTTGATCTTTTTTTTTAATATTTTATAAATATCAATGATGTACTTGATCTGTCCATCTGTTATTTCCCTCTCATCAGAGGAGATCCATCTTCTTTTTTGATTATACATTTCCTCAGTGATAACCTTTGTACCATTTTTTACAATTTTGAATTTTAAAATGCAGTATATTTGTGTAACTTTTCAATGTACTTTGGGTCATCTATGATTTTGATACTTCAGAAATTGTGGTATCCCAACATTTGCAACTATAAAAAATATCATGAGACTATTTGTTTGAAAAAGTAGGCAGTTTGCACTGGGAATTAGCTTTGGATTTTTAAAAATATCATATAATTTCTCAGATGCCATCTAGTTTGCTCTCTTTCTTTTATACAAATTTAGGCTCACTTTAGTGGCTATCCACTTGCTTATTGTATTCTGTACAATTGACATTTTTTTAGTTTCGTTTTTTTCCTATATGAACTGTCAGCCTATTTTTAAAAAATCATTGTGAATCTCAGTGAAGGAAACCTTATTATGTTTTTTAAAAGCACAGTATCATCAATTCAATAAACATTCATTAAATGCATGCTGTGAGCTAGACACCATTCTAAGTACTGAAGATACAAATAAGAAAATGAAATATAGTCTCTTCACTCAAGGAGTTGGCAGCATACAAAAGGCAGCAGAAAAAGAGCAAGTAGAAGGGGGCCATGGATCTGCATTCAAGAGTTCACCTGGTGACAAATGGCCAACATGCTATATTTAAAAACATTGTTTCAAGTGAAATAAAAATTGTAAAGTTATTAGTCAATAATCAGTGAGCATTTTATTAAGTCTTTAACTATGTTTCAGGTACTATATTAAATGCTAGGAACTCAAAGAAGGGCAAAAGACAGCCCCTGCCTTTAAGGAGACTCATTTCTCTAATGAGAAAGACAATATTTAAAAAGATGAAAAAGGGGTGGAAGGAAAGCCGCACACTTGGATAAGAAATGATGCCCTATCTGTCCTAAGGGCCCTCTGGGAAAAAGGAGTAAAATATGCTAAGAAGGGCTGAGTTTAAGGGTTGATATGATTTTGAAAAATGATGAGATTCTGATGAAATCCAGGAATGTTATATATAGTACAAATTATTATGTAATTTGGATTTTAAAATTATCCAAGGAGCTTGTTTATGTTTTAATTATTTAACTGGATAATGACCATATCTGTTACTTGCATTTTGTTTTTTCCATTCAAACAGGAAATATAGTGAAATTGCTTGTCAATTCAACCTATTTGGCAGAAATCCAAGATAGGGAAAACTGCTTTTGCCTAATATGACTAAAGTAGATTTTCAGAATTATGTGAAAAGAACGAGCTTTGGACACATTCATTAGGTACAATTATTTTTTCCTTGAAAGTTTCAAAGTTTTGTGAAGATTTTTTGTTACTGATTTTTTTCAAGTATGTTTTCATTAGTATCAAAAAAATGTATCTTAAAGAACTTAGCAAAATGTTCCTCATCAGTTACTTAGCTTCATGAAGCTTATTCATTTATTTTTGACACTGAATCTCCAATATCTAATACAGGATGATCATGGGAGCATTGAATGCATTTTTGTTCCCAAGCTCAAGTCAGCCAAAAGTCTCAGGTCCCCCAATAGTAGGAATTATAGGCTGCAAAACTATGTATATCCATATGCAGTTTAAGTAAGTTTCTTCACCTCTTAGGTGGAACCTAAATTAAGAAAGAGTTTTGGGGCTTATTTATGATCTTTTCAGAAAGTAACAAAAACTATTATTTTATTCTTACATTCTACTTAACGATTTTTCAGATCAATATTTGGCTAAATCTAAGCCATCTAAACCAAACCTTTTGATGGAGGTAATTTGCATTATTAAGCACATCTCTCACACACACACACACACACACACACACACACACACACACTCCTATACATTTTCATTAAGTCTGTGAGAACTGAGTCACTTGGCTCAATGTAACATCTGGACAGGTTTATTTGAAATTGATTCTATTAGTCTAACCCCAGAGTATAGATTGCACTATGCATTCTTTGTTCCTGTTAAGTGATAAAGGTCTCCAGGCAATGTACATTCCTGGTAGAAACTATAATCTTAGCTAGTGAATATTAAAGGCTTGGAGTTCTAGTTTGTTTATTCTAGCTTTCCAAGTTTTATCCGAATCTGATAAGCAAAGGAAGCAAAAGACTGAGAGTTAAGTGGCATTTGAACCTCTTAGAAGCTGGGTAGGGGAAGTTTAAAAAAAAAAAAAAAAAAAAGGAGAAAGCTGGATATTGCCTGAGGTTGTACTAAACCATTTATTAATCAACCAGTAAACATTTATGTTTAGAACCTGTTTTGTTCCAGATACTGTGGGTTATAAAAGAAATAAAAGATAGTTCCTGATCCAAGGACCTTATAGTTTAGTAGGGAAGACAATATGCAAACAAATTTATACAAAGTAAGCTCTGTACAGGATAAATTGGAAATAATTAACAGAGGGAAGGCACAGAAATTAAGATAAATTAGCAAAGAAAGTTTGTCTTCACATTTATTTGTTTAGGGACTTTTTGTTTCCATTCTACTATTAGGCCTGGTTTATTTGATCCCTTCTATAGTCCCAAAAATCATAAAAGTAAAAGTTGGAAATCAACTCAGAGATCATATGATAGGACCCTCTACTCAAGCATGAACTCCTATATAATATCTCCCAGTTAAATTATTATTCAAAAGCTCCAGTGACAGAAAATACTGCTTATCTCCCAAGAAACATATTCCATTCTTAGATAGTTGAATGTATTGGGGGCAGCTTGATAGATTGTCAAGCCTGGAATCAGGAAGACTTGAGTTCAAACACAGTAGCTGTGTGAACCTGAGCAAGTTTGCACTTATCACCATTTGCCACAGTTTTCTCATATGTAGAATGATCTGGAGAAAGAAATGGCAAACCATTCCAATATCTTTGCCAAGCAAACCCTAAATGGGGTTTGAAACTACCCAATAATAATAAGATTTCCATTATATTCATTTAAAATATGCATCCCTGTAATTTCCACACATATATTTATTCTAGGTCTGACCTTCAGATCAATTCTTACTTGTGACATCTTGTTAAATATTCAAAACTCTTTAGTATGCTATTCTAAAATAGTTTTTTCCCCTAGTCTTAACTTTCCTAGTCCCAATTTCTTGAGTCAATTTTCATATGAAATAGTTTGTAGACTTCTTATTACAGGAGTTAAAGTGTACTTTAACACTATTGAGACCCTTTCAGGGAGTCCACAAAGTCAAAAGTATTTTTATTATAATATCAAGAGGTTTTAATTCTAGCGTGGTAAATATTGTTAGGTGTAACCAATATTATTGTTGTTCATACTTCATTTTCAAAGAATACTAATGATATCACACTGTTGAGGTCAGGGTATGGTATATTTTACTATGGCTTTTTAGTGCAGTATGAGTTTGGAAAGCACAGCCATAGATCCAGCCTAGATGGATCATTAGGATATTTAGGATGGAGGTGGCTCTGGATTTTTGCAGCTCAGCTTTCCATTATGCTTCTATGATTTCATTTTGTTCATGGAATATAGCACCTTCTTTGATATAAGCAAATGTGTTCATGATGGACAGCCCTATGTCAATGTTCCCCATGTCTCACAGTCACTGCTAAAGTTCTTCAGAGATACCATGAGAGTATCTTTATACCACTTCTTATGATCACCATGTAAAAGCTTACCTTATGGGAATTTTCTGTAAAATAGTCTTTTGGGTAAGTTTCCATTTGACTCAAATAAAAATTATGAGGTTTTCTAAGACCTTTGAAAACATTGCCTTATTGATAATGTCCTTCATTTGACATTTTCCAGATTGTCATTTACCTTTCTATTATATGATTGCTGAGACTAGTTACATTATTACATATATAATCTAACCAAGAAAAAATACAATGAAATTTTTATTTTTTCTCATCCTGGTCATTAGACCTATCCTTTTACTCTAATATCACATAACATTTATCAGTTCGCATCTCACACTAATTGTACTAAGAGTCTATTGCATTAAAACTACTTTGTGTTTTTGTTCATCTGAATGATTTTTTTTTTGACCCGAGTATATGAATGAATTTTTAAAAAAACATTAAGTGGTCACTGTTTGCTAAGTACTAAGTACTGTTTTACCCCTCTGGTTCTGGAATATCAGGTATTTTTTTTTCCTTGATAATTTATTGAAATATGATGTCTAAGCTTTTTTTTTTTTTTTTAATCATGACTCCCAGGTAGTCCAATAATTCTTAAAATCATTTCTTAGATCTATTTTTCAAATAAGTTTTTTCCAATGAGCTAAAATTCTGATAGTGTACATAATAATAATATAAGAGACTTTAGAAACAAGGCAGATGGAATTATTTCATCATTCTTACAGTTCAGCAGTTAAATAGATGATGCATCCTCTTCAATCATATTTCCATTGAGAAGATCATATACATTCCTATTGTTGAACCATTTGACAATGCTGAGGATTTGAATGGCAAGAACCTTCTTTTCACTAGCTATAATTTCTGGAGAAGTAAAGATTGTAAGGGCAGTTAGTTGCTATGTTATATTGTAGATGTTTCTTTCATGGGTGAGGAGGGCTACAGAAACGGGGCTGGAAATAGGACTGGTATTCTGGTAAGCATTGTTATACTCCTGGCTCTTGGGCTTAGGATCTTGGGCATTTTCCAGGATCTAAAGAAAAGAAGAGGTGGCAGTGGTTTGATTCTCCTAGCACACACTGACTCCTCTCTGTCTCCCAGCATGACTTGCTAGATTGTTTGTCAATACAAGCAGTTAGTGAGGTTGAATGGTATTGGAGAAGCTTACCCCAGATAGTGACTGCTTGGGACTGGGCTGAAAACATGACTAGTAGTCTAGAGGATGTAAGGTTTTGCCTACATTTTTTCTCATTTCCAGTTTTTTGAAATGTGTTTGCTTGCTTGTTTCCTCCATTCTGCTCATCATTTCTTAAAGCATAATAATATTCCATAACACTCATATGAAACAACTTGTTCAGCCATTCTTCAGTTGATGGACATCCTCTCGATTTCCAATTCCTTGCCACCATAAAAGAGCTGTATAAATATTTTTACACATATTGGTTCTTTTCTTTTTTTTTTTTTTTTTTTTTTTTTTTTCTTTTTCTTTTTTTGTCTTTTACCTCTTTGGGTAGTAGTTGTATTGCTTGATTAAAGGGTATGTACAGTTTTATAGCTCTTTAGCTATAGTTCCAAATTCCTGTCCAGAATAGTAGATTAGTGTTTTACTTTTCCCATGTATTTTCCAACATTTGTCATTTTCTTTTTCTGTCATGTTAGCCAGACTGACAGTTGTGAGATAATAGCTCTGAGTTGTTTGAATTTACATTTCTACTATAGTTTGCTACATTCAGTAATGATTTAGAGCATTTGTTCATATGTCTATAGGTAACTTTGATGACTTTGAAAAATGCTTGTTCATATCTTTTATCCCTCTGTATCTCGGCCTCTCTCTGTCTCCTTCATCTTTATTTCTCTCTTTTTCCTTCTCTCTCCCTTTTTATGTTGTTCATTCTCAAAAGTATATGTTCATGTTTTCTCCTAAAGGATTATGCTCACTTTTATTGGGTAGGTGATTCTTATTTGTAATCCTAGCTCTTTTGCCCTTTGGATTATTATATTCCAAGTCCTCTGATTCTTTAATGTAAAGCTGCCAAATCTTATGTTATCTTGGCTTTGACTCCATGATCTTTGAATTGTTTCTTTTTGACTGTTTGCAATATTTTTCTCTTTGGTCTGGGTGATCTGGGATTTAGCTGTAATATTCCGGGGAGTTTTGATTTTGAGATCCCTTTCAGGAGTTGAATGATGGATTCTTTCAATTTCTGTTTTACCCCTCTGGTTCTGGAATATCAGGGATTTTTTTTTTCCTTGATAATTTGTTGAAATATGATGTCTAAGCTTTTTTTTTTTTTTTTTTAATCATGACTTCCAGGTAGTCCAATAATTCTTAAATCATTTCTTAGATCTATTTTTCAAATAAGTTGTTTTCTAATGAAATGTTTCACATTTCCTTCTATTTTTTTTTCATTTTTTGGTTTTGTTTGTTAATGTCATAAAAATCATTATCTTCCATTTGGTCAATTCTAACTTTTAAGGAATTTATTTTCTTCAGTGAGCTTTTGTATTTCCTTTCCATTCGGTCATTTCTACTTTTTAATAAATTCTCTTCAGTGAATTTTTATATCTTTTCCCATTTCACCAATTCTGCTTTTGATGGCATTCTTCTCTTTATTGGATTTTTGTGCCTCTTTTACTATTTGGCTATTATGTTGTTTTTTTTTTTAAGATACTGGTTTTTTGGGGGGCAGTTAGGTGGCACAGTGAATAGAACACCAGCCCTGAAGTCAAGAGGATATGAGTTCAAATCCAACCTCAACCACAATACTTCCTAGCTATGTGACCCTGAGCAAGTCACTTAACCTCAGTTGCCTCACCAAAAACAAAAGGATACTGGTTTTTCCTACATTTTTTATGTCTCCTTTTGGTAAAGGTAAAGCTTGGTAGCTTTTGATTCTTTTTTCATGTTTTTTTGTTTTGTTTTGTTTTTGCATCTCTCTTTTTTCCCCCCAATTTTTCCTCTATGTCTTTTACTTGATTTTAAAATTCTTTTTGAGTTCTTTCATGGTCTGAGATTAATCCATATTTTGCTTTGAGGCTTTGGATGCAGGAGTTTTTAACTTTATTTTTTTTCTTCTTTGAAACCATATTGTCTAGTCAGAATTTTTTTTTCTTGTTGTTTATATATTTTCCAACCTATTTCTTGACTTTAAACTTTTATCTCTGCTTCCTAAATAGAGGGGCTATTCCAAGCTTTACGCTTCAGGTATTTTTGTGCAGATATCCAAATAGTAATAGGGAGCAATTGGCATTTATTTAATAAAGGATGAAATGGTCAGAACAGTGCTTTGTATGGGAGCTGCAAGAGAAGACAAGCACAGACTCAAGAAATGTCTATGACTTAACTTGTTTAGTGGCTGTTTGAGTAGAGGAGATAACCTATACCAGAAGGAGGTAAAGTGACTTAACCAGGGCTATGCAAGTAAATAAACAACAGTCTTGAGCAGTAGATCTTAACTTACTAGATTCTAGAGCCAGTGCTCTCTCTACTGTCCCTTGAAAATCTGGGCTTACTCTTTGTGACTTAACCTCTCTGGTCCTCAACGGCCTCACTTGTAATATGAAGGATTTTGGATCTGTAACCTCAAAAGCCTCTTCTGTCTCTAAATCTGTAGTCCTATAAACTGGCCAGACTCTACCTGAAGCCCTGTGATCACTTAACAGATTAATGACTAGGATAGTGAAGGACGTTGAGTCCATACTATATGAAGATCTAGCTGTTGAAGGAAATAGTTATTTATTGTTTTTAATTTGCATTTCTCTAAGCAATAAGCATTTTTTATATGAGATAGTTGGCTTTAATTTCTTGATCTGAAAGTTGCCTATTCATATCCTTGACATTTATCTGTTGGAGAATGATTCATATTGTTATAAATTTTACTCAGTTGTCTAGAAATTGTCTGTAAATTTTTTTCCTATAATTGGTTCATAGATGCTGACTGAAGAGCAAAGTTGAATTATTTTTAAAAATCAGGTTTTGATTTTATTATTTTTCTAATGACATGTTATTTTGTTTTCCCATATAAAAAAAGTGCAACTGTTTGACATAATGGCTTTTCTATTTCTTTAATTTCACTTTAAGTTCTGAATATCTGGATTTGCTTTCTACTTCGATGACATGAAACATATAATTGCCACAGCTTCTCATTTGCCACTAATCAAGATTCATTAATTTACCCTTCTTTGATCCTTTGTTTTTATTAGTATTTTCATAAATTATCAAGAAAATAAATATTAATCACCTATTTCACAGGGGTAAATTAATTAATGATAGAATTTGGGGTTTTTTGTTTGTTTCATTCCACAGTAATTACCAGGCAGATCTAAAATTCATCATAAATAGAACTTTAAAGTAATTAAAAATTCATATTTTAAAATATGTTACCGATCTGACTATAACTTATTGTTTTTCATTATCCTAGTATTTTCTTCATTTTGTACAAAAAGTAAATTCTTTTCTTTCTCTGTCTTTCTCTGTCTCTCTCACACACACACAGATTTTTTTTTCCAATCAATAATCTCTAAATAGTAATCTAAGCAAACTTTTTCCCCAAGGCATTTTGATTTCAAGAGTTAATCAGGAAAGTTACTTTTGAAAAACTTAAAAGTTCTACTTAACATTAAATACTTAACTTTTAGAAGGTCTTATAATTTGTCATATTTTAAAATTCTACTACTTTTACTTTTAAAAAACCTTAATTGATTGCAACTTACTATAGTGTTATAAATTAGCTTTATTCTCACCCCAGAGTTTTTTTAATCTTATTGAAATACAGGAAATTCTTATAAGAAATGAAAAGACTCTTCTAAACAGATTATCATCTGTTGTGTTGTTGTACAAGGATTTTAGAGTTGTGAACATTTATTGTCCTGTTGTTATCTAGAGACCTTAGATACATGAAAAGGAAAAAAAAAAAAACATTTCTCATTATAATCTACACTGTAATCTCTGTAATTTCAGATACACAAAAATATAGCCACAAAAGTCATAACAGTTTGATAAGACTTTGGAAATGCTAGCTCATGCTTGATAGATCTCTTTTAAAAATTGTACAGATTAATAAAAATAAATATGGAATGATCATTCCTAGATTTAAAAAAATATGAGTAAACATTATAATCTTTGTTTTTCCCTCAAAAAAAGCAGTAACATAGTTCATATTGAGAAAAATTCCATTAAAAAAAAAAACATAAACTTTAATATGAAGTGGATTCCTTTATTTTTGTTTAGAGTGATAGAATTGTATTCTAGTTCAAATGGAGGCTGAAGCTTTAGTCTGTGTGTATTATTCCATGAAAAGACTTCAGTGATTCCAGCATAAACACAGAAACCACTGTCCTGATTTCATCCAGGATGTAACACTCTTGCAGTTAACTTGTTGGAGTATAAAAGCTTTTTTCTTGTTTCTGAAAAGGAAATTTTATTCTATATTTATATCATGCAATGAACGTATGTTTAGCTTTATTCTTTAAATTTCTGTCAAATGTCATAAATGAAATTGCATTAAAATAGAAGTGAAAATAAAATAACTTGAAAGTGATATTACATTAAGTACCTGAAATAAACATTGATTTAACCTAATTGGGTAGCTTGCATCCACTTTTTGTTGATTGTTAATTCTTTAATTACTCGTTTTTTGCAGGGGATATCCGTCTGACACCAGAGGACTTTGCCAGAGCTCAGAAATACTGCAAGTATGCAGGCAGTGCTTTACAATATGAAGATGTAAGCACTGCTGTGCAGAATCTACAGAAAGCCCTCAAGTTGCTGACTACAGGCAGAGAATGAAGCCTTTGTCCAAAACATTCATGTATTTTTGGCCTAAAGAACTATCCATTACTCCATCTTCAGCCCACCAGGAGCACAATAATAAGAAAGGCTCCAGTTCCATTGAATACGACAATAAAACCTGTGTTTATGTATCTGGTTCCTGCTGTAGCTTTCATCAGCAGCCTCAACCAGCTTTTATTTCCTACTTCATGGAACCAGTTGTGTTTGGGGCCAGTGGGCTGGTGTTAGCAAGATAATGAAAAATGCACAAGGGACTGTTGAAAACAATGAAAACAGAAATTTCAATAAAATCTATTTATACTGGGAATAACTTTAGTAATTCAATTTACATATATTATTAAAGAAAAGAAAAATATCTACAGATTATGTGCAGCCATAATGCTGTTTTACTATATTAATCTGAATTTAAATTTAACTTAAAGTATTCAAAAAAAAAAATTCTAGATCATATTTGAATTTTACCTCAAGAATTTTTTGGTAAAAATTGTTAGATAATCAGTGAAAGATCATTTTGAAAACTCAGTTTATGTTCATATTAAATGCTACTAAATTAAAGATAGGTAAATTTTTTTGACAGGAAATAGAGTAAAAAGGTAAAAAGGACTCAAGCACAATAAGTGCTCAGTGAATATTTGTCTAATTTAAACAATGCAGGTTTCAAAACTGCTTGGTTTTATATGTTGACTTTTGGAACAAATAAGAATGACTTTCACATAGGCAATTTAATTTTATATTTTCCTCAGAATGAAAACGCATTAATGTTAATGTCTCAGAATTTGGCCCTTTCAATTAAGATACTGAACTACTACTAGTGGAGCCTGTAGATTTTATAACTATGATTTTGGAGTTTGGAACTGTTTAGTGTGTAAACTTTATTTTGGGGATTATGGTGTTATGTGTTATGCCTGCATCCATATTATGTAAGAAATAAAAAAAAAAAAAGATTCTTTTAACTAGCATAACTTATTAAATGAGCCCAATGTTTGTTTTATACCACATATTGCAATAGATATGTTTAAGAGAAGATATTTTCAGTTGAGATTTAATAAGGACGGCTAGATGGCACAGTGGCTAGAATACCAACCTGGAATCAGGAGGACCTGAGTTGAACTCCAGCCTCACACACTTCAGACTTCCTAGCTGTGTGACCTTGGGCAAGTTGCTTAACCCTAATTGCCTTGCCCCCCCACCCCCCAAAAAAAAAGAGAGAGAGAGATGATGAAGATACAAACAATATAATCAAAGTGACAAAACATGTTATATGATTTATTTGTCAAATGAACAAATTTAGCATGTATATATTTAATAAGTCCTATTCATCTCACAAGTTCTGCTAATTTGACACCATATCTGAATAATAGCCACCAATTGTATTTTCATGAGTACATCTATTTTTTTTTAATTGATGCTTATCTTTGTTTGGATAGCCATCTATAAACTAAGAGGGTTTGTCTGTTTAGTATACATTTGTACCTCAGAATAAACTATTCCAAGGCATAGTAGAAAACTTAATTGTGATTTTCACCCAGCATCCCCATCTCTTATGTTTCAGAACAAATAGGTTTTTCAGAGCCTTAAATAAGATGTGTGTCTATTTAAGACATAGATGAAATACCAAAAGAATAAAAAATGCCTATAGGTATTTGCACAGACAAACCATATAACACTTTTATCAATACATATGTTAGATGTGGAAAATAGACAATAAATAGGGCCTAAAACGAAATATGAGGAAAGAGTCTGAAGAAATTGCAGTTCCCTAATGAAACCAAATTTCTCCTTGAAATAGAGATCTATATTTTCAGTGCCATTATTGCATGGTTATGAATTATGGGACAGTCTCCAAATAATTGAAGTTAGAAATCATTCAAAGGACACTACAGAAGCATATAACAATCATTAGTCTGTAACACATTACAAATGACTTACACAGATCTCATCTGTGAGATCTGTAACCAGGAAAAAAAAAATGAATTGGTTATATAGAACAAGAGAAATCAATGGATAGCTCACATGAACCAGTGGTAACCATGCAACATGTTCAGAATAGAAGGAAGACTCCAGTACATCCAATGGACTCCTGTATATTTCTAGGAGTACATGGATGAGAGTCACACAGGAAAGGCAAACATGCATAGGTTACTATCTGCATCATTAAAGGGAGTACATCAATCAAACATTTATTAAATAGTGTGTTTGAAGTACTCAGGATCCAAAGACAAAAGTAGCAGTCCTTATCCTCAAGGAGCTTACATTCTTTTGGAGGAAGTGATGGATAACTAAATACATGTAACAAAAATGTGTATGTATATACACACACATGTGGGCCAAATTAGGGAAGCAGTCAAAAGTTTTGTGAAGAAGTGGTTCCTGAACTAAACTTTTAAGAAAGCTTGAAATTCTAAGTTGAGAGGAGCAAGGAATATATGCCAGACTTGGTAGAAGACCTATTCAGAGTCATAGAAATGAGAGATAAAGTATTACATATGAGGAATAGCAATGACAACAAAGGGACTGCATAACATAACCCTGAAAAGGTAAGATGGTGACAGGTTGTGAAGGTGGCTTCAAATGCTAAACAGAGCAGGTTGTAACTTACACTAGAGTAATAGGAAGCCACCAGAGCAAATTGAGTAGAGAAGTGATATGACCAAACTTGTCTGTGCTTTAGGTGCGACAGACTCTCAGAAACTGGAAGATGGATTGGCTAAAGGAGAGATTAGAGCTAAGGAGACAAATTAGGAAACCATCCAGATAATGAGATCTTAAACTATGGACAATGGGATTAATTTTAGAACTATTTTTATCAGCTATGCAGAATGTGGGAAAAGCTGAAGACTCCAGGTTAAAAGACCATCGTTTTTTGAATTGGAAAAGAACTTAGATGTATAGACCAACCCCTCTCTGAAGATCCTCTACTACTACACTACTTCCCAAAGTTGTGAACATGAGTGGTGATGATGATAACTTGATATAGTTGTCAGACTTGACTCAGAATTACCCCCTCATATTTAGGTTTGATGTTAGAATAAAATGAGTCCGTTTTATCTAAACAAACAAATCAAAGGAAGAATAATCAATGAGAACATATATCTTCCCAGTGTTGGCCATACTAATTCTCATTCAAAAACTTTAGGGGCTAGAGCTCCTTATGTTTTTTTTATATTCTGATGAAGAGGAAGCCCCATTATCCAGTCTTTTTAATCAAGTCACAAGGAAAGAATATTACCTTTTAATAACCAGTTTAGCCTACATAGATCTTGGGAAAACTTGGCTCAGCCTATACCATGGCAGGGCCCTAGCATCAAGTGTGACAATATTTACACTTATGTATATGAAATAAGCTTAAGGCAACTTACAGATTTTCAGAACACAATTTGTAAAAATGCTGCCAATCCCCTACATACTGAGCATATTGGTTAAATTAGTATCAAGGAATAACTGAAGAAGATCTCCAGCATATTGGGTGGATCCCTGTAGGAAACTTATGGGAAGATAAGGATCAGAATGACACAATGCACAGACATAGATGGGTTATTAAGAAGGAATTTCCAAATTGATCACAAAAGCATTGGGATATTTGAGTAATGTAGGGTGATCAAAGATGGCCCTTATTCATATAATTGTCTCACAGATTATAATGTACTTTTTTTCCCAACCATAAAAAAATAGCACAATAGTTTTATTACAATTGAGGATTAAACAGTCTCAAAAATGATACTCTGTCTCTTACCTAGCACAAACACCTGTGTTTTGCTATTCAGTTCACCTTAAACCAATCTCATTTTAACTTTCCATTAGGCTTCACTTAATCTAATTTGCTAAATGTTCCCTGTAAAATAACCCTCTGAATCAGCCCAACCACTCTCCCGCTTTATGCAGGGCAAGAAAACTTAGAGGGCAGTTTCAACCATTATTCAAAACTAAATTTAATCTATTATTATTATTTGTGTATAAAGAGTTTATATTCATCTAATGCCTAACATAGTATTCTGAACACAATAAACCCTTAATGTTTGATAATTACATGTTACATAATAGGAATACCCTTCAGGTATGGGTTGGAGCAATTCTCAAATTCTGTGATTTTGTGTAGTGAACACCCAATGGTCTGTGCCATCTGTATCTTTAGTACACTATGGTAATTTATACTGATGACACAGATTTATCAAATAAAAGTTAATTATGTTTGTACACTTTACTTATTCACAGGAATTTGTGTAAAGATTTTAGAAAACTTCTCACCCAAAAGGGTTGAAATAAAAGTGCACATGCTGAAAAGGCTGATCTTTAATTGCCCAGAAACTTTCATTCCACGGTTATGGTTGGTAATTGAGTTCTTAAACATTGGGGAACTGAGGCCTTTTCTGACCTGTACAAAGACTATAATACTCACATAGATGTGTAATAAATACTGCTTGCTTGGCTTACTAGCTAGAATATATGGCTATTTATTGAAGTTCATAGGGTGGGCAATAAACATCCCTGTCTTAATATATAAGAATTGTCATTTTCTTTCTAAGAAAGTAATTCTTGTGTTTCTTATCAGTCTTTCTCCCTATAAGGAAGTTGTACAATATAAGGGTTTCATTCACACCATAGAAGAGGAATGTATTGCCTCAGTCCCACAATAGTTCAACATTTGAATGGGCACCTATAGATAAACACACATCCATACATACAATAGTGTATATGTATATGTGTATATAATACATATATATGTATATATATATGGAATGTGTGTGTGTGTTGTCTTTCTATAATTAAAATTATAGAAGGACAGTGAGTTCCCCAGATTTGAACAGGAGGAACTGGATTCCTTTTTTTAAAATACAAAGCTCCTTTACCAATTTCAAACTTCCCATGAAAGTTAAGACCTATCTTTTCAATACCAATATCCTATGGGTCTTTCTAGATGACAGCAAGACATAGAATATAGCTGCTACTAAATAAAAATAAATATATCACAGAGGGCAAAGATGGATATGAGCTGAAATGTAAAACTAATGAGGAATTTTAAAAGAACAAGAGTAAAAAAACATCATCAAGGAATAATTTAATAGAACAGAGAAGAAAGGCTGAGGACAACCAGATGCCTCACTAATATCCTTGCAGGGTCAGATGAAAGCAAGGAAGGCCTCCAGCCATTGAGTCAACCACTCTGTGCTGAACTTATGGAAGGAAAAAACAAGAATTTCCAAGCATTAGTAAGCATGGATAGGCTGCTTTCTGCATTGTAGGAGGGAACTCAAGTCAATGAGACCACAGATCCACTAGGATGTTTTGAATATCACCTTTCTCTCACAGAACCTTCAATTTTAGTAAACATAACCTCATAATTCGCCAAGCTAATCACCATTAGAAAGCAGTGGAGAGAGGGAGTGCAGTAGTTTCTTAGATCAAAATGGATGCTTAAATCTATTTCTAGTAATGTGTTTGGAAAGGTGTGACAAAAATTTCCCCTTCTACATAAAATGAGGAAGTTACAATTTAGAAATTGCCCGTCTGCACTCAGGTCTTTCCAACTAGAGGCATTGCATTCTGTTCATTTCACCACCAGTTGCCTCTAACATGTTTCAGTTTATATTCTGTTTCCCAAAAATGCTAAGATCAGTTCTGAAAAAATATGGAGTACAAAATCAGAGGCAGGCTATGTAATCAAATAATCCCTTCACTACAGACAGGAGACCTGGACTTCTGCCACCAGATGCTAAATGACTCAGGGTAATACACCTAAATCCTATTTCTTTAACTATAAAAAGGAAGAGATTAATCACAACTGGACCCTGAGGTAGCATTAAGTACCATAGAGCAAAGTACACATTTAACTAGGACAGTGTGGCATTGTTTCCTTTAGTATTTTGTGACTAGATATTTTGTGGTGTCTTCAAATTTTCCACCTTTCCACATTTAGGGAAAATAAAATACTTAATTTGAAGATTATAAGTTTTTAATCTTCACGAACATAATCATATCATTGTTCTACTACAAGTGGACCCCAGTTTTATCAGACAGGATATAAAATTTTAACTCCAGTCATAAGCCAGTTAACCTTACAGGTGTTTCTGTTTGAAATAATCAGTAACAAAATAACACTGACAAGAAGTTCATCATTTTAAATCTGAACTTCCTTTGCAGCATAATTTGTTAAAAGAAATTTTATTAAAATAATCTATCTCTTGTAAAGGAATATTTAATACTGTTGCCAATTTGAACATTTTATATTCTATCAGTATGATCCATGAGAAGAAACATCAACTTCACAAAGGTTGTTATAATCAGAGTTCCTTCTACATACATACATCTTGTGGATTGCTAGTAAAAGTGAGCAGTAGGTTTTTAATCCTTCAGAGTCAGACACTTCACACTAAGCTTTCACAGTTTAAATCCTGTCATTCATTCTATTTAATGAATAATATCCTCAAGCATTTTTGATCAATATGCTAAACATTAAGTAAATTCCTTCGAACAAATAGGAGATCAAGAACTAAGGAACAAACAATCTTCTATCCAACAAGTCTGAAATCTGTTTTCTTGGTAATGTGATTGTTAGTGGGGAGAAATCATGCGGAAATCAAAGCATGATGTTTTCATTATGTCATTTAAAATCAGACCTTTATACTCTACCTGAAGAATTCTCATTTTTTTTTTTCTTGTCATGTTTATTCAGCTTAACTTCAGAAGAGGAAGTTGAATAAATGGGCATCCTTTTCCTTATATTTCTTGTGAGTCCATTATACATTGACACAGTCCTTTCCCTGTTTTGGAGTTTAGGAATTTGGAGTTCACTGGTGGGGTTCATTAGAGTTCACTCATAAAGTACTAGACAAATCATAAGAACTGAGAAAATCCAAGTCTGCCATAAACTGGCTATTTAACCATGAGCAAGTGATCATATCTCTAGAATTTCTATAAAATGAGGGTGTTGCAAAGATTTAATCAAAGAAATATTTTAAAGCATCTATTATATGCCAAGTAATGTTCTAGGTTCTGGAATACAAAATCAAAACTCTGATATGATCTCTAAAGGTTTGGGTTTTTTTTTTTTCTGGTTCTTATATTTCACTTTCCCTTCTGTGGGATTGTATTGTCTTCAAGGACATCTGTGGAATATTCTACTTATATGCATCTTCCATGATTCCTAAGACAGACAAAGTGCTCAATAAATGCAGACTTATTGATTGTTGCTAATCATCTTACTCATGGATCCAAAATCTGAAATGTGATTTGTCAGCTTTAAGACATTGTCTTTGGAAAAAAAAAAAAAAAAAAAAAGACATTGTCTTTGTTCCAAATACCTCATAAACTCGTGGCCTGGTCTCATCTGCTATATTTTATGCTAAATAATCTATTTTTAATTTGGGGCAGCTAGGTGGATAGAAAGCTAGGCCTGAAGTCAGAAAGGCTCAACTTCATGAGTTCAAATCTATCTCTTTCACTTACTAGCTGTGTAACACTGGGCAGGCCACTTAGCCAGTTTATCTTGATTTTTTTCATCTGTAAAATAAGAAAAGGAAATGGCAAACCACTCTAGCATCTTTACTAAGAAAACTCCAAATGGGATCATAACTCATCAAACAGAATAAACAACAATCATTACTATTGGACTACCGTTTGAATTGTCTTTCACACTGTGTACTGTGTCTGCAATGTGACAGGACAATGGGGGAGGGCATCATACTGAATCTGTAATAAATAATGATGTTCAGATATCAAAATCTTGCTATATAATTTTATAACCTGACAAAACTCAATCTTAAGTCTCCAAACATTAGGTTTTAATAATTCTTTGCATGTGTAAAGTTTGCAAGCTGAGAAAAGTGATTTTCTTTTAATGAATTGCCACCTCCTACCCATAAAAAATATAAATATATATTAATTTATATTAATATAAAATAAATAAATATATATCATAAATACATTATATATTGAATAAATATATAATATAAATGTATAAGAATATATTCTGCATTAATAAATAAATATATTTATAAACTTCTATCTATATATTCTCCAGCTACATGAATAAACATAACCAAAAATATTTATCAATTCTGTCTTTTTAGTAGTACTACTTGGAAAGATCCCCTGATACTCCACCTTCCCTTAAAGTTTGCAATGGTATCCAGAAAGAGAACTAAAATTGAAAGCAGGAGAGATCTGGATTGTAATATTTGATCTGGCACCTATCAGTTATATAACTATATGTAAAGCAATCATTTGATCAATCAATAAATATTTCTTAATTGCCTACCTTACAGACTAGAGATACAAAAGGAAATAAGAGACCGTTATTACTTTCAAGGAGTTCACAATCCAATAGAAAAGACAACATTCAAACAAGTATATACAAACAAGCTACATACAGGATACATAGAAAATAATCAATACCAGAAAGGCACTAGAATTGAGAGGAGTTAGGAAAGGATTCCTGTAAAAGATGCAATTTTAGTTAAAACTTAAAAGGAGTCAGGATCTCAGGAGACAGAGTTGAGGAGGGTGAGCATTCCAGGCCTGGGAATGCTCACCAGCAGCCAGAAAAAATGTTCAGAGCAGAGAGGAAGCATCTTGTCTCTGAAACAACCTTCCTCTCAATTTGCTCTCAAGGCTGTGTGTGTCTCCTTTAAAACATTCCTGTATGACTTTTTTTTTTTTTTTTGCTCAAATACTTCACTAATCTAAATAATTTTCAGGAATACAAGGAAGTTTGAGTTTTTGCTTTCCTTGTATCTTGATTGTTGACACAATGCAGTCATTGACTGACTTAATACTTGTGCCTCTGAACTACAAATCCCCAAAACTCCTTATATACTTCATTATAGTGTCTGTAGTGTCCTGCAGTGTTAGCCATGTTTCTAATCCATACCACGTTTTCTAAAATCATAATTCTAAAATCTAAAATTCATAAATCACTATACCTATTAAACAAGATATTATTAGTGAAAGGTAACAGAATATATTGAAAGTATGTTAGTCATAGATTCAGGAGAGACCTGAATTCATCTTGATTCTAGCATTATTAATTATAGGACCACTATTTACCATCTAGGTCTGTTTCTTTATTTGTAGTACTGACTCATAGAATTGCTCTATATCAATGTTAGCTTTTATTTTTTGCATAAGGTCACATAAGTGCAATATCCTTAAAGAACTAAAATTTGAACCTAAGACTTCAGTGTACAGATTAATCTATTTACAATATCATATTGCTTCTCAGGAGCAGCTAGATGGTACAGTGTATCAATAAAGTGCCAGGTTTGGAGTTAGGAAAATTCATCTTGCTGAGTTCTAATCTTACTAGCTGTGTGATCCTAGGTAAGTCACTTAACCCTGTTTATCTTAGTTTTGTCATCTGTAAAATGAGCTGGAGAAGGTAGTAGCAAACTATTCCTGTATTTTTTGTCAAGAAAGGTCACAAAGACTGAAAAACAGCTGAACAACAAGGATTGCTTCCTCTGTGTATAGATTGCTTAGTATATACAAGATATTGAGCTAAATGCTTCAGGGGCATTATTTCAGTGGCCTCCCCACTTCCAGCTTACAACATGTTCCTATGAGGTCAAAATAGCAATTCCTAATTTGAAATACTGGTGACAAATTTACTTTCTCTTGGCCAAAAGGTAAATTTATTTAGAAGAGGTTACAGACAAAATGAAGAGACAATATAGGCACCAGGAGCTGTAAATACAAACTAGATTTGGGAGAGTAATAGGGTTACCAAGAAAAGGAGTTGGAAGAAGTCATTAAAGGAAAATGCCATGAAATGTGAGTATGCCATTGACTAGCAGGCTAAATCCATAGAGGAGTTTAGCAGACTAACCAGAATTAGCTATTGTAAAGAGAAAGATACCTTAAAGGCAAGAGTGATTTTAAACCTACTACTCACTTTTACTAGCAATCCACTTTCAGCAACTTTTGTGAGGCTGATACTTCTCATGGATCATACTGGTAGAATATAAAATATTCAAATTGACAACAGTATTATATGTTCCTTCACAGACGAAGATAGAGTACCTTATTCCAGGCTTAGTCCTGAAAAAGACTTAGCAAAGATCTTCATCAAAAGCACTTCTTTCATAAGGGAAATATAATCTTGGGGATTTCTCAGGGAAGGAGAGGAAATAAAGGTGGGAACAAGGATGCTGAGATGTTGACACTGCCTTGAAGATACTAAGAAAGACAGTCTTTGAAAGCCTGGGTTCCAACCTTGTTGCTTGTCCTTTGTTCTCCAAGAGGACCATGATATTAGGAAGGTGATGCTATAACATGCAAGTGAATTGGATTTAAGTGGGGGAGGGCTGTGTAAGGTTGCCTGCCTCACTTTTTCCTCTAAAGCCATCTGTGTTCAATGGCAAGATATAGATCAAGGTGACTGGAAATGGCCCTGGATCTATGCTAAGCATGGCAGTCTGGGCACCTTCTGGTTATCTTAACTATGGTAATAAGACAGTTTGGGAAACTAAGTTCCCAGGAAAAGTTTTTATTAGCATTTTCTGAGAAAGGGAGAGAAATAAGCTGATTTTAGGATTCACATAATTTACCACATGAAAGATAACAAATAGAAATCAATATATGATAATGGACAAATGATTGAAAAGATGAATAAATAAAACTATGGAAATTCAGAAGAGAGAGCACTTGGTATGAGAGAGAGAGCAGTATAGAAATGGAGACTTCACAGAAAACAAGAGGCATCCTGGTGGAGATCGCAAGATTTTCAAAGAGAAGAACTGTGTCATAATTGCAAACCCAAAACTTCTTAGGTGTGCAATCTTTGGCAAGTCATTTAATCCTTGGAAGTCTGTTTCCTTACTTAAGAGCCAAAGTCCAGCTAAGTGCTAGGAATACAAATACAAACAAAAAGACTCTCCCTGCCCTCTAAGAACTTACACTAATGGGAAAAAAACAACAAACAAAAGGAAGCTGAAAAGGGTGTGGAGAGAAGTCCTGGTGAGAAAAGAAGCCAAGCCTAGGCTAAGTACTCTCTCCTTCAATAGAGGTTTTGGCAAAGAGCCATTCCATAAGGTGGGGCCACCATTGGGACATTTGGTGATTCCTAAAGTGTGATATAAATGTGAGTTTTTATTAAAGTAACATTTGAGCTACCCTTTGGAACAAAATGATATTTAATATAGAATGACTTTTTTTTCCCTTTTTTTTTAAATTGAAATTTCTACTTACCTTCTTCTTTCTGTTTTCTTTTAGGCCTTTCAGTGCACAAAAATTCCAAAAAAATGTCATTTCCCAATTGTTTTCATTCCTGAAATACATCATGGTCTCAAGAAATTCATCATTCTTCAAGATGATATCAGTTCTGGAGCTCAAAGCCCCGTTCTCTGCCTTCCCAACCCCACTGGACTAGGTGGATACGAAAGAATACTTTTAAGAAGAATGCTGGGGGCACCCTTCTCATTCTGCCTGCATTCCCTTGGATTTCATCATGCTTCTTTTACCATTACCCCTCCTCCATCAGCTTCTTTGGGAAGAATGATTTTCCCATTAGATTATGAGTTCCTGTCTTGCCTTTCTTTGTGTTCTCTACACTTAGCCTGGGTAACAGTAAAGGTCTTTCTCCTATCTTTGGCACCCCAGGACACAATGTTCATAGCATATTGATGGGGGTTAAGGTCCCTTTAAGATTCCTTTCTAATTGCCCAACCCATGGCTGACCTTGATTCACAAATCCTGGTCAAAGACACCCTTTGAATATCCAGGCCCAGCCTCACTATCAGCTCAGCTTCCCCCAGCCCTCACCTGATCTGAGCTAACTGAAAAGCCCGCTAAGAATTTAGGGCCCATCATTTTCTAGGTATAAAAGAAATGAGCCAGAACGCCCTCTTTGCAGGAGCCTTCCCATGGTATCCTTCCAGCCATGTAAGGGTCCCTGCCAGCCCAGCAGCCACCTCAGGCCCTGGTGTCTTTCTAACTGAACTTTACTTCCAAATTCCTACAATAAACCTTTTATTTCTCAATCTAGGTTTTCGGGCCTGTAAATTCATTTTACAGGGGGGACACTGCGCCTCATGGGATTATCTATGTGCCGAGAAATGGGGTTCCCCCTTTCCTTTCCCCTCATTAATGTCAGAGTTACAATAAATCTGAGAAATGATGGAGTCCAACTCTCTCATTTAATATATTGATGTTCAGAGAAAGTCACACAAGCAGTAAGTGAAATATGCAAAGTTTAAATCCAGCATCCAACTGTTGCAGCTCAGTCATTTTTATGAGAATAAAACTCTGCTTGATCTGAGTCAGTCCTGTAAAATTATGTAAAATCACCAACAAAATGTCTCCTTTGATCTACAATCCCAAATGGTCTTGTATCCTCTGGAGCAAGATAAGCCTTCTTGAAGGAAGTCACTCCAGGCAAGATTTCATATTCACTTGAGAATTCTTTTAGACCCATGCAGAAAATGACCCTTTGCAGATCACTTCTCTCTTGAGAATGATATGGCCTCCAAGAGAAGCCCTCTGGGTGTTTCTTTAACAATAAACTTTTTACTATAGCCTTTGGGTTTAGCGAAATTCCTTCACAGCTAATGGGCCTTGGCAGCTGACCCTCACCCATTCCTGCCTCACCTCTTCTTAGGTACCTTCAATCCTCTTCAATTTCACTTGGGTCTAACTCTGTAATCCCATTTGGAGCTTTTCTTGGCAAAGATACTGGAATGGTTTTCCATTTCTTTCTCTAGTTCATTTTACTGATGAGAAAACTGAGGCAAACAGGGTTAAGTTACTGACCCAAGGTCACACAAGTTGTAAGTGTTTGAGGTCACATTTTAACTTAGGTCTTCTTGACTCCAGTGCTTTATCCAAGGTTTCACCTAACTGCAGTGAAAAATAGAGCATCTGATCATTCTCTTTTAGCTAGAGAGCCATCAAACTTAGCTAATGTAGAGCACAGCTCTTTATGGAAAATGGTTTCTCTTCATACTAATTCCAAATGTTCCAGGAGATTTCCCAGTAAAGCAACCACAAGTATATTTCTGAATACAAACGACAGTTCTTTTCTCTCTTTCTTTCTTCCTTTTCTTTTTCAGTCATTCTTATTTTTACTGGCTTAAGCTATTTCCCAATTTGGATTACACTGACACATAAAGTCCCACTCATGTGAATATTAGAGCCAAGGCAAGAGTGATTTTAATCCTTGTAATCAGAGTTATTATTTCATAATTATCTAACAGAATCAGGCAGTTTCCAAATGTTATTTTAGGGCCATAGGCGAGGATTCCTTTGAGAAAAGTTAGGCAGGTGTGCCCCAAGAAGGATATTAGTGCCAAATGGGTGAGCTGTTCTCCATTCTGAGTGTTGGAGTGACCCAGTAGTAAGGTCACACATAAGCATATTATAGTTCCCAGTATCCATTCAGAATCCCAAAACTAATTAGATCTATGATCATAATTCAGTCATTTAATTTGTCTCAATTTTCTTAACTGTTAAATGGAAACAGCATCACATTTATTAGGTGTCTGTTACATGTATATACTTTTAAAATGAGATTTCATTTCATGAAACTATTTCTTCTTACTGTATTATGGTGGGGTTTTTTTTTTGGTCCATTATATGGTGAGTTATTGAGAAAACAAATTCATCTTGTCTTAAAATCCCAAAGGAGAAGGAAGTAGGAGAAGATATGTCTGTTTTCATGAACAGTCAGAGGTGTGAAGTAAGCAATCTTGATTAGATCATCATGGACTGTGAGAAAAGTTGGCATATGCTTCCCTTAGCATGCTGGTTAGCAAGACATCCACCTGATTTCTTTTCCACACCAGAGGCCTGTCAAATGTGTGCAGCTGACTACACAAAGATGAAAGCCTAAACCCTGAATCCAAAAGCTATAAAATTATAAACAACTAGCCAATTTGCATTTGGAAAACAAGTACATTAAACCATGCAATTGTTTTTCACAGAACCAGTCCCACTGACTAATGAAATACAGACATGTTAGTTTTACCAGGCTCTAGAATATACAGTGTATAATAAAGTATGATATCTGGACCAGAGACAAAAGACAATGCCAGAGCTCATGTGTTGCCAGCTTTCCACTGTGTAGAGTCTAATTTAGTAGATAAATCTGCTTTCCACATTTTCTTAATCTCAACATGTTTATAAAGATAGCCAGATCTATATTTCATATGTTTTAAAGTCTCACAGTCATTCATGAGCTCCTGAACACAAAATGAAGTTGAACAAAACCTTTGACTCATTTTGAAAATTTTTCACTTGAATGTTAAATGTTTCCAGAATCATTTTAGAGTCAACCATCCAATACAACCACTACCTGAAAAATAATACACTCCACAGTATACCCAACAAATGGATATCCAATCTTTACCTAAAGACTTCCTATGAGAGGAAACCCACTGCTTCTGGGAAAAAAAAAAACAAAACATTTCACTTGAGAATAGTCTAACGATTTACAAGTTTTTACTCACGAAAAATTAAATGTGACTTCCCAACTTCCAACTACCTCTCCTAATTTAGCCTTCTGAGTTCAGACAAAATATTTTAAACCATCTTCCATGTGACAGACCTGCAAATCCTCGAAGATATCTATCATGTCCTCTTCTCTTCTTGAACAGTATCTTCAATTTAACCTGTCCTCAAAGGCCATACAATCACCCAGCCTTATGGTATTATCCAAAAGGCCTTGAATTTCCCCATAAGAGACACATATTTGTGCTTGTTAGAAAAATATCCTCTTTCCCAAAAGATTTACACAATCTAAAAAAGATTTCCTTTTGGGTAGAAGAGGCTGGCAAAACTCAGGAAATCCTTTCCCCTTGCTAGAAAGACAAGATTTTAGAAATCTTATCTGTGAGGATGAACAAAATGCAGTCAATGCTGGTGCTACTAAGTAGTTCTTTTTTAGGTTTAGAAATTCCTTTATCTTTACCAAATGATTTCCTCTATCCTGGGGAGTTATTTTAATATATGTTTCTTTTACATTAGAGATTTGGAATATATTTTAATTTTGTAATTGACAAATTCTAATTGCTTTTTTAAAAACTGTTCATTCCTTTGATCACTTATCTGTGGACTAATAGCTCTTGTTATTAATTCATTTTTAAATGGTAATATTTGTTGACCTACCAAGTAGCAGCAAAAATAAAGTTAGGTACCAAAATTATTTTGGAAAAATCATTCTATAAAAGAATGGCTGTGTCTTTCTAACAATGGAACTTCTAATGAAGTCAACATAGAGATACACATTGTAAAAAATATTAGTCAATAAATTTGATTTGTTTTCATTAGATTTAACCACTAGTTCTGGTACACTACAGAAATAGCCTCTGCAAAATGCAAATATGATGACCTTCTTAATGAACCAACCTTGACTTCAAGACTACATATAATATAAAGGTTGTCTTGCTTTATGCAAAAACAAATTCCTAAATAGCTTTGTAAAATTGTAATTCTTCAAACCAATTATGCATTTTCATTCATGTATAAGTTCAGCAAATCTCTATGAAACTATGAAACTTGTCTCAGCCTCTTGCTATTTCTTCCACATGAGAAAAATATGCTTTACCTAAGATGTCAAGATTTTTAAAAAATAAACAATTGCCCTCTTCAATGGATCAGCAAAATTCCTTCCTTTAGGCAAATCACTTAACCTTTCAGAATCCCAGGCAACCCTTTATTACTGTAAATTAGGGAACAGTTCTTATCATTACACTGGCACAGCCCTCAGCTTAGACTATTGTAATAATTTGCATTTGGCTTGTTAGTCACAAGTCTTTCCTCATTCTAGCCTATCCTTCAGCTATCAAATTGGTCTAAAGCACAGATTTGATCATGTTGTCCCCTACTTAATAAACCACTAAGGTTCCTATCATTTTCCTTGTTTGGTTTTCAAAGTCCTTCATAACCTATTCCCCTCTAACCAACCCCCCACTTATCCATACCCACACACCTTTTTAGTCTTCTTAAACCTTATTCTCCTCTTATACTCTGCAATTCATTGACAGAGGCTTTCTGTTTCCTCTGGCAAGACTATCTCCTAGATGTAGGTATTTTCATTAGCTATCCCCCACACTTGAAATATTGTCCCTCTTCATTTCCAACTCCAAACTTCCCTGGCTTTTTCCAAGTTCTAGATAAAATTCTACTTTCTATTTAAAGGAATTCTTTGTAATATTTGATTCTACGGCCTTGTCTCGGTTATTTTCAGTTTATTCTGACAATGACTTGTTTGTATGTAATTGTTTACATATTACCTCCCTCATTAGACTGATTTCCTTAAGAACAGAACATTGTCTTTTGGCTTTCTTTGTACCCAATGCTTACAGTACCTGATACATAGTGGGCACATAATGAATGTTTAGTGATTGATCCTAATTGGTAGGGAGAATCAGATACCAGAGAGCTTCTTATGCTGATTAGAGCACAGGTCCCAAAACAAGATAAGTCACAGGTGTAGAATACCATTCAAATAACAACTTGCTTTTTAATTGATAAAACTGATTCAGACATTAAGTAATTAATCAAGTAATTAGTGGTAGAGCTAGAACTTCAACAGAGTGGTAAAATTTCACTGTTTCAGAAAGCATTTTCCTTAACTCAAGTTTCAAGCAACTTCACCTCATTCTATTTGAAATGAAGTTGGCAGGCTATTTTTGTTCAGGCAGGAAGCTAATAAGCATGGTTTTTTTATGTTAAATGTAATAAAACTTTATTTTAAAATGCAAAAAACATCCTTAGTTTGCAGAGTTAAATAAAAGCTGGTCCTAGAATTATTTACACACACACACACACACACACACACACACACACACGCACACAAATGCCTTTATAATAATTTGATTTCATGGGGTTTTGTGTTTTTTTTTTTGTTTGTTTGTTTTTAGCATGAAGAGATCAAGATAAACCTTATACAGTAACATATACATGCATAAAAGATCAATGTTGTTTTTACAAGCAAGGCATTTTTTTTCTTTCATAATTTTTTCTGAACTTAATAAACATCAAACAAAATCATCATTTCCATATACAAGTAAAACAGAAAAAGAAGTTAGTACATAAAACTGTCAGTCTCTATTATGTAAAGCTTACTTTTTCTTTTAAATATGTAACAAATTCAATATGTGACTTTCAAAGTTGTCTTTTGGGGGGTCTTCCTCCAGTACTCTTCTGTGCATAATTTATTTATTTATACTAATGTAATTTTTTTAATGCTAGCTATTTTTTTCTTTTATATTTATCAATTATGCACAAAATTTTTGCATTAATTTTTGAAATTTTTAATTTTCAAATTTACTCTTCTCTTTATCCAGCCTTAAGAAGGCAAGCAATTGGACATAAATTATACATGTGAAGTCATGAAAAACATTTTTCCATCTTGCTATGTTCAAAAGAAAACAGAAACAAAAAACAAGAAAAATAAAGAAAAATTTAAAACTATGCTTTGATTTTCATTCAGACTCCACCAGCTCTTTTACTGAAAGTGGATAGCATATTTCATCATAAATTCTTCAGAATTTTCTTGGATCACTGTATTGCTCAAAGTAGCTAAGTCATTCACAATTGATCATCTTGCAATATTGTTAATATTTAATGTTCTGCTGGTTCTGCTCACTTTACTTTGTATTCATTTTTATAAATATCAGTTTTTTTTTCTGAACCTATCCTGCTTGTCATTTTTTAATAGTGCAAAACTATTTAATCATTCTCCTATATCACAGTTTGTTTAATCATTCCCCAATTGATATAAGGAAAATTCTAAATGTAATAATTTTCTCCACTGGTCACACCCCAATTCTACCTTAGTCAATAATTCCTTGGGAGGGAGAGTTTTGCTCATGATCACACAACTATTATATGTCAGAAGTACTGGAGTTCTTCTAACTCCAGGTCAATACTCCATTCATTATGGCACGCTGCCCATCAATAAAAATAATTTCTTGCATTTACATATAGCATTTTAGTGCTTTATCATATATGTTTTTCATCCAGATAATTCTTATTATTTTAAGTGGATATCATATAAAATATAGCATATTAGATTTCCATATACTGTTTAAATATAGTTCCAAGCAATTTGTATTATCCTTCTGTGGTTATTATCTGAGGGAAATAGAAAACAGAAGCATATCAAATGTGAGTTGAATGATTCTCAAAGATGTGGAAACTGTTATGCTCTGTGTCTTTATAAGCTTCTTCCTTGCTTTTCTCTTAAAAGCAGATTCATAGGTTGTGAGGAAATGACACAGGATACTTTATTTAAATAACTCTCTAAAGTTTGAAAGCTCATAGGTATTTGTTCTAAGATTCATAACCATTTCAATCAAAATATATACTTGAGATTTTAATTCCAGGATGTTATTTTTTTCCCTAATGAAATATCGTTTTTACTAAAGGAAGTAAGATGTATCAGATCAAATTCTATACTGGATACATCTTCCATTGACGTCAATATGTGCATATGCCTCCTCTGGATTTGATTTGGACCTGTGTACATTGTCATCCAAAATAAATAAGAATAGTTTGAACATGAATTTACCTAGAAAACAATGAAGTTTTATCTTAGGGAGAGATGAGTGGTGAGGTGGAGAAGAGGAGGAAAGAGGGGAGAAAGTAGTGTAGATGCATGTATGAATCTGACAAAATATTTAGCTCCTGAAGTGTGAAAGGCACAGGTTAGAACTGATAGATATAGTCATTTGTTCATTCACCCATTTATTCATCAAGTTAAGCCAGGTCAATAAACATGCACTGAGTCAGAAATTGGACTAAACTGGGGGAAAAACAAAAAGAAAAAAAAAAACATTAAGTAAAAAAGGGAGGGAGAGAAAACTGGAAGGATAAAGAGAGAAAGAAAGGAATGTAAAGAAAGATGGAGGAAGGGGGGGAAAAAGTCCCTACTTTCAAGAAACTCATTGAATAATATTATAGAAAATATGCAAGCAACTATATAAATGGGGGTTATTCAATAGAGAGAAGGCCTAATGTTAAGGAGGATCAGGAAAACCTTTTATAGAAGGTGAGATTTTACCTGGGACTTAAAAGTAAAGGGGCAAGTGAAGAATATGGTTACTCATCTTTGAGGAACTTTTCATATCCTTTGACAGCTTATCTGTAATGTTCTTAGTTCAGTTTTCTGGAGGTCTTTGGGGCAGCTTTCCTTTCAGCAGATTAATCACCACAAGAATGGCCAGGTGTGAAAGGCCAAATCCTTTATTATCTTCTTCAAAGTCTTATCTCCTTGCCTTGGGCTTCAGTGAGCTTTCTTAGAGCCCTTCCAGAGTTTTGGGTTAATTGGAGAAGCTAAGGAGGACAGGCCTACCACCACAATGCAGATGAAGATGGAAATGAATCTCTCTCCTTATCTTCAAGAGCTTGAGTTCCTGCCAGGATTCCTTTTGTCTTCTCTAGCTCTGAATCTGACTGAAGCTCCTAGCTTATATGCTCTACACTGAGTATAAATCAATCATTATATCACTAGGAAACCATTATTTGCTGTAGGATTAGATCAATCATACTTAATTTAGAGAACTATTAATCACCATGCTAAACTAGACAACTATTATCTTTATCAATTCCACTGAGTTAGCACCTTGTAAGAATCCTTGTTTCAGAGTTCTGGTCCATGACACTTAACCATTAAGGAATACCTTTTAGTATTATCTATTTGTTTTAATTCTCTAAATATCTTTGATGTCAGATCCTTAGCAGAAATATTTGCCTTTCTTTCTTCTCCTGTTTGAATAGATTTTATCCAGCAGTGTAAGCCATTTTTATTTAACTAAATTGAGAGGAAGAGCTATAGATAATATTATTTAAAATTTGCATAGTAAAAATCTCAAAAATAAACAAAAAGCAGTGCAAGGTATTAATAATATATGACCTTCCCTTGTAGGAAAATTCTACTATTAAAAATAAACAATGTGTAGTGTTAAGAAAAATTTGTTCCTAATATCTGTCTAAAATAAACACAGGCTTAGCTTCTAGGTTCATCATGATTCAATAAGAAAATAATCCCACAGGAAATCACATATACAGAGAGCACTTTTAGTGGCTCAGTTGTATCTTTTAGCTGCTCCCTTTATTGAAATAAAGCAGGCCAAATAGCTTTGGCTTTTGAGGACTTATAATTTAAAGACAAAGTAAACAAAAAAAGAGGAAACATAAGTGTGTGTGTGTGTGTGTGTGTGTGTGTGTGTGTGTGTGTGTGTGTGTGTGTGTGTGTGACTAATTGATGCAGGAGGCAAACAAAAATGAAAGGGGTAATAGAATGGAAGTCTTCATCAAGGATCTCATCACTGTTCCAGTGTCAATACTGACACAAGGATTAGTCAGGTAAGGAATGAATTCCCTTCCAATCTAAACTCGAAGAGAGGAGAGACCATAAAAAAGTGGCTTGACTGAATTAATAAGGGAAAGAAAGAAAGAAAGAAAGAAAGAAAGAAAGAAAGAAAGAAAGAAAGAAAGAAAGAAAGAAAGAAAGAAAGAAAGAAAGAAAGAAAGAAAGAAAGAAAGAAAGAAAGAAAGAAAGAAAGAAAGAAAGAAAGAAGAAAGAAAGAAAGAAAGAAAGAAAGAAAGAAAAAGAAGAGAGAGAGAGAGAGAAAGAGAGAGAGAGAGAGAAAGAAAGAAAAAAGAAAGAAAGAGAAAGAAAGAAAGGAAGGAAGGAAAAAGAAAGAAAGAAAGAAAGGTAGGAAGGAAGGAAAAAAGAAAGAAAGAAAGAAAGAAAGAAAGAAAGAAAGAAAGAAAGAAAGAAAGAAAGAAAGAAAGAAAGAAAGAAAGAAAGAAAGAAAGAAAGAAAGAAAGAAAGAAAGAAAGAAAGAAAGAAAGAAAGAAAGAAAGAAAGAAAGAAAGAAAGAAGGAAGGAAGGAAGGAAGGAAGGAAGGAAGGAAGGAAGGAAGGAAGGAAGGAAGGAAGAAGGAAGGAAGGAAGGAAGGAAGGAAGGAAGGAAGGAAGGAAGGGAAGGAAGGAAGGAAGGAAGGAAGAAAGAAAGAAAGAAAGAAAGAAAGAAAGAAAGAAAGAAAGAAAGAAAGAAAGAAAGAAAGAAAGAAAGAAAGAAAGAAAGAAAGAAAGAAAGAAAGAAAGAAAGAAGAGAAGAAAGAAAGAAAGAAAGAAAGAAAGAGAAAGAGGGAAGGAGGGAATATATAAAGGAAGGAAGGAAAAAAGAAAGAAAGAGGGAGGGAGGGAAGGACACACAAAAGTCCCTCCAATGACATCTGGGAACCTCAAAGACCATTGGCACACTTACAGCTCAATTGAGCTTTCCTGACCTTTCTAGGACCCTTACAACTAACAAAACTGGAAACCACCTTGGAAGAATCTAAATAGAGATCAACATTTAACACCATATATTAAATTAAGATAAAAAAGTGAAGTAAAGTAGGGGGAGCAGAGGAAAAATTTATCTATCAAGTGTATAAGAGGAAAAGTTAATGACCAAAGAAGATATAGAGAGGATCATGAGTTAAATGGTCAATTATTACTACATGAAATTAAAAAGATTTTGCACAAACAAAACTAACACAATCAAAATTAAAAGGAAATCAGCAGGCTGAGAAAAAAAATTTATTTTTCTGCAAGTTTTCTTTGATAAAACCCTCATTTTTCAATGAATTAGGCATTCAACTTAAAAAGCTAGAAAAAGAATACATTAAAACCCAAATTAAATACCAAATTAGAAATTTTGAAACTCAAAGGAGAGATTAATAAAATAGAAACTAAGAAAACTATTGAACTAATAAATAAAACTAAGAGTTGGTTTTATGAAAAAAATAACAAAATAGATAAATATTTGGTTAATTGATCAGAAAAAGGGAGAGAAAAAAATCAAATCACCAGCATAAAAAGTGAATTTTATTACCAATGAAAAAGAAATTAAGCAATAATTAGGTGCTATTTTGCATGACTCTATGGCAGCAAGTCTGAGAATCTAATTGAAATGGATGAATATTTACAAAAATGTAAATTGCCCAGATTAATAGAAGAGAAAATAAATTACTTAAATAGTGCATTTTAGAAAAAGAAATTGAAAAGATGACAATACTGCCTAAACTAATCTATTTATTTAGTGTTATACTAGTCAGACTTCCAAGAAATTATCTTTGTTTAAATTAATTTTATAATTATAACATTTTTTGACAGTATATATGCATAGGTAATTTTTTTTACGACATTATCCCTTGTACTCATTTCTTTTCCGAATTTTTCCCCTCCTTCCCTCCACCCCTTCCCCTAGATGGCAGACATTCCCATACATATTAAATATGTTATAGTATATCCTAGGTACAATACATATGTGCAGAATAGAATTTTGTTGTTGGTATTGTTGTTGCAAAGAAAGAATTGGATTCGGAAGGTATAAATAACCTGGGGAGAAAAACAAAAGATGCTAACAGTTTACACTTATTTCCCAGTGTTCCTTTTCTGGATGTAGCTGATTCTGTCCATCATTGATCAATTGGAATTGGATTAGCTCTTCTCTATGTTGAAGATATCCACTTCCATCAGAATACATCCTCATACAGTATCATTGTTCTGTAATTGAGGATGTATTCTGATGGATCAAGTGGAATTGGATTAGCTCTTCTCTATGTTGAAGATATCCACTTCCATCAGAATACATCCTCATATAGTATTGTTGTTGAAGTGTATAATGATCTCCTAGTTCTGCTCATTTCACTCAGCATCAGTTGATGTAAGTCTCTCCAAGCCTCTCTGTATTCATCCTGTTGGTCATTTCTTACAGAACAATAATATTCCATAACATTCATATACCATAATTTACCCAACCATTCTCCAATTGATGGACATCCATTCATTTCCAAGAAACTGTCTCAATGACCTAAAAAAATAACAACAAAATTCATATGGAAGAACAAAAGGTTGAGAATTTCAAGGGAATTAATGAAAAAAAAAAATCAAATGAAGGTGACCTAGCTGTACCTGATCTAAAACTATATTATAAAGCAGCAGTCACCAAAATCATTTGATATTGACTAAGAGATATATGAGTTGATCAGTGGAATAGGTTAGGACAAAATAGTCAATAATTATAGCAATCTAATGTTTGACAAACCCAAAGATCCCAACTTTGGGGATAAGAATTCATTATTTGACAAAAACTGCTGGGAAAACTGGAAATTAGTATGGCAGAAATTAGGCATGAACCCACACTTAACCCCATATACCAAGATAAGATCAAAATGGGTCCATGATTTAGGCATAAAGAACGAGATCATGAATAAATTAGAGGAACATAGGATAGTTTACCTCTCAGACTTGTGGAAGGGGAAGGAATTTGTGACCAAAGAAGAACTAGTGATCATTATTGATCACAAAATAGAAAATTTTGATTACATTAAATTAAAAAGCCTTTGTACAAACAAAACTAATGCAAACAAGATTAGAAGGGAAGCAACAAACTGGGAAAACATTTTTACAGTTAACGGTTCATATAAAGGCCTCATTTCCAAAATATATAGAAAACTAACTCTAATTTATAAGAAATCAAGCATTCTCCATTTGGTCAAAGGATATGAACAGACAATTTTCAGATGATGAAATTAAAACTATTTCCACTCATATGAAAGAGTGTTCCAAATCACTATTGATCAGAGCAATGCAAATTAAGACTACTCTGAGATACCACTACACACCTGTCAGATTGCTAAGATGACAGGAAAAAATAATGATGAATGTTGAAGGGGATGTGGGAAAACTGGGACACTGATGCATTGTTGGTGGAGTTGTGAACAAATCCAACCATTCTGGAGAGCAATCTGGAATTATGCCCAAAAAGTTATCAAATTTTGCATACCCTTTGATGCAGCAATGTTTCTACTGGGTTTATATCCCAAAGAGATTTTAAAGGAGGGAAAGGGACCCACATGTGCAAAAATGTTTGTGGCAGCCCTTTTTGTGGTGGCTAGAAACTGGAAAATGAATGGTTGGGTAAATTGTAGTTTATGAATGTTATAGAATATTATTGTTCTGTAAGAAATGACCAGCAGGATGAATACAGAGAGGATTGGAGAGACTTACATGAACTGATGCTGAGTGAAATGAGCAGAACCAGGAGATCATTATACACTTCAACAACAATACTGTATTGTAACATGCCCTCTTGGCAGTTACAATTACCAGTCTGTCCTAGGCCCAACAGAGCACCTTTGACCACTGACCTTTGCAGTGTTAACTCTACCCGGCTCGCCTCCTCTGAGGCCTTCAAAGGTCTCTGGCCACGATCTCTTGAATCTATAGTTTAATAACCAGTAGCATGCTCAAGAACATCTATGTGTAATCTTAAAAGCCTTTATTATACCTACTCACATAATGTCCTGACTTGATACCCTGATTTGGTTCCCTAGTGAACACCTGGTCAGAAGACCCACGTGTTCACTACCATCGGCTATCCATCTCGGCTTGGCCACCCAGGCTAGGGAGCCAGGTTAAAGAGCGCCAGGTTAAAGAGAGCAACTGCTGTCTGCAGTGGGCTTATAAAGGGCCTGTGAGGTCACACACACAGCCAGTCAGCGAGAGAGTCACCCATTACAAAGCTATCTCAATATGGCCAAGATCCCACCTACAAAGCAGTCCTAATATCCACAGAGAATACTTCCTGGAGAACTCAATCTCCTGTTGCACTGTGGTGCCGCCCATTTAAAGGGCCCTTACAATTTCCTTCTCTTGTTTTGCGGGAACCACATCCTTACACTGTATGAGGATGTATTCTGATGGAAGTGGATATCTTTGACAAAGAAAACATCTAATTCAGTTCCAATTGATCAATGATGGACAGAATCAGCTATACCCAGAGAAGGAACACGGGGAAATGAGTATAAACTGTTTATGTTTTTGTTTTTCTTCCCAGATTATTTTTAACCTTCTGAATCCAATTCTTCCTATGCAACAAGAGAACTGTTAGGTTCTGCATACATATATTGTATCTAGGATATATTATGACATATTTAACATGTATAAGACTGCCTGCCATCTAGGGGAAGTGGTGGAGGGAAGGAAGGGAAAAATCAGAACAGAAGTGAGTGCAAGGGATAATGTTGTAAAAAAAATTACCCATGCATATGTACTGTCAAAATAAAGTTATGTCCTTCTATGACACAAATATGGCACTGATACCTAAACAGGAAGGATCAAAATAGAGAAAGACAATTACAGAACATCTCCCTAATATTGATGTAAAATTTTTAAATAAAACATTAGCAATATTAGCAAAGAGATTACAATAATTTAACAGCAGGATAATACACTATGACCAAGTGGAATTTAAACCAGGAAGGCAGGGCTGGTTCAATATTAGGAAAACTATTATCATATTTTACCATATCAATAACAAAATCACTAAATTCATATGATAATGTCACTAGATGCAGAAAAAGTTTTTAATAATATATAGCACCCATTCCTGTAACGTGCTCTCCTGGCAGTTACAATTACTAGTCTGTCCTAGACCCACCAGAGCACCTTTGACCACTGTCCTTTGCAGTGTGAACTCTACCCGGCTCACCTCCTCTGAGGCCTTCTAAGGTCTCTGGCCACAATCTCTTGAATCTATAGCTTAATAACCAGTAGCACGCTCAAGAACAGCCACGTGTAATCTTAAAAGCCTTTATTATACCTACTCACATAATGCCCTGACTTGATACCCTGACTTGTTGGTTCCCGAGTGAACACCTGGTCAGAAGACCCACGTGTTCACTACCATCGGCTATCCATCTCGGCTTGGCCACCCAGGCTAGGGAGCCAGGTTAAAGAGCGCCAGGTTAAAGAGAGCAACTGCTGTCTGCAGTGGGCTTATAAAGGGCCTGTGAGGTCACACACACAGCCAGTCAGCGAGAGAGTCACCCATTACAAAGCTATCTCAATATGGCCAAGATCCCACCTACAAAGCAGTCCTAATATCCACAGAGAATACTTCCTGGAGAACTCAATCTCCTGTTGCACTGTGGTGCCGCCCATTTAAAGGGCCCTTACAATTTCCTTCTCTTGTTTTGCGGGAACCACATCCTTACACTGTATGAGGATGTATTCTGATGGAAGTGGATATCTTTGACAAAGAAAACATCTAATTCAGTTCCAATTGATCAATGATGGACAGAATCAGCTATACCCAGAGAAGGAACACGGGGAAATGAGTATAAACTGTTTATGTTTTTGTTTTTCTTCCCAGATTATTTTTAACCTTCTGAATCCAATTCTTCCTATGCAACAAGAGAACTGTTAGGTTCTGCATACATATATTGTATCTAGGATATATTATGACATATTTAACATGTATAAGACTGCCTGCCATCTAGGGGAAGTGGTGGAGGGAAGGAAGGGAAAAATCAGAACAGAAGTGAGTGCAAGGGATAATGTTGTAAAAAAAATTACCCATGCATATGTACTGTCAAAATAAAGTTATGTCCTTCTATGACACAAATATGGCACTGATACCTAAACAGGAAGGATCAAAATAGAGAAAGACAATTACAGAACATCTCCCTAATATTGATGTAAAATTTTTAAATAAAACATTAGCAATATTAGCAAAGAGATTACAATAATTTAACAGCAGGATAATACACTATGACCAAGTGGAATTTAAACCAGGAAGGCAGGGCTGGTTCAATATTAGGAAAACTATTATCATATTTTACCATATCAATAACAAAATCACTAAATTCATATGATAATGTCACTAGATGCAGAAAAAGTTTTTAATAATATATAGCACCCATTCCTGTAACGTGCTCTCCTGGCAGTTACAATTACTAGTCTGTCCTAGACCCACCAGAGCACCTTTGACCACTGTCCTTTGCAGTGTGAACTCTACCCGGCTCACCTCCTCTGAGGCCTTCTAAGGTCTCTGGCCACAATCTCTTGAATCTATAGCTTAATAACCAGTAGCACACTCAAGAACAGCCACGTGTAATCTTAAAAGCCTTTATTATACCTACTCACATAATGCCCTGACTTGATACCCTGACTTGTTGGTTCCCGAGTGAACACCTGGTCAGAAGACCCATGTGTTCACTACCAAAACCCTTACCTCTTTTGGCTACCCATCTTGGTTGGCCACCCAGGCTAAGGAGCCAGGGTGAAGAGCGCCAGATTAAAGAGGGCGCTTGCTGCCTGCAGTGGGCTTATATAGGGCCTGTGAGGTCACACACACAGCCAATCAGCGAGAGAGTCACCCATTACGAAGCTATCTCAATATGGCCAGGATCCCGCCCAAGGGCAGTCCTAATATCCACAGAAATTACTTCCGGGCCTCAATCTCCCGATGCGCTGTGGCACCCATTTAAAGGCCCCTTACAATTCCCTTTCTCTTGTTTTGCGGGAACCGCACATCTCACCAAGCTAAACTTTTAGCACCAGCTGTAGTTCACTTGATCCATGAGATGACAGAGTGTTATGCCCAAGGAGGTACAAAGCAGCAGATCAGTAAACAGAAGTATGACAATAAGAACCAGGCTCAACAGTGGCCCAAGTGTTCAACTCATTCAAAGTTATACTCGATAATATGCCAAAGAGGTTGGATGCCAACACTGAGGTGGGAAGTCAACAAGGTAAAACATCACAATTCTAGTTAACAAATATCAGTGAGGTAGGTTGTCACAATTCTAGTTACATTTATCACAATTCTAGACCAATTCTAGTTTCTTACAATTTTCTGTTGCACTTGTCACAATCCTAGAACAATTCTAGCTTATCACAATTCTCAATTGCACTTGTCACAATCCTAGAACAATTCTAGCTTATCACAATTCTCTATTGCACTTTTCACAATCCTAGAACAATTCTAGCTTATCACAATTCTCTATTGCACTTTTCACAATCCTAGAACAATTCTAGCTTATCACAATTCTCTATTGCACTTTTCACAATCCTAGAGCAATTCTAGTTTCACAGGTGCACATAAGCAAAGTCATGTCCAGTAACATTGTCTCAATAACAACGGCAGGTGGGTGTGTTGGTTTTTCACCCACTAATTTAAAAGCATAGTCCTTCAATAGAAAGCATAGGGCAAAGCCTCTCCCCAGGCCACCATGTGGCAAGTAGCCACGGGAGAAGCAAGCAGGCCCATTGTCCATTTACAGTCTTTATATTGCATATCACCCGAAACAGTCCATTTCAGCTGCAACACTGGAACTGTGTCTGGTGTTTCTGGTGTCACGGTCAGGAGAGGCATCGCTGCCATCAACGTCTGAAGGGCTGCGGACATCTGGCTGGTCTCTCTGGACTGTTGTCTGGTCCTTCTCTTGGATCCCCAGGTTACAAAAGTCTCTGGTGGGGATGAACTCTACTGCTGGATCTGCACCTAGGAAGGAATGTCCCCGGGGCCCAACTTGGGCCTTTCCAAATGCCATCCAGGCCTTTCCACATCACAGTGGAAACAAAGTTGTTGTCAAAAAGATCAAAAGTCAGACAAAAGTTAGTCAGTTTGTCACTTAGCTGCACTTTCTGTGTATGCCCGAAGTGCATTGCTAAGGTAAAAGGCAAAGAATTTAAAAATGTAAAACCAAAATAATTTAAAAGTGTAAAACCAAAATAGATTAAAAATGTAAAACCAAAATAACTTTAAAATGTAAAATCAAAATACTTTGAAGATGTAAAATCAAAAGTGTTTAAAAATGTAAAATCAAAATTTAAAAATTGTAAGCAATCACATATCCCAAAATTCCCTTCTCTTGTTTAGAAGAGAAGATCTTGGGGATAGTCTGTGCAGTAATGACTTTATGAAAAAAGAACAATCGGCTATATCCCTGAATTCTTTTGCCTAAAAATCAAAGTTTGAGTTTCTGATACCGAATTGTACTCCAGGACTGTGAATCAATAAATCTGATATTACTTTTCCTCCTGGGTCAAAGATCACACACTGTCTATTTATTCTAGTGATTAAAACAGCAATTTTCCAACCCATTCTAAACATAAACACTGTTTTATAAGTACCCATAGGGGGTTGGGAAATCAAGCCCACCTGTGGAAGTGAAAAATCCACGAGGTAAGAAAAGAGGAGTTCCAACTCTCCAAAGACGATCCTAGCAGTTTTAAAAGTATAAAACTCCACTCTCTCTAACTGCAAGGTCTTATCCCTGTAAGGTTTCTTAGAAATTAACTGAACTGTATTTTTAAAATTTTTCTGATTATACTCAATACCCCACAATTCCTTTTTGCCTTGGGGCATAAAGCCTACTCCTGTCCTTTGAAATGAAGACACAGGAGTTTTAAATGGATTAATGGGCAGTGCTGATAGTATTATCTCCCTTCCTCTTCCTCCTCCCCCTTCTCCCGGGGCCCAAGAAGGTGAGGCAGAGGGAAGAAGAATTGGAAAATCCCTCAAAGGCTGATTCAAAATCAAACCTGAGCTTTGCACATAAAAAGAACTAAACTTCTTCTCAATGGAAGAGTAAAGGATAAATTCCTTAAAACAACAATGCAGGAGGTAAACCAACAAAATGCTAAGAAGAATTTCTACAACTGAAGTCCGTGTGGTTCGTTTATTTCCTTCCTTAGTTTCAGCCACTGGTTTGAACTCTTCCTGTTCTATCTGTAGTAACCTAGATTTTTCTTCTTTCTCTATCTCCACCTGTAGTTTAACCTGCAATTCCAGCAACTCTTGCTGTGGCATTTTATACTCTATACTGTCATACATACGCACTAGCTCTAGGTTGCTCCCTCTCCGAGCTATATTTACTGGGTGTAGGGATAGCCTTCTCGGAGCTTGATTACTAGCTTCCTGCTGCTCTTCAGTGGTGATCTTTGTTAAAAGATCTTCCATCTGGTTCTTTAACCTCTTTATATAATAAGCATTATGTTCAGCTGTGTCCTTGAGTCTGATCCCAGATTTACCTGGGTCCATATTGCTTCTCTGTCTTCCCTCTTAAGTGGCGTTTCTACCGGATCTTTCAGAATCTTAATTCTGAATATTAAATATTTTCAAAACCTGATAATTTCTGATGCGTCCACGTTGAGAGCTGTGGCACCCATTTAAAGGCCCCTTATACATTCCTATTAAAAAAAAAACAAAACACTAGAGAGCATAGGGGTAAAAGGAGCTTTCCTTAAAATAATAAGCAGTATCTATCTAAAACTTACAGCAAAATTATTGTAATGTAGAGAGCCTGGACTCATTCCCAGTAAAATCGGGGTGAAACAAAGATGCCCATTATCACAATTATTATTCAACATTATACTAGAAATGTTGGCTTTAGCAATAAGAAAAGAAAAAGAAATTAAAGGAATTAGAATAGGCAATGAGGAAATAAAACTATTACTCTTTGCAGATGATATGATGATATACTTAGAGAACATCATGCAAAAACTTACTGGAAACAATTCAAAGTTTTATCAAAGTTACAGGATATACAAAAACCACACACAAATCATCAGTATTTCTATAAATTACTGATAAAGCCCAGCATCAAGAGATAGAAAGAAAAATTTAATTTAAAATTATGGTAGACAAAAATAAAATACTTGGGGGTCTACCTGCCAAAACAAACCCAAGAACTATATGAACACAATTATAAAGCACTTCTCACATTCAAAATATATGATATCTAAACAATTGGGAAAATTGGAAATATTTACATGCACTGATATTGAGTGAAACAAGCAGAACCAGGAACACACTGTACATGATAAAAGCAAAAATATGCTAGGATCAACTATGAAAGTCTTGTTTCTTCTCAGCTATTCAGTGATTCAAAGCAATCTCAATGGACTTTGGGCAGAAAATGCCATCTGCATCCAGAAAAACAAAACAAAACAAAATAAAAAACTAAGGAGACTGAATGTAAATCAACATGCTACGTTCATTTTTTTCCTGTTTTTCTTTTCCTCTCTCCCATGGTTTTTCCTTTTGCTCTGATTTTTCTCTCCCAACATGATTCATAAAATACTGTGTATTAAAAATAAATAAGCTTACTATAATAAAAAAATTCCTCATTTCTCAAATATACAGGAAATTGAACTGAATTTACAAAAATAAGAGCCATTTTCCAATTAACAATGGTCAGAAGATATGAAAAGACAGTTTTCAGAAAAAAATAATCAAAGCTATGGATAGTGGCATAAAAATGCTTTAAATCAGTATCAATTAAAATGTAATGTAAAATGTAAAGTTAAACAACTCTGAGATACCATCTCACACATTAGATTGACTAAAAGAAAAGCAAAAATCAAAGGAGGTGGAGGGGATGTAGAAAAATAGGTGCACTCATACATATCGGTTGAATTGTGAACTGGTTCAAACATTCTGGATAACAATTTGGAACTATGCCCAAAGGGAACCAATTTCAAATGAACCATGAGGGAAAAGTGTAAGGGAAAGAAGTATAATAGTACTAGATGTTAAACTATATTATAAAGCAAAAATAATGAAAATAATCTAGTACTAAGCAATAGAATGGTGAAGCTGTGGAATAGATTAGATTAAAAAAAAAATAGAAAATGGCTATAGTAATCTAGTTTTTGATAAACTCAAAGATTTAAAATTTTGAAATAAGAACTTCTCATTCCATGATGTGCAAATCCCTCAATGCAACATGACCAATCCCAAAGAATTCAAAGAAAAGGCTCCAGCCTGGCCCTAACCTTAGCTGCAGCCCAGACCCCAGCATTAGCAAAGTGGGACCCCTGAATCAGTAATAATGCTAAAGGCTTCTAGGACCTTTCAGCCCAGGAATACCAGGATGTATTCAGAAAATCAGTAAAGAGGATGGGGTGGAATCTGGTGTGCAGTCTCAGTATAGCCCTGGACCCCAACTTCAGTTTGGAGTGTCAGAAAAGTAAAACTGTTGATTTAGCATATTAGATCTTACAGCTACAATGGGATGAGATACACCTAAAAGCTCCAGGGCAGAAAAGAGTGTTCATGGTCTTATTCCTAAAAAGATCTCTGAAAATAGCTGCACAAAACTCCTGTCAATGTGCCCTCCACTCTGGAAACAGAGGCCTACTTTAGCAAAAAGTTAAAAGCCAAGTAATAGACTAGGAAAATGAGCAGATAACAAAAAAAGTTCTGACTACAAAGCTATTATGGTGACAGGAAGATCAAAACACATACTCAGAAGATGATAACAAAGTCAAAGCTCCTACATCCAAAGACTCTAAGAAAAATAAGAATTGGATTCAGGCTATGGAAGAGCTCAAAAGGAATTTTAAAAATCAAGTAAAAGAGACAGAGGAGAAATTAAGAAAGCAGTTGAGAGTGGTACAAAAGGAAATGCAAAAACTACTGAGGAGAAGAATGCCTTAAAAAGCAAAATTGGCCAAGTGGGAAGGAAGGTACAAAAGGTCACTGAGGAAAATAATTCTTTTTAAAAAATAGAATTGAACAAATGGAAGCTAATGACTTTTGAGAAATCAAGATACAAAAAAGTAAAACAAAAAAATGGAAAAAAAAAACAACAGAAAAAATGAAACATCTCATTTGCAAAACAACTCACCTGGAACACAGATTCTGGAGAAATAATTTAAAAATTATTAGTCTCCCTAAAATTCATGATCAAAAGAGGACCCTGGACATCATTTTTCAAGAAATTATCAAGGAAACCTATTCTAATATTCTAGAACCAGAAAGTAAAATAGAACCTGAAAGAATCTACTGATCATCTCCTGAAAGAGATCCCAAAATGAAAACTCCCAGGAAGATTATAGCCAAATTCTGGAATTTCCAGGTCAAGAAGAAAATATTGCAAACATTCAGAAAGAAACAATTTAAGTATAGTGGAGTCATATTCAGCATAAGACAAGATTTCGCAGCTTTGGCATTAAAGGACCAGAGAATTTAGAATATGATATTCCAGAGAGCAATGGAGCTAGGATTACAACCAAGAATCATCTACCCAGCAAAACTAAATTTAATCCTTCAGCGGAAAAGGTGGTCATTCAATGAAATAGAGAATTTTCAAACATTTACGATGAAAAGAATGGAAATTTTGATTTTCAAATACAGAACTCAGAAGAACAAAAAGAGGTAATCAGGAAAGTGATATCGTAAGGGACTTATTAGGGTTTATCTGTTTATATTCCTACATGGGAGGAAGATACTTGTATCCCATTAGAACTTATTATTATGGCTGTTAGAAGGAGTATATATAGACAGAGGGCATAGATGTGAATTGAATATGAAGGGATAATATCTTTTTTTAAGATGATTATATTAAGGGATGAAAGAGGAATATACTAGGAGAAAAGGAAAGGGAGAAGTGGAATAGTATAAATGCATAAAATCTGGCAAGAAAAATCTTTTACATTGGAGGGGAAGAGGGGAAAGTTTTTACTCTCATCAAAATTGGCTTAAAAGGGAAATAATGTACATACTCAATGGGTAGTATAGAAATTTAGGTTACCTGTAGGAAAATAGGAGGGGAATAGGATATGGAAAAGAGAAGGCATATTGGGGGAGGGAATGGTCAATAGCAAACCATTTTTAAATTAATTAATTGATTTATTTTTATTAAAGCTTTTTATTTACAAAGCATATGTATGGTTAATTTTTCCAATATTGATCCTTGCAAAACCTTTTGTTCTAAATTTTCCCCTTTCCCCCCTAGTTGGCAGATAGTCCAATACATATTAAATATTATTTTGAAAATATATGTTAGATCCAATATATATATATGTGTATATATGTACAGACATATATATACATATATATGTACAGTTATCTTGTTGCACAAGAAAAATAAAATCAAGAAGGAAAAAAAAGAAAAACTGAGAAAGAAAACAAAATGCAAGCAAACAACAACAGAGAGAGTGAGAATGCTATGTTGTGGTTCACACTCAGTTCCCACAATCCTCTCTTTGGGTGTTGCTGACTCTCTTCATCACTGAACAAGTGGAGCTAGTTTGAATCATCTCATTGTTGAAGAAAGCCACGTCCATCAGACTTGATCGTCCTGTAGTCTTTTGTTGCCATGTATAATGATCTCCTGGTTAATAGCAAAACATTTTTGAGGAGAGCTAGAATGAAAGGAGAGAGAATAAATGAGGGTAAATACATTTAGTAATAGTAATTGTAAAGAGAATTTCAAAGCAGGTTTCTCTGATAAGGTCTCATTTCTTAAACAGAGGAAACAGTCAAATTTATAATAAAAAAAAAATAAGAGCCATGCCTTAATTGTTAAATGATCAAAGGGCATGATCTATGTCCAAAGGGCTATAAATTCATGTATATCCTTTGACCTAATAATATCACTACTTGACATGAATAATAAAAGACATTGGGGAAAAAATGATTATATGTACAAAACATTCAAAGCAACCCTCTTCTCAGGACGAAAAATTGGAAATTGAAAAGATGCCCATCAATTGGGAAACAGCTCAATAAGCTGTGCTGTATGTTTATGATGGAATATCATTATTCTTTGGGAGATGATGAACAGAATGCTCTTAAGAAAAAAAAAACCCTGGAAAGTCCTCCATGAACTCAAACAAAGTCAATTGTACTGTATACAAAGTAATTGCAATGTTCTGAGATAACCATTTGTGAATGACTTTGTTATTCCTAGTAGTACAATCATCCATGACTACTCTGAAGGACTTATGATGAAAAAATTCTATCCATACCCAGAGAAGGTATTGATTGTCTCTGAATATAATTTGAAGCTCTCTCTCTCTCTCTCTCTCTCTCTCTCTCTCTCTCTCTCTCTCTCTCTCTCTCTCTCCAGTTAATTTTTCTTGAGTGTTTTATTTTCATTAGGGTGGGAAATCTATTTTTTTTCACAACTTGACTTTTATGGAAATGTTTTGCATAACTTCACAATTGGTTTCTTAATTGTGGGTGGGAATAAGGGAGAGAACATAGAACTAAAAAAATATATAAAAAATGAATATTGAAAATTATTTTTACATGTATTTAAAAGAATAAAATACTATTGAAAATAAAGTTTTGAAAAAAGAAAAGGGAAAAGGACATATGTGCTCAAAAATAGTTATGGAAGCTCTTTTTGTGGTGGAAAAGAATTGGGGAAAAGCTAAACAAGTTATGGTATACATTTCTTTCTTTTTTTTCTTTTTTAATTAATTATTATAATTATAACATTTTTTTGACAGTACATATGCATAGGTAATTTTTTTTTTTTACATTATCCCTTGTACTCCCTTCTGTTCCGAATTTTTCCCCTCCTTCCCTCCACCCCCTCCCCTAGATGGCAGGCATTCCCATACATATTAAATATCTTATAGTATATCCTAGGTACAATATATATGTGCAGAACAGAATTTTGTTGTTGTTGTTGTTGCAAAGGAAGAATTGTATTCGGAAGGTAAAAATAATCTGGGAAGAAAAACAAAAAAACAAACAAACAAAATGCTCACAGTTTACACTCATTTCCCATTTTCTGGGTGTAGCTGATTCTGTCCATCATTGATCAATTGGAATTGGATTAGCTCTTCTCTATGTTGAAGATATCCACTTCCATCAGAATACATCCTCATACAGTATCATTGTTAAAGTGTATAATGATCTCCTAGTTCTGCTCATTTCACTCAGCATCAATTGATGTAAGTCTCTCCAAGCCTCTCTGTATTCCTCCTGTTGGTCATTTCTTACCGAACAATAATATTCCATAACATTCATATATATGTTATACATTTCTAATGAAATGTTATTGTGTTATGTAAAATGACCAATAGAATGGTATCAGAAAAACTTAGGAAGGACTTACATGGAGTGATATAAAGTCAAGTGAGCAGAACCAGCAGAATATTGTACTCAGGAATAGCAATCTTGTATGATGATCAACTGTGAATGATTAAGCTATTTTGATCAATGTAATGATCCAAGAAAATTTAAAGGACTCATGCTGAAAAATGTAATTCATCTCCAGGGAGACTGCAAATTGAAGCATATTTTTAAACATTCTTTGTTTCTACCTTTTTAATGCTACTATGGGAATATTTTCACATGACTTCAAATTTATAACTGACATCATTTTACTTGTCTTCTCAATGGGTAAAAGAAGAATTTAGAATTCATATATTTTTTAAAATGTTTAAAATAAATATATTAAAGGGCAGAGCCAGAGAGAAGTAAAGAAGTTGCCTGAACTCTTCCCAGTTTCCCTCAGGAACAATGCAAAATCTAACCTTTAGATGGATTCTGGAGTGACAGCACCCATAAAAATTCAAAGTGAAACAAAAATTTTCTAGTTTAAGATACCTTGAAAAAAACTTCAGAAAAGGTCTGTCTCGCTTGAACAAAAAGGGAACACAGTCTAGTGCAGGTGTGGTGTGAGGAATCAAGTGGAAGGTTCTTAGCCAAACTATAAATCAGGAATAGAGGCCTTTCCATTAGGCACCATTGGCTCAGCAGGGCAGTTATGAGACCTCCAATCCAAGCACAATCCAAGGAAACTAAGAGCCCTGGAACCCCAGCTCAACAGGCAGGATTAGGCCAGGCCAATCCAGTACAGTGGGAGAGCAAGCAGCACCTCCAACCAGAGGCCCCTGTAATAGGATGGAGGAAATACACAACTGGTAATTATAACTGTGAATGTGAAAGGGATGAACTCTCCTATAAAAAAAGAAGTGGATAGCAGAGTGAATTAAAAGCAGAATCCTAAAATATGTTGTTTACAATAAGCACATTTGAAACAGAGAAATACACACATAATAAAGGTAAAAGACTAGAGCAGAATGTACTATGCTTTAGTTTGCAGTTAAAAAAAAAAAGCAAGGGTAGCAATTTTGATCATAGACAAAGGAAAAGCAAAAATAGATTTAATTAAAAGAGATAAGTAAAGAAATTACATCTTGCTAAAGGGTACCATAGATAATGAATTAATAATAAAACCAAATAAATATGCACCAAGTGGGATCTCAACCTCCCTTTCTCAGAACTATATAAATTTAATCATAAAATAAACAAGAAAGAAATTAAAGAGGTCAATAGAATTTTAGAAAAGATAGATATAATAGACCTATATAGAAAACTGAATGGGGATAGAAAAGAATATCTCCTTTTCTTAGCAATACAGGGAACTTATACAAAAATTGACCATTTATTAGGGCATAAAAACCTCACAACCAAATGCAGAAAAGGAGAAACACTAAATCCATTCTTTACAGATAATTTTGCAATAAAAGTAACATGTATTAAAGGAGCCTGGAAAAATAGGCTAAAATTTCATTGGAAACTAAATGATCTTTTCCTAAAGAATGGGAAGGCCAAACAACAAATCGTATAAAAAGAAAGTAATTTCATACAAGAGAAGGACAAGAATGAAACATCTCAGCAAAATTTATTGGATCCATCCAAAGCAGTTCTTAGGGGAAATTTTATCTCTCTAGATGCTTACATGAATAAAATAGGGGGAAAAATCAATAAATTGGGCATGCAACTAAAAAAAAAACTAGAAAAATAATAAATTAAAAACCCACAATTAGATAACAAATTAGAAATTCTGAAAATCAAAAAAGAGATCAAACTGAAAGTAAAAAAACTGTTGAACTAATAAATAAAACTAAGGATTAGTTTTATGAAAAAACTGATAAAATGAATAAAACTTTCATTAATGTGTTTAGAAAAAGAAAAAAAGAAAACCAAGTTACCAGTATCAAAAATGAGGTTGATCTTACCACCTATGAAGTGAAAGTTAAAAAATAATTAGAAGCTATTTCACCCAAATGTATGGCAATAACTATGACAATCTAATTGAAATGGATAAATATATATATAAAATTTAAATTGTCCAGATTAATAATAGAGGACATAAACTATTTAAATAAACCCATTTAAAAAAAAGAAATTGAAAAAGCCATCAATGAACTTCATAGGAAAAATACTGTTAGTGAATTCTGCCAAACATTTAAAGAACAATTAATTTCAATGCTATATAAACTATTTGGAAAAACAGGTAAAGAAGGAGTCCTACAAAACTCCTTTTATGACACACATATGGTACTGATATCTAAACCAGGAAGAGACAAAACATAGAAATAAAATTATAGACCAATCTCCCTAATGGATATTGAAGCAAAAATCTTAAATAAAATATTAGCTAAGGGATTACAGTAATTCATCACCAGTATAACATACTATGACAAAGTGATATTTATACCAGGAATACAGGGCTGCTTCAGTGTCTCAAAAATTATTAGCATATTTGACCATATCAACAACAGAACTAAAAGAAATAATATGATTATCTCAATAGATACAGAAAAAGCATTTGAAAAAAATATAGCACCCATTTCTAATAAAAACACTGGAGAACATAGGAATAAATGGAATTTTCCTTAAAATAACAATTGTATCTATCTGAAATCATCAGCAAATATTATATATATATAATGGGGATAAGCTAGAAGCATTATCAATCTGATCAGAGATAAAACAAGGATACTCATTATCACCACTATTTTTAATATTGTATTAGAAATGCTAGCTTTAGCACTAAGAGAAGAAAAACAAAAAACAGCAGCAAGAAAGAGAAAGAGAAATCCCATTTAAAATAACTGTTTGGAAGTCTACCTGCCAAGAGAAGCCCAGGAATTAAACAACTGGAAAAATATCAATTGCTCATGAGTAGAACAAGATAATGTAATAAAAATGACAATTCTACCTAAATTATTCTACTTATTCAATGCTATACTAATGAAATTGCCAAAAATTGTTTTGCAGATCTAGAGAAATAATAACAAAACTTGTTTGAAAAAACAAAAGGTCAAGAATATCAAGGAAACTAATAAAAATGCTAAGCAAACAGGCTTAGCCATACCAGACCTAAAATTATATTATAAAGTGGGGCAGTCATCAAAACCATTTGTTACTGGCTAGTGGATCAATGGACTAGGTTAGGTAAACAAGACACAATATTTAATGACTATAGTAATGTGCTGTTTTATAATCAAGATTCTAACTTCTGGGATAAGAATAACTATTTGATAAAAATTGCTATTCAAAAATAGTATGGCAGAAGAGAGAAATTTGTAGCCAAGGAAGAACTAGAGAACATTATAAAATGTAAAATGGATAATTTTGATTACATTAAATTAAAAAAGGTTTTGCACAAACAAAATCAATGCAATCAAGATTAGAAAGGAAGCAGAAAGCTGGAAAATGACCAATGTTCCTAATAAAATTCTCATTTCTGAAATATACAGAGAATTGAGTCAGATTTATAATAATATAAGTCATTCCCCAATTGATAAATGATCAAAACTGATAATTTTCAGAAGAAATTAAATCTATCCAATCTATCTAAATTACAATTGATTAGAAAAATGTAAATTAAACCAACTTAAACCACTTCATATCTATCAGATTGACTAAGATGACAAAAAAAATGATAACTATTGGAAGGGATATAGGAAAATTCGTATACTAATGCATTGTTGAAAGTTTTATGAACTGATCTAAATCTTTTGGAGAGCAATCAGAATTTATGCCCCAAAGGCTATAAAACTGTGCATACCTTTTGACCCAGAATTATCACTTTTGGGGTCTGTATCCTAGAGAGATCATAAAAGAGGAAAAATGATTCACATGTGCAAAAATGTTTGTAGCAGCCCTTTTTGTAGTGGCAAGAAACTGGAAATTGAGTGGATATCTGTCATTTGGAGAATGGCAGAATAACTTATGGTATGTGAATGTAGTGGAATAATATTATTCTATAGGGCTGACTTCAGAAAAGTCTGAAAAACTTACATGATTCTGAGTAAAGTGAGAAGAACCAGAAGAACATTTTACACAGTAACAGCAAGACTATATGATTAATAACTATGATAGACTTAGTTGTTCTCAGCAAAACATTGATCCAAGAGAATTCCAATAGATTTGGGATGAAAAAATGTCATCTGTGCCCAGAGGAAGAACTATGGAGGATGAATGCAGATTGAAGCATGCTTTTTTTTACCCTTTTTTAATTGTTTGTTTTTCCATTCTTGTGGTTTTTTTTTTTTTCTTTTGATGTGCTCAAAATGGTTGTGCATGTATAACATATATAAAATTGTTTGCTGACTTAGAAAAGGGAGAGATGAAGAAGGGAGGGAGAAAAAATTTGATTTTCAAAAGCTTACAAAAATGAATGTTGAAAACTATTTTTACATGTAATCAGAAAAATAAAATACTATTTAAAAAAGAAAAAAAATTAATTTTAAAATAAAGCTAATATCAGATAAAAATAAATCAAGTAAAGAACAAAATAGTTAAAAAATACTAAAATTAAGTTGGTTATTAACAAATTAATAGAGGTCCCTATGCAAAGTATTTATAGGGTTATGTTTCCCTCTGTCCACTCCATGATTTGGGGAATTTTATTGCACATCATTTGTAATTCTTCCCCTCACTATTACATCTAAGGCTCTAGATCCAGTAATATCATTCAGTTCATCAACTCAAACACCACTAACCAGTTACTCCTTTTCCTTCCAGGATCAGCATGTGGTTTCAGTCACTCTAACTTCAAGTTAATAAATCAGAAGCACTATAACCATTAGCATCATATTATACAACATTCTAATCACTTTTCAGCTGCATGCCCAAACCATTCCCTCCCTTAGCCTCTCATATTTCAAGCCTCTTCTCCTTTTTTTTTCATTTTTCCTGAACTACTAGAGAAAGCAAAAGAATCAGAATATTTTCTTGCATAAAAATTGTTTTAACTCTTTTCACCACATACTAAAAGTGGGAAATTAGAAAAGTCATTATTCCAGTTAACACAGAATCAATCTGATAAAGTTTTTTTTTTTTATTTTTAATGGGGAGTTTAGTTTATATTGATCACTACAAAAGATGCATAGTCAGTTAATTTCTTCTCCACTATTTGATGCCTCCAACTTGTGACCAGTTCTTCCCTTTGCCTGTGATACCCATGTCAGTGTCTACTTCATATCTGTCTGGTAGTATAGGCACAGGAATAGTGAGGGGAGGAAAATCTCCTTTTGATGCTATGTCTTCCTGTCTTTCTGTGTATCTTTCAAAACTCTTGGCTAAAATAATACACCCATGTGTCTGGTGCAAAGATCTTTTGAAAATCATTTTCAAAACTTCCTTTCAGAAAACCCTTTGTCTTAAAAGCTCTTTGGAGATACAATCCAGAGAGAAATAGCAGCTGCTTACATGTATATAGAAATTGTCCAAAAGTCTTGTGCAGAGTACAGAACCTTAGTTTTTAAAAAATGTAGGTTATTAATGTTTTTTAATTATACATTCAAAACTATAAAGTGTCCTTCCCTTAGTGCCTATAAATCTTCATTCAAGATTCATTCTAGTTCCTTGTTAATAAATTTTAAGTAGATAGACCCTTTAGATATATTTGCCACAGCAAAGGTTTTGTTATAATGGTATAACTTTCAACTTTTTTTTGTGACTTCTGGGTGATTTTTTTTTTATTATAGCTTTTTATTTATAAGATATATGCATGGGTAATTTTTCAGCATTGACCTTTTGTTCCAATTTTTCCCCTTCTTCCCCTAACCCCCTCCCCCAGGTAGACCAGTACATATTAAATATGTTAAAGTATATGTTAAATACATGTTAAATACAATTTACATATGCATACAGTTATTTTGCTGCACAAGAATTGGACTTTAAAATAATGTACACTTAACCTGTGAAGGAAATCAATAGAGGGATTGGAAATGCTATGTAGAATTTCATACTCATTTCCTAGAGTTCTTTTGCTGGGTATAGCTGGTTCTATTCATTATTGAACAAATGGAACTGATTTGGTTCATGTCATTGTCTTTCAATTATTTTTTTTTAAGTGACTTCAAGTTATCTTTTCTGCTATAGAACAATTTCTCTGTAGTTTTACTGTATTAGTAAAAATTAAGTGGGAATGATATGAATGCAAAGTATTTAATTATATCATTCTCTGGGTCATGAATACAAAGGATGTGGAAAAGGATAGCCATTTTTCCTACTCAACTAATGAATATATAGGATATCCACCCCACTGGACACCACAGTAAGAGACAGACAAGAGACAGAGAGAGAAAGAGACAGAGAGAGACAGAGAAAGAGAGAGACTCTCCCAGTCTGCTAATTTTAGAAAAGGTTTCTCCCACAACAGTGGTAGGGGAACAGAGATTATCTTTTCCCAATATGAGGTCTCTGGAATCTCTCACATTAGTGCCATTAACCAAGTATAACTCAAAGCCCTGTTAAATAGTTATAAGTTAATAGTGTTAGAATTTAATATTATGATTATACCAGTATTTTCTATTTTTCTATGTTAATCTTTCATTTATGGGTAATGTCTTTTTAAAATTATTCTAAGTAAAATTATTCATTCTCAGTTCTTAAATATCAGGTCAATAGAAAAAAAATCAAATCTGTAGCTTCCCACAGATATAAAATATTAGGAAGAAAAGGTCCAGTTCTTGGAAGAGCTATGAAACACATATTCAAAGGGATTTTCATCCTGGGACAGCTGGATTCTTTACAAAAAAATTTTCTTAAACTTTGAAAAAAACTTTATTTATTTGTTCTATTATATTTTTAAAATCTACCATATTTTCTGGGTAAGATGAAGTTAAAACTTGATTGAAGAGAGGAGAAAGGTGGTGATTACAAATCCATAATTTTGATATAAAAAAATCAAATGTCCCTGAAAAATGTTCCTTTTGGTCTTTAAAAAAAAAAAAAAAAAAAAAAAAAAAAGGATGAATTTCCAGGAACGACCTCATGGTTTCAATTTGTTTTACTTCTTTTTATAACAATCTGCTGCAGAGATATAGTGGAAGTGAAGAATTGAATGAAGGCAAAAACTTCATTTCAAAGGGGAAATGCATTTATTTATTTTAATTTCAATTATCATTTGATTTGGTAATCACAGAAACAATAAGAGGTAGAGGTGAAATTTATCATAGGGTAGATTGAGAAAAAGCTTTGCAAGAATAAAGGAAATAATCCCATTCCAAACAAAGGTTATGTAGCAATGTATCATTCCCAAAAGACCTCAGAAAACAACAACAACCAAAAGTAATTAAGTAGCTACAAGTTCCATTATAAAAGTTTTCCAGTGGGGAAAGGCAATGAGTCTATTAAAAATAAACTACAAATAGGCATTCCTGATAGTGGAAAAAGTTACAAAGGATTTTGCAAACTGGCAAGAGTTTATGACAACTAATGAGTTCTAAGAATAGTCAGAGTAAAACTACCTACAATAAACCATCTTCAAAAGAAATTTTAATTATAAAGAAGGGTCAGCAAAAGAGTTTCAATGTGCCAAATTTCAGACTATGGATCTCTGCCTCTCTCCCATTGGCTTCAGTTAGATACAAAAATTTAGAAACTTCCCATTTCTTCTGTGCCCAAATGTGGTAGCTCACACATCTGATATAGAAGCCAAAGATTTATAAATTTCAAAAAGCAAAAATGATTTCACCTTCCTTTATGAACTTAATATGGAATGAAAACAAACCTATGATTTCTGATATGGTGAAATCCCATTGAAGACAATCAATCCCTTTGCAGAAAGGACACTCAAAGATTGCCTGAGAGCTGTGAGAGGTTAACCCATTAACTCAGGATCATTCATCCAGTATAATTTGAACTCAAATTTGTTTTATTTCATTCCAAAATCAGCTTTCTATACATTATTCCATGTTACCTATTATTATTGTTTGTCATTGTTCAGTTATGTCCAAACTCTTTGTAATCTCATTTGGGTTTTGTTGGCAAAGATACTGAAATGGTTTGCTATTTTCATTCCCAGCTCATTTGATGAGGAAACTAAGGCAAATAGGGTTAAGTTACTTGCCCAGGATTACATAGCTAATGTGTGTTTTAGGTCAGATTTGTATTCAGGGAGGTGAGTATTCCTAACTCTAGGCCTAGTACTCTATTCATCCTACTAATCAGAAGCGCTACATCTATAATTAAATCATATACATAATATACTATCATTGAACACTTAGAAGCTAATATATACACTCTCATTTATCACAAAGCCTTACAAGCTATTTCCTATACCCCCCCACCTCCTTTTCCTTCACCCACAATAAACTTTGTAGCATTCTACTTTTCACAAAGTACTTTTAAGTTAGAAAGCATAATAATGACAGATTGGATATGCTTCCTATTCACAAATGCAAATTGCTTAACTAAATCAATAGAGTACTGAGAAAAAACGATAGCTTCTGATAATTTTGTTACTAATAGCTGTTATGTAGCTTTGATTGTTGTAACTGAAGTTTACGATATATTCAAGAGCATTTCAAGTCATTTGTGAGGAGTATAATCTAACCCAGAAGTTAGAATGGCCCTGAAATATTAATTTGGACTCAACAAAATTGAGTACCTTCCCATGAAAAAGTGGGTGCCTTTGAGTTATGCTATATGGCACAATACATTCTATTCTTCTTGTAGCTTTTTCAATATCAGAATCAATTCCAGGCCACCAAGATTAGCCAAGCTTTCATATAAACATTTCCTAGATGTGCTGCTTGTAGTATGACCAAAATAATGCAATGGCCACCTTATGTAATAGTAAATTACTACATAAAGGAATTCTTTATAAGCAGATAGCTCATGTTGACAGGTTATCAATGTATTGAATTCCTGGAACAATTGCTCTTTGAGCCACTACTTCTACAACCACTATGAGACATGGATCAATCTGGAATCTCAAAATCAAACTTCTAGGGTGGGTCTAAAAAGTCTTAAAACAACAAAACAATCCAGTTAGCCAAAAACTGGCCTATATAGGGCAAGAGAAAAGATAGCCAGTGGCACATTGGATAGAGTATTAGTCTTGGAATTTAGGAAGTTAAAATTCTACTTACTAGTTGTACAGCATTGAGCAAGTCACTTAACCAATGCCAGTCTTAATTTCTTCACTTAAAATCAAGATAATAATAGTGCCTTTTCCACAAGATTATTAGGATCAACTGACATAATATTTATAAAGCATTATATAAATACTAATTATTATTATAAAAAAGCATGTAATTGTATGCATTGAGTTAAAGGCTCTTGTATTGTGCATATGGCTTTAGACTGACAACCAGAAAACAGTCTGATAAGGCTTGAGATAAGAAAAATTATGAAGATGTGGCTGTAGAAGTACTTGGGATACTTCTTTATTCTCAGGAAACTAACAGAAGTGTAATACTTCAGTAGGAAGTGAATTGTTTCCATCTGACCTTTGATGGTTAAATGTGGCTACAGAATCAAAAGTGATAGTGATAGCAATAAAAATCAGCAGAGCTGGGATTTGTATTCTTTTCATAATGCATTAGCCCAGGTGCAGAAGGACTTCATATGCTAGAAAATTTGGTCTTTCAAACACTACAGACCAACTCTACAAATCAATTCTCTCTAACAGGGAAGAGAGAGACTTGGCAATGGACATGTTTTTTACAAGAAAAAAGAGATCAATCAAAAATGAATAGCCCCTAGAAGGCTTTAGAAGAGGTAGGTCATAAATACACAAACCTCATTGAATGAGGTGAATGCAAGCAGCAATGATGCAATAATCCAAGAAAATTATGTGGATTGTTCTTATTTCACATTTCAAGTCTTGAAATCAGATAGTCTGAGATAGAAAAGATCTAGGGAGTTATTTAGTAGAATCCACGATTGTGTAAAAATTCCCTCTACAATATCCCCAGAGTATTTTTTTTTTTTGTTAATAGCGCTACAGATATGAAAGCAATAAGATTGGCTATATTTTGTATATAATGAAAGAAATCTCACAACCTGAAATCTCACAACCTTGACTTATTTAAGGAGTCAAAATGAGCCTACTGTGTACAATTACTTTCCAAATGGAGTTAGAAAAAGAGATTTCATTACTTTTCTCTCCATTTTTACTGACATCTTAAGAATGGATTATTGCTCAATCATCTTGTTCTTATATAGTGTCTTTTGTTTTTCAAAAGGATGTTTAGCTTTGGGAAGTCGTTTCACTAACTGAAGTCTTAAGAGAATAAGAGGAAAAGAAGCTTATATCTTCTATATCATGTTCCCAAACTACAATTTTGAATTGATGAATGAATATAAAAATAAATTTAAGTCCTTATGTTCTGAGCACTAAGAACTATGGATACAGCAGGAAAAAAAAACAAGACTATCTTTGCTAATAAGATGCTCACAATCTAATATAAATATATATACATACATACAAAGGAGAGTTGAACTCTAGGAAAATAGAAAAGCATAGAACACCTGAGGACATTTCTGTAGGCAAAAATCATGAATTTTTATTATTTTTTTACTGATTTCCATTGATAAACCCTCATTCATTTCTGATGTTGAATCATTTGATAGTTCCAATGATTTTGATGGTGATAACTTTTGCTGTTGTGTCCTGAGGCTTTCATGGCTATGGCTATTGAAGAAGTAGGGTGATTTTCCAGCCATTTGGAGGAAAATAATTACATGTGTTAAGGGGAGCTGATGAGAATTGGACTAGAAAGGTTGTAGCAGCTCAGCATTGTTGGCAGAATATCCTGTATCCAGGTAGAAACTTACTTGGAATCAGTTCTCTTCCCATGAGATTTATTGTGAATGAAGAATAATATTAAACTTCATCAAACCTCACCAAACCTCTCTCCTTCCCTCCCCAGTCACACACACACACACATTCCAATGGGAGGAAGCACAAACTTAGGGGGTCTGTGCAGGAGAAAAATGAAGCATCCAAACAATGGATTCAGCTGAAATTCAAAGAAATTCAGTAAGAAATTTAAAAAGAGTTCACAACAAATAACAGCAACAGCAAAAGACTTTTAAGAGAAAATATTAGAATTTGATCAGAAATGTGAATTTTCAAGGCAAAAGAATTAAGGTAAATAAGACAACTTAGCACAAATAATGGGAAAATCTCTTCAAAGTATTTAAGACTCTCAAAGAAAGAGAATTACAGATTGTCACTCTCCTCTTAGAGAAACCTCAGAGGTTCCCTATTGCCTTACTAGCAAAAAAAAAAAAAATTCTCTGGCATTCAAAGCCATTTTGAACTCAACCCCCTCCTACTGCATCAGTCCTTTTACACCTAATTCCTCATCATGTGCCCTTTGATCCAATGACACTGTACCACTTGCTGTTCCATGAATAAGACATGCCAAGTATTGTCTCTGGGCTTTTTCTCTGCAGTCCTCCATATCGGTAATATTATCATTCTTCATCTCCACTTATTGGCTTCACTGGCTTCCTTTAAGTAACAACTTTGGTTACATCTTCTACTTGGAATCTTTACTAACCCCAGTGCCTTCCCTCTCATGTGTTTTCTACTTACCTTTTTTGTAGCCTGCTAATACATATTGGTTTGCTTGTTTTTCCTATTAGATTGTAAGCTCCTTGAGAGCAGAAACTGTTGTTTAGTACAATGACTAACATGTAATGGGTACATAATAAATATTTTTGATTGAGTGATTCACTGCCTGATTGGAACCTCAAAAATTGAAAAAGTATGACAATTTGGCAGAAGAGAAGCAAAAGATCACTTCTTTAAAAGAATACATAAATTATAGAGAAACCAAAACAATTGACCTTTAAAACAAAATTCTCATGGCTAACACAGACTGTAGGTCTCCAATAAAAATATGATAAGATATAAAACTTGAACTCTATACTGCAAGAAAAATAAAATAGCACAGAACTTTTGATTATAGATGACAAAATAGTAATTGTTCAAATCCATAGATTATCATCAGGACAAAAATTCCTTGAAAAAATACATAAATGGTTAAATTTCATTATTTAAGAAGTTATATCAGTGACTATTTCATTATTCAAGAAGTCATATCAATGACAATTAGAGATATTGCAGAATTTATTTACAGGCAAAGTAAAATCAAGATTTTTAAGAATCATCCAAACCCATAACAAAATAGAAACAGTTTCACTGAAATAAAAAGGGAAAGAGGATTAAAAAAAATAAAAACAAAGCAGACACTAACCATTGTGATGAAGCAAAGTTTCTTTTCATGGGCAATATCATATCAAAAAATTGGAATACTGAAGAGAGGGAATATAAATACACACATACACACATATATACTTATACATATATATTTATTTTTGAAACTTACTATTTCATTTAAGTTTATTCCCTATAAATAAATAAGGATCAGGGAACAACCTGTGTTATGCAAATTTGTTGAAAACTAGAAAGATAATAGTTTATTTAATATTTTCTGAGACAAATCTTATTGTGATTTCTAAAGCTGGCAAAGAAATATCTTTCTTGCTCATCAATGCAGAAATAGTCAATAAAATACCAGAGGCCACAAAGCTGCAGTATTAAATGAATTATTCCTTATAATCAAATATGATTCATTTTATTAATGTTGGTATTGTCCACTTCTAGTGAAATAATAGGTATAATAAATAACATGAATAAAAATACAAAATTATATATTCAGAAAATGCCTGTGATAAAGTATAACATCAATTTCTTTTAAAAAATGCTTTTTTCCTTAACATTATAAGAATCATCAATTTAAAACTGAAAGCCAGAAATACATATAATACAGAAATATTCAAAGCTTTGCCAATTTTGAAAGAGAGCTGCATAAGCTAATTGTCATCATTTGGTATAATTTTAGAAATTCTAGTTTTAGCAATGTCAAGGAAAAATGAAATAAATATATCCAAGACCTTCCAATAGAGTTAATCAAGACATATAAAAATCATTAGCATTTTAGAAAATCAAAACTAGAAGGTGACTTTGAACTAATTTAGAATGGCTTCCTCATTTTATTTTTTTTCCAAAATATCTTTAAGTTTTATTAGCACCTTTGCTTTTCATAAGACAATCATTTTCTAATATTTTCATCTCCACACAGTGAATTTTCACTTGGAATGAAGAAAAATGTTTAAACAAAACCAAATTACACAGCAAATACATTTGACAATGTATACCTGTAATCCCTCTACCTGTCTGCAGAAGGGAGGTCAATCTGTTTGCCATCTGTTTTCTTGAAACAAGATTGATTATTGCAATTGGAATCAGATTTCATTCACTTTTCAGTGCTGTTTTTTGTCATTGTATCTTTGGTTTTCCTGCTTCTTCTCTTTATTTTTCACAGAAATATTTGATTGCAATACATCCAAGGGGAATAAGAGGAGGGAGCATGGGCCAAACTACAAAAGTAATCTGTCCTCAAGTGGTGACAGCTGAGGAGCTCTTGTCCCAAACCCTTAGATTTAGCTATGCTCTCCACATCACTAACCTTGCTCCCAAGCCTTTGTCCAGAGAATAAGTCCCTATGGATACTATATCGGACAACTTCCCTGCAGATATGTTTCCACTGCTTCCAATTTTTGGTCATAAACCATGTGGATCTTCCTCTCATAAATCTATTTTTTGACTACATAAAAGATACCATTCTTTATTTCAATTCTTATCTAGCTTTAATTACTGAAGGTGTGTTGCTTCAGTCAAATTAAGACAGATCCTTAACAAGGCCAAGGTCTCCTATTGCAAAGAGGGCCTTCTCCAGATATTCTGATCTTGCCATTGGATCCTGATAGTTCTGGAGAACAAACAGGCTGGTTATTTTGCACAGCCCACCCTCAGTTTGATGGAATTCATTTGCTTGTCTTTACATCATTACCCTGATGTCATGGTCCTCCTCCAGAATAAAGGAAAAACAAGAGCAAACACAGAAAGTGAAAACTCAGAAAATTTTTATCCCCAAGTTTCTGTTAAATGACATCAGAAACAAATTATTTTTCTTCCAATTGAAATGTGCACTATCATTTTGCCTTGTTATTGCACCCTAACGATCACTGGACTTTTCCATATGTTCAACAGCTGAAATTTCCTATTTAGGTTGTCTCCCCCATATTAAGACATGAGTGCCTTAAAAACAGAAATTGTATTGCTTTTCTATTTGTATTCTCAGTGCCTGAAACAGTGTTTGGAACACAGTGTTTAATAAACTCTTTTCTCATTCATTTATTCATTTCTGAATCCTTTATGTTCATTATTTATTTTGGCAAAAATACCATTCTATTATGTTGTTGTGCCACAGTTCCCTTTTTATTGTCCTGCCTCAGTTTCCCTAATTGTCCTGCTTTGGTTTCCCTAAATTGTTCTACCTCAGTTTTCCTGAACTATTCTGCCTCAGTTCCTTTTATTGTTCTGCCTAAATCTCCCTGGTTACAACACCTCCCCCTTCTGCTCATTAGGAATGAGATAACTAGGGCTGTAGCCATTCTGGCATTCCAAAAGATAAAACTCCAGATGTCTATCTCAGATATCTAATTAGTATTGTCTACCTCTATCTCTTCAGACTTCCTGGCTCTAGTTAGACTATCTCCTTTACTCCTAGTTTGTAAGAATTTGTCCTTCCCCCAACCTATCAGAACCGGATTTATGATCCCTTCTTGAAGATTCCCACTTATCAGAGTTTGGACTCCACCACCCACCCCCACCTTTGTCTATCTACCAGAGCTTAGAGCCATATATATGTCATTGAGAACTCACATTTACTGCTGGATAATTTGAGACATCAGCCCTGGGGGCAACATGCCCCCAGCACAATCTCTCCTTTTCAAATAAAATATTAAAAACTCTCTAATCTCTCTCTTACCTCAGTTCTTCCAGCATTACAATGTAATATCCCTAATTTTCCTCCACAGATAATGACACTTACTTTGTAACAAAGTTTTCCTTACCACAAAAAAAAAAAAAAAAAAAAAAAAAAAAAATTGTTATGAAAGTCTTGTTTTTTTTTTTTTTTTTTTTTTTTTTTTTTTTTTTTTTTTTTATGATTCCTTTCTGTCTTCAACATCCCTGGAATAGATGACCAATAAAGATCATTAAGTCAAAGGGTACAAACAATGTAGTAAATGTTTCATAATATTCCAAATTGTTTTGGACACATTCACAACTTTACTAGTATTACATTAACATGTAGGTTTTATAACAACTCCAACATTAACTATTTTCATTTTTTTTTTTGGCTAAGGCAATTGAAGTTAAGTGATTTGCCCAGGGTCACACAGCTAGGAAGTCTTAAGTGTCTGAGACCAGATTTGAGCTCAGGTCCTCCTGACTTCAGAGCTGGTGCTCTATCCATTGGACCACCTAGCTGCCCCCTATTTTCATCTTTCATCATATTTACCAATTTGCTAAATGTGAAACAAAACCTCATAATTGTTTTAATTTAATTTATCAATGATTTAAACCATAGCTTTCTGACTTCAATGGATGCTAAAGAACTTATATGACTTACCAAGGGGAAGAACAGTAAAAGAAATTCAAATGAACCCAGGCACTCTGTTTCTAAATCCTGAAATCTTTACTTGATGGTAAAATTTCCATAGAGCATTTACAAAAATTAGATGATAATTAATCAAGAAAATGATATAATTTTCAATGACAATGAAATGTTTTAAATACTTGCCATTAATCTGTGAAGACTATATAGACCTATTTGTCTGTCTGTCATCTATTAGGTGACACAGTGCAAAATCTGGAATCAAGAAGATCTGAGTTCACATTTGGCTTTAAATACTTACTAGTTGTGTGACTTGGGTAAATCACTTAATATTGTTTGCCTAAGTTTTCTCATCTGTAAAATGACTTGGAGAAGGAAATGGCAAACCATTCCAGTGTTTTGGTTAAGAAATCTCCAAGTGGGGTCACAAAGAATCAGACATGACTGAAACAACTGAACAACAACCTTTATGTATACTTATATTTGTATATGTACATATATATATACATATATCATATACATATATACATACATATACATATGCCATATATTCAGAGAGAGAGGTAACTGGAATAATTTTAACAATAACAAGTCAAGATGATAAAGATGGCAATGGTAGCTAAAGCAATTTATAGATATAATGCCATAGTAATCACATTTCCAATAAGCTCTATGATCAAAGTGATAACATATTTACTTTAAAAAATAGACAAGAATATATTTTTCCCCTGAGGCAATTGGGGTAAAGTGAGTTGCCCAGGCTCAGACAGTTGGGAAGTATTAAGTATCTGAGACCAGATTTAAACTCAGTCCACCTGATTTCAGGATTGGTACTCTATCTACTGCACCACCTAGCTACCCCAATAGATAAGAATATCAATGTGAAGTATAAATGAGGGAAAAAAGGAGCAATAACTTGCAGTGTCCAATTTTCATTTGTACATTGAACAGTGCTTATCAAAAATGAGAATCATAGATCAAAATTGTAATCAAAGGCCTACAATTCCATTATTGTTTGATAAATCCAAGATCAATAAATATCAGAAATAATATTCATAATTTAATTTTTTAAATTTATATTAATTAAAAACTTGGAAAAAATTGAATAACAAGATACTGAAAATGATATTAAATCCATCTCACACCAAGTAAAGTCAAATTGGGATGATTTAATATTTTTTTATTTTAAAAGATAAGAAAATGCAATGATTTAGCTATTGTGGAGAAAAAAAATTATTTATTCAACAAATAGAATAAATGTATAGATCTAGAGCTCCAACAGACCTTAAAAGTCACCTAGATCAAGAAATTAGATGTCTCAGTTAATACCAAACAGATAGCAAAGGATAAAATCAGGATCATAACAGGTTCCTTGACCTCAAAATCAGAACCTTTTCCACTGTTCAGTATTGCCCTTGCAGATTTCATTATCTAAAAGTTAAGAGATTTTTCACAACAAAAAAGTATTTCAAATGTCCTAAATAAAAATGAAATAAGTGGATGAAGGAAGTTGCTGTAATTAATTTTTTTATTTTTTTAAAAGAAAGTAGAAAAAAAAAAACAGAGATGGAACAGTACTTTTCTTTTCTTTATATCCCCTGTATTTAATAGTGTCTGATACATAGTAGATGTTTAATAAATGCCTGACTAAAAAATTTATGCATTTAAAACAAAATACAAAATAAGAAAAAACAAAATAGAAAAAAAAAAGTAAAAAAATAAAAATAAAAAACAAAACATTGTCAAGTGTCCAGCAGAACATCAAGGAGGATTCAAAATATGTAACAATAAATTTCCATTTCAAGAAAGCATATATGATAATAGAAGAGTTGCATTCATGACTTTATCTTTTCTTTGTTTCCCTGTAGATTATTCTTTTGTTCTCTGTGATGTACTTTTACTTTATTCTTTTTTTCTTCTTTCACCCCTTCCCCACTTCCCTCAAGCATGGATACATACACACCCACACCTCCACACCCACCCACCCCCATATATATATATATATATATATATATATATATATATATATATATATATATATATATATATATATATATATATATATATATATATATATATATATATATATGTCTGTGAGTGGGTGGGTAAATGGGTATGAATACATATATATATATATATATATATATATATATATATATATATATATATATTCTTCATGATATTTGTGTGTGTGTGTGTATGTATGTATTGTTCCCTATTTACCCTATCCCCAATATAAGGTGTTTTTCAGAACTACCAGCCTTCCCCCCTCTCTAATGTCTTTGTCTAATCTTCCTCTACACCTCATTTGAAAATTGAGACAAACCCTGAAATTCTGCAAGCTCATTGAATGTCTTTCTTTAAAAAATTCAATATTACAGTTAATTTTGCTGGATATGATATCGTGGTCACAAGTGTAGTTCTACTGCTTGTCAAGATATATATGTATATATTGGTTTCTTGTAAAATTTTCTCTTTGATGGGGGGGTTTCAAAATTTGGCAATAATATTTCTTTTTTTTAATTTAATTTTTATTTTATTTTATAATTATAACTTTTTTTGACAGTACATATGCATGGGTAATTTTTTATAACATTATCTCTTGCACTTACTTCTGTTCAGATTTTTTCCCTTCCTCCCCCAACCCCCTCCCCCAGATGGCAGGCAGTCTTATACATGTTAAATATATTACAATATATTCTAGATACAATATATGTGTGTAGAACCAAATTTCTTGTTGCACAGGAAGAATTGGATTCAGAAGGTAGGCAATAATATTTCTATGTAATTTTCTTGAAGGATTTCTTTGAGGTAGTGATCAGAAGAATTTTTTTTTTTTTCTATTTCTACTTTCCCCTCTTATTCTACCACTGCAGGGAAATTTTCTTTATTTTTTGCATTATTGTGTCAAAGTTCTTTTTTTGGTCATAACTTTCAATTATTCTTATATTTTCTCTTCTTGATCTGTTCTCTAGATGTACATCTAGATATAGATTCTAGAAATGTGTTCACATTCTGTTATATTTTTTCCATTCTTTGTTTTGTTTTGTTACTTCTTGGACTCTTATAGCTTCACTGGCTTTCCCTTGCACAATCCTAATTTTATTTTCTTCTTTAAAACTCTGTATCACTTTTTCTAGTTAACATTTTTTCCCTTATAATCTTTCTTTTTTGGGGTGGTTCTTCCCCCTCCCCATTTTTCCTCAATTTTTCTCATTTGATTTTTGAAGGCTAGTTAGCCATTTAATTTTAATCTTTGAGGAAAAGACTTTTTTTTTTTTAACTTTACTGTTCTTTGAAGATGAACCCTCATCTTTCCTATTCCCATAATAAAATTTTTATTTTTGGGTTCTTTATTCTTTGTCAGTTCATTTTTTTAAAACTGAGAACTGTTAGTGTAAACATTTCTAATTCTGGGGTAGAAGGGCTTAGTGCTTCTTGTTTCACTTCAGCTTTTCCCTCTGACCTAGATACAAAAACAATTGGGTCATAAAGAGCTCCAATAACTTCCTTAAACTTCTGTCCACAGAAAAGCAGCATGTCTAACACACCAGCATAAGAGATACAAGCATAGTTGGATCAAACTTCAGTGAACACCCTTTAACAGTTCTGTCTATCTCCTACTATGACCAATTTAGTAGGACCTTTTCTTGCCTGTTAGACCATGAGTGCAATACCTAGAAAAAACACACAGACCAAAAAAGTTCAAAAGGACACATAAGATAAATTTTGTTATTTTATTTAAATTAAATATTTAATAATTAGGAATTTATAATTTTATGTAATTTTGTAAATTTTGTAATTGTAGTCTATATGTTTAAATTTGGGAGACTTGATGTTCTTTAAGTTTAGTATTTTTATAAAACAGAATTTGTCATTATCCTTCAATAGTCTGAAATTAATACAATCACATCTGTTAATAGAATTTGAAGAAGTTCCCCCTAATGTTTTTCTGTTTTATTCTTTCCTTGAGACATTTTCATTATATGTTCTACTTGGATCTTTGCTCAAATGAGTGCATAAAATGAATGTACACATTGTTTCTGAAATGACTTTATGTCTGTTTCTTGGCTTTTAAAATCTAGTCAATTTCATTTTAATGATGTTATTCAGCTCTTGCCATGGTTAACACCTTCTGACTTTTTTAGGAAAAATAATTATTCATGGTGTACATGTAAGTCTTCAGAATAGTCAACAAACTTTGGATGTTTTCATTTCTTGATTCCCAACTTTATTTTCCAATATATAATTAGTTTTCATGATCCTCTTCTGTGCCCACATTCACTTGGAAGTCACTGAATGTTGAAGTGTATATTGACTTAGTTGGAAGGATCCAATTAGTGTCTTCTTAGAATTTCTCTACTTTTTTATACTTTGCAATAGATGTGAATACATAAGCTATAATTATCTTAATGGTGTTGTACTTGCTTATATTTAACATGAACATTACAAGTTGAGAGGCCTAAAAATAACTTTTTTTGAGTATAAAATGAAATCAAGAGTGTCAGCTCCTTTATTTGCTTCTATAGGTTGCCTCCTCTAATCATATTTTCAATTAATTTTTTTATTAACTGGTTTTATGCATATTTACATTTCACTCCAACAAAATCCTACTCTAGTGTTTCATCAGAGTAGGACTATGATACTGAGATCTTAAAGAATATGGTAGAGAAGGAGCAGCTAAGTGGCACAATGGATAGTATACCAGCCCTGAAGTCAGGAGGACCTGAGTTCACATCTGATCTCAGACACTTAATACTTCCTAGCTCTGTTGTGGCAACCACGTTAGCACCCTGGATACCTTAGAATCAGATGGAATTAGGATAACCAAAAATCTTCATTCTAGGTCTTTAGAGCTAGAAGTGAAGACAGTGGACATGAAGGATCTCTGTGACCTCACTTCCTCGGCTCTCTCCCAGAAGTGATCCTGGCTAGTCTCCCTGCACCTCCTAGTCCCTCCCACAATACTCTGTATACACCAAACAATTGGGCCAGCACAGGATAGTGGGAAGGGCAATTTTCCAAGCATATTTATTTTTATGTTGTCCAATCAGTAATTAGCCTCAAGTGCTCAATTGTCCCACCTCAGTGCATTGACTCAAGAGTTTCAGCCTTTCAAATCTCCTGCTTTCTTTTGTTTTAGACCACAGGTGGTCACACCATCCCTGACTTCTCAGGAAAGGAGGCAAAAACACAGAAAAGGAGGTGACCACATCCCCCTGATTTTTCAGAAAGATGATGTGGTATAAACAAACATGAATTGTACATGCAAGTAGTGATATAATAAACAACATAAATCAACATGGTCTTTTAAAAGATTTCCTGAAGTCCTAGAAGGAGGGTATGTAAACATCAGTCACACATACGCCTTCTTCAGCAGCTAAGAGATAGTCCAAAACCGATCTGTTGCCCATTGCTTCATGTGTCAGGGAATCCAATGATCCCCACAAGTTTTTGAAGTCCTGCAACAGTCTTTTTACGTGTTAGGGAATCCAATGATTCCTGCAGATTTTGAAGTCCTGAAACAGTTTTATCATTTCTTAGAAAATCCAATGATTCCTGAGGATTTTGAAGTCCAACAATTTTTGATGTCCATGAGTCAAATGCCATAACTGCCATGTTCTTTCAGTGGTGGGCACAGTCAGCGACAGAACCACCCGATGTTTCTTGGGTCTTCTCCTTTGTTTCAAGGGTCTGCTCCATCTCTCTCCAATGGACAAGGCAAATATGGCTCGTTGGCACCCATCTGATTCCTTCTCCATCTGTGGAGATACAAGCAAATCCTCTCCCCCAAGCAGTTAACCTATCTGGTCCCTTGCATTCACCACTTTCTGGATCTCTCCACATCACCTGGTGATTATCTAAAGATAGTGGAGCTACTCGCACTGGACACTGCCCTTCCTTTCATAAAACCTGTCTGCCAGAGCCAGTGCATCTTTGTCAAAGATCAAAAAGTTAATTGTATAAAGAGCTAGATTTAGAAGTTATCTAGGATTACCTGTGGCTCCCCCTTTCTTTTGTTTTTGGAGGAGTGTCTTAATATCTGTTTCTCCTCTATACTATTGCCTGTCTTTGAGGATTAAAAGGTATGCCAGTGGTGTGTAAAATCTTATACTGTGCACAAAAGTGTGAGAAATGTTTAGAAGTATATGCAAGTCCATTATCTGTTTTTATTGTTTTTGGCACATCCATAATTGCAAATGCTTGTATAAGTAATTCAATGACCACTTGGGCTGTCTCTTTTGCTGATGGTATTGCAAAAGTGAATCCTGAAAAGGTGTCTACCACAACATGGACAAAAATGACCAAAAGATTTATAATGGGTCACATCCATTTGCCAAATTTCATTAGGCCTCAAACCACAAGGTTCTTCCCTGGAGGGAGTGTAGGAACATGGAAAGGAAGGCAAGCTGTACAGGCTTTTACTATGCTCCTAGCTTGCTCTCTTGTTATTCCACATTGTAAATGTAAAGCTTGAACAGCCTGATGATATTTAAAATGAGATTCTTGGGCTTCTTGAAAAAAAGGAGGATTGGCCACATGGTTAGAAGGCTATCTGCCTTTGAATTACCATCAAAAATAGGAGCTGGAAGTCCATTATGAGAGTGGACATGAAAGACATAAATCTTACCTGGATGCTTTCTCACTTGCTCTTGAAGTTCCTTAAAGAGCTGATATATATTAAAGGCTACAAATTTTTTCTAGGCTGTGGCAATTCTTTGTACTATAGCTACTGAATAGGCCGAATCAGATATTATATTTATATCTCCTGGATAATAAGTAAGAGGTAGAATGATTGCATACAATTCTTTCTGCTGAGTGGACTGAAAAGGAGTTCTGACCACTTGTTTTTATAGTTAAGTCATGAGAATATACAGCACAAATATTATGTTTGGATGCATCTGTAAAGACAGTTGGTCCTTTAAGAGCAACTTTAGAAATCTTTTCTTCAAGAATCCATTGCCAATTATTTAATACTCTGGTTATCTTTTATGGAGACCCATGTGGTAAAATTTGGAGCCATGGCTAATAAAATTTGGTACTCTGGGATGGTTTCACAGCATACATTAATTTGTGCATTGGCATAAAAGGTGTATATCTTCTCAGGTCTTATCCTAGATAATTGTACTACTCACTTAACGGCCTTTAATAAAATTCTAGCTACAAGCACTTGGTAAGGAGTAAGGCTTTGTTCTGGTTGTGCTGGGAGGTTCACCCACTCTATCACACTGTCTCCTTGATAAAGGACTGCTGTGGGTGCCTCTTGTGTAGCAAAAAGTGATATTTCCAAAGGATTTTGAGTGACTCTTTCAATCACATTGGATAAAGCCAGTTCAACTTCTCTTAAAGCCTCTTGAGTTTTTTTTGTAAGCTGGCGTGGTGAGTTTAAAGCTCTGTCTCCCCTTAAAATGTCATATAATGGTTGCAATTGATAGGTAATCAAACCTAACACCGGACACATTGGATTGGATATCTCTTATCAATTTCTGAAAGTCATTTAAAGTGTTTAGCTTCTCTGTTCTTAAGGAAAGTTTTTGTACTATAAGCACCTTAGGGTATACTTCATATCCTAAATATTGAAAAGGAGCATGTCTTTGTGCAATTTGTAGTTCCTTAGTGTTTCATGGTCTTTTGTAGACATGTTTCTAACATTTGTTCCTCAGGTGCATATCCCAATATATCATCCATATAATGTAATAACATTACTTTTGGAAATGCTTTTCTCACTGGAGTAAGAGCAGAAGCAAAATACATTTGACACATAGTAGGGAAGTTTTTCATTCCCTGTGGCAAAATTGTCCATTCATGTCTTTTATAAGGTAAGCTAAGTTAACACTGGGCACTGAAAAGGCAAATCTTTTCACATCCTCTTTATCTAGAGGGATAAAATAGAAACAATCCTTAATATCTGTGATGCAAAGAGGCCATTCTTTAGGTAACTGAGTAGGAGATGGAAGTCCAGGTTGAAGAGTTTCCATAGTTTCCATCTGTTCATTTATCTTTCTTAAATCAGTCAACATCCTCCATTTTCCAGATTTCTTTCTTACAATAAATACTGGGGAATTCCGAGGACATAGAGAAGGTTATAAGTGGACTTGGTCAAGTTGCTCCTGTACTATATCTAATAAGGACTGAATGTTATCGCTGTCTAAGGACCACTGTCTATCCACACTGGTGTATCAGTTTTCCATTGGATAGGAACAAGTGAAAGTGTTGGCAGGCCTTTCACCAGTAGCTCTGCCTAAAAAACCGAAGTACTCATTTTTAATCCTAATTATTGTAAAATGTCTCTTCCCCACAGATTGGTAGGAATTTTTTCAACTATAAAAGGAGTAAAAACTCCTGTTTCATCTTCAAACATCCATCTCAAAGGGATAGCACTAACTTCAGCTGCTATTGATCCTCCTACGCCAGACATGTGTCTGCTTTAATTTTTGGCCAGTGACTGGGGCAGTTGGCACCTCTAATGACTGTACAATCTGCACCAGTGTCTACCAATCCTTCTAATGATATGCCATTTATATAGATAGTGAGCATGATCGGTCAGCTGTCACAGCTGCTGTCTAGTATATTTCTGTATTTTGTTGCTTGGAGTCAGAATCTGGGCAACTATCAGATTGAATTAATAATCAATTAATATTATATAAAATATATTCATATATTTTTATATATCATAGTTTATAATTTATTTAATAGTTAATTAACAATGCTATGTATTGATGAATATAGCACTTATATTGAGTTATAATATAACTAAATATGCATTTTATAGATTTATATTTTGTAAATGAAACATAAATAGAGATAGAGAGGTACTGCATTAGTACTATCGTACTCAAAAAACAATGCTCAAAAAACAGTTTCTCTATGCCTCTCTGTTCTTTCATAGTTAATATTCATAATTCTAGTGGAAAGGCCTGAGTCTCAGTGACTAAGACTGATGAAGCACTGGTGGTTAATAAATATCTCTTTTGACCAATCACAAGATTTCCCCATTTTTGGAATTAATCCATCATTAATTGTGCCACTACATTCTATTTTTAATAACATCTCAGTGTCAATAAAAATGGGCCAGAATCCCAGCAGAGGAATCCTTAACCATGAGAAATATGTTGGATCTAGTTGCTTAGGGACCATTAGTCTCACTAATAAATTGCTACCTGTTTGGAGCTCTGTGTTCATTGCCTTTGTTGAAGATTGGAATATGGGGCCTAGAGGACATTCCAATGAAGGAGACAACATCTAAATAAATAGATGATCACAGAGAGAAAAATACTTGCAAGTAGGGGTGGAGAGGAATGAAGCCCTAAGGAAAGGCTTCCCATAGAAGGCGAGATTTGAATTTGGTCTGAAAGTAATCCAGGAAAACTAAACTACAATAGTGGAAGCATTCCAGGCATGGAGGATATCCATTGCAAAGTCCTGAAAACAGGAGTTGGAGTACCTTGAAGGAAGAACAACATATAGGCCATTGTAGCTAACTCATAAATCATGGAGGGGAGGAAAAGGTGAGGGAATAATAAAAGTAGGTAGGGACTAGATTGTGAAAAAATTTAAATGCAAAGAGGACAATGTATTTGATTCTCTAGGTAAAAAAGAGTCTTAGGAAATTGTTGGATCCACATAGAGGTATACTTAAGAAAAATCACTTTGATGAAGGATGAATTGGAGTAGGAGCTGAGTCAGGGAGATTAGTTAGAAAACTATTACAGTAGTATAGATGAGAAGTGATAAGAATCTGAATTAGTGGAGTGGCTAAGAAAATAAACAAAGCCAGATATGTTTATAACAAGTATGTAGCTAGACATTGACATTATTTGGCAACAAACTAAAATGGGGTGATTAAGAGTAATGAATCAAGGATGACACTGAAATTGGGAGTTTGTGTGCTTGGGAGGATGGCAATAAATTTCATAGTAATAGGTAAATATCAAAGAAGAGAGGTTTTAGCAGAAGAGATAATTTTGTTTTGAATATAATGCCTTAAAGATGCCTTCAGAACAACCATTTTGAGAAGTACAAAAGTCAGTTGGAGATGATCTGGAGCTCAGAAAAATGATTAGAGTTAGATAAACATAGATAGATTAATAGATCTCTGGGCAGTCTGCATATAGTTAGTAAAAGACTCTTAGTAGCCAGTGAGATCACTCAAGTAAAATAGTATAATATGAAAAAAGGGCCTAGAACAGAGGCTTGTGTACCAATCAGGGTAGGTTGGTGTGACAATGATGAAGAGCCCAGCAAAGAAGACTGAGAAGAGATCATACAGAGAGGAGGAAAACCATAAAAGTGTAATATCATGAAAATCAAGAAAGGAGAGAATATGGAAGAAATTAGGTAATACAAAACCAAAATATGTCAATGAAAAATTATTGGAGAAAATTGAATTGAAGAATTAGAATATTAGGACATTTGAGACAATAATCATAGATATTGTGAAGTTTCCCCATTTGAGGCCAGGAATTTGGGAGAAGAAAATATCATTGAGTCAGATACTGTGGAGTGTTAGGGGAAAAGGCAATAGTATAAGTGGATAAAAGCCATTAAAATATTAATTGGATAATAAATTAGGATAGTTTAGATCTCAAAGAAATAGTCCTTGAGTGTTAATGATAGTTTGGAAATATTATTTGTGAGCAAGGAGTACTTTAACTCTCCCTTCATGAAAAAGACAATAAGTACAGTCAAGATTGTAAAGGGTACAAGACAAAAGAAGAGAGAAGCAGTGCCATTATAAGGAAGCCAGACAGCTTATTAATCAACTGTCCAAAAACCAGGACACCTTTTAAAGCTTAATCTGTATTATTAACATTTTCTATATTATTTTCTCAAACATAGACAAGAGTTATCAAACTTGAATTCCTCCTAATCAATTTTGTACATTAACATAGGTATGGAAATGGAAAGGATGGAACATTACACTAAAATGGAATTTTTGCTGCAGTGTTTGAGAGAATTGCCTTTTTCCTCTGCCAGGTCAAATTTTCAATCTGTTTTCATATAAAATATACATACTAAAACATTTTAGTCTTTTAAATAACCTTACTTTTATTCAGTATCTTCAGGTATTAGGGATTTGTAGAGCAATGACTCAATAGGTTTATTTTATTTCTCTTCAGTCTGCTGAATGAAAAATGTTTGGTAATTGTATTCATATAGTCCCTGGTTTGTCTTGGCAGGTGGAACTTAAATTTCTTGTGAGTAGATACTATTTTCTTTCTATTTATATTTGTAATCCAAGGGCTAGCATAGTGCCTAATATATAAGAAGCTCTTAAATGCTTATTGATTTGACTTGACTGGACTTGCCTTGCCTTATGCTAATCAAAAATCTAATTGTTAATGCCTTTTTAAAAATTATTTCTTAGTATTACAAATTTCACTTAAAATAGAAAAAACAATGTTCAGAAACATTGGAATGGAATTAATATAAAGAGGTGGAAGTATGCTCATCATTGCAGCATCAATAGAATTGATTGGAGAGAGAGGGAGGCAAATGACTATTTAAAGTATTCCCTCAACTATGTAGCTCATGGCAAGTGGGTGCATGTCCCGTGAGGCTTTACAAAAACATAAAGAGTTGTTCAGTTTTCCTAGTATGTCAGTTTCTTGATTATTGGGAAAAGATAGCAAGTTAAGAACATCAAGAAGTAAATTACTGTATACAGACAGTCTAAGAAATATGTGATTCTCAGTATTTTTTCTACTTTATCACCAAGGAAACTTATGGAAGCCATAGAGAATTCAGTGCCATTTTGTATTTTGGTAGATTTCATTAATCATTAGGGTAACAAATATGTTTCTGGCTGATTTAGCAGTGATGATTCTAGACAGTCTATCATTAGGCCTTGTATTTAAAAATCTTTGGAAAGATACAAAGGTACAAAGAAAAGTGTGTTGCTATTGAAGTCAAAAGCATCTGATTTTAAATCCTATCTCTTAGGCTTTCCATTGAGATCTTAAGAAATTACTTAAACTGTCCTGAGCCTCAATTTTCTTATTGTTGATATAAGAGGAGTAGGCTACATGATCATTGAGCTTGATTTTAGTTCTATCTCTATGATTCAATGCTCCTTTTCAGCTTGAGAAAACTTGCCAGAGCTTGTGCTTTGGTCCTATAGCCTTTGAGAACTTAAGGTCACCTCTATGTTATAATGGGAAATTAGAGTAGGAATGTTCTGGAAATATAAAATAAACAAAGAAGAAAATAAAACATTTCCGACAAAATGTTTCAACAAATGAAACCCCAGAGGAAGAAGGTTGTTTTAGTGAATGAATTTGTAGGGTCAGTGTCTCTGTGTCTTCATGTGTTATGAGTAGCCAGGGTTATTTTAAGTCAAATGCAGAAATTCAGTATAGGGATGTGGTTTTTCAGAAGTGTGACTGTATAACTAGAAAGGGAACATTCCGACCTAGGAATGACTCTGATATTCTCCAGAGAATCAGACCACTTTCACATCCACAAGCTTTTAATAAATCAGGAAATGGTAAGGGAATAATAAAAAAAAATTAGGGAGCCAAATGCAGAATTCTTGATAGGGTTAATCCAATGGAAACTTGTGAAAAGAAGTAGAAAGTAAAGTCAAAATGAGAAATGTAGGTGTTCTGTAGCCAAAAAAGCACAGGGAAATAAATCCTGGAGAAAAATCCTAGGTCAATAGAAACTATTACTGCATTAGGGCAAAGAGAACTTTTTTCAGATTTTCAAGATGAGGAAAAAGTGGTAAATAGCAAACACATATGATGCTAGAATTGGAAAGGGCCTTAAAAGTCTCTCAGAAAAAATGTATTGATCTATTGATCTAATATAACCTACTTGTCTCACAGATGAGTAAATTGAGATACAGGTAAGGTAATAAATTACTTCCCAGGACTATAGAGTTGGTTAGGGGTTATTTTATTTATTTATAGTCCTTATCTCAGACCTTTCAAATTTAGTTTTTATTGTGGAACCACCCAGGGGTATGTAAGCAGATAATACATGAATATATTTTATTAGAAAAAGTGATGGAAAGAGTGAATACAAGATTAGATGCTATGCATTAAAATGAAATTTTAGGAATATAATTCAACAGATTTTACAGTATATATTAACCAAATAATACCAGGCAGTTATTTGGATGTTTTTCTTAATCATTTTAGTTGTGTCCAACTCTTCATGACTCCATTTGAGATTTTCTTATCAAAGATACTAGAGTAGTTTGCCATTTCTTTATCCACCTCATTTTAAAAATGAGAAAACTGAGACAAACAGGGTTAAGTGTAAACAGAGTCACATGGCTAGTAAATATCTGAGGCCATAATTCAGATCTTTCTGATGCTCTATCTATTGCACCAACTAGCTGCCCAGTTATTTGAACATATTTGATTTAAAAAAAAAAAAAAGGAAAAGAAAGAAAGAAAAAAGAAATTCACATCTCTATGACCGTGGGTAGGAAGTTGCTAATCTGAATTTCACCTTTTCATATTAGAACTTGATTTGGAATGCTATTTAATGGCTATATAAATTGTTAGTTCATTTTTAAGTTCAATTAACTAAGGGCTGTTTTATCTATTTCCAGGATTACCAATTCACACCCATAAAGCTGATTACAAAGTCTTCATTAAAAACAGAGGCATATCTATAGTTAATTTCTTGTTTGTATCTTCCCAAGTAAATGGGATAGTCTCTTAGCTTTCAAGTTTGGTTGCCAGAAATGTATGGCTTTAAGGTGCAACTATGCAAACTTTCTGGAGCCCTAAACTTGGCTCCACTTTTTTCTTTAGCATTCTCTCTGGTTCAACGACTACAGAGATCATTATTCTTCCATTGTTATCATAGGCTGAGTTATTCCTAAAATTCAAAAGATGTACTTTCTTTGATTCAACTGACTAGAAGAAACCATTGTCTCAGTAAGCAATCTGAGTAGAATTTTATCTTGACAAACATTTTGGAGAATTATCAATTGTCAACATAGAAGGCAATCATATTACAAAGAAGAATTTGAAAATAATATTAAAGCTGAAGTTGCTCAGAAATAATATTAAAGCTGGTCAGTCAAAAATTTTTCATAGGCTTATCAACTCAACTGAGAAGAGGGTCCTAAGAAAAACAGGAATTAAGAACACCATCTTCAACATAATCACAATAGTTAACATTTATATAGTTCTTTAAAGCTTACAAAGTGCTTTACTTATGTTATGTCATTTGATTTTCATAACTCTCTGAGGAGGGTGCTTTGATCATCCCACTGTACATAGGAGGAAAAGTAAGTAGGAAAAAGCACTGATAGTGTGTGTCTTGAATTCTTTGCACTGTCAAAATTATCATGACCATACAACTATTGCATCCAACCAGAAGGCCAAGCTATGATATCAAACCTTGAGATCATTTTTCCCCTATTAAAGAGTCCACTGGTATCCCAATTCTTCACTAACTCATTTTAATGATAGCTCACTAATCAATGCCATAATCCCCTGCTAACTTCTTTAGGACTTTATGGTATAGCTTTAGGACCTTATGGTATAGCTAATTCCTTAGGAATTTAGCCCCAATTTATGGTATCTTTCTCCATGTTAATTGAGAGTTCTCCAGCAGAACTTAGCCTGAGTTTTTCCCCTTCTTAATAACTAAAATTGCCTTTTTGAACTTAGACTGCCAATCAGTGGTGTAATAATAAAATCTTTGCCTCTTGATTTAAAGGTCTAAGCCTACAGTTTCTTTTGAGACACTTTGCAACACCTATGCCAAATGCTAATACCCATATATTTTGGGGGTTTGGAGCTTCTGCATCTCCACATCCCATCAGAGCCACCAGAAAGAAGGAATCCAGAACTGACTGGAGTGAGGAAGATCTGAATTCAAATCATTTTATTGTTTCAGTCTTGTCCAGCTCTTCATGATCACATTTAATTTCTCAGCAAGACAGTGGAGTGGTTTGCCATTTCCTCCTCCAGTTCTTTTTACAGATGAGAAGACAAACAAGGTTAAGTTACTTGCCTAGAATCACACAGCTATTAAATGTTAAAATTAAATATCCACTGTATCCCCTAGGAAAATTATTAAAAGCATACTTGAGGAACTAACTAGCTGATTTTGGGCATTTAATCTAACGTCTCTTCGCCTCATATATAAAACAGGAATAATAATGGCACTTGACTTATAGGATTGTTGCACAGATCAAATAATATAACAAATGTATAACACTTTGCAAGTGCTATATCAGTTTCTTTTCCAAAGGAAATAAAATATTAATAAAATTTGACAGCTATTCAATAAGTATTTTTAAACTTTCCATAGTTTTTATTTGTCCAAATACATGTAAAGATCATTTTCAAAATTCATTTTTGTAAGATTGTGTTATAAATTTTTCTCCGTCCCTTCTTTATCTCCCCCCTCCCCAACCTGCAAGTAATCTGATATAGATTAAATATGAGCAAAAAATTGAAATCAAAACATTTGTAAAACTATGGTTTTGATAAAAAGTCATCATGCTACAATGAACTTGGAGTAATAAGAATTCAGTTCAAATCCCACTCAACTTGGTCAATTTCTCCCCTTTCCTCCCTTCTCTTCTCTCCCTTCACATTCCCCTCAAACCCTTTCCCCCTCTCTGCCAAACAGTTCTTTAATATTCATTTGTGGAGTTTTGAAATGTTGAAGGGAATTTCCTCTCCAGGAGTTCCCAATTAAATCACAGTTTAAAAAACATACCTTCTTCACCACCTCCCTCCCCCAAATGTTTGCTTTAGATCAAAGAGCCATATTGACAAAAATGTTTTGCAGAGATTACATATATTATCAAGACTGTACAATTTTCAATGCTATTTTTCAGTTAGGTCATTGTCTTTCATTAACATGCAAATTGAAAATATATTGATGCTGATAGCTTTTTTTCTGTGCTCTTGCCTAAGGCTGCCTCTGAAGTGTGTCTCAAAAATACATGATCCAAGAGAAGAATGGGGTAGGAATATTTTCCTGGCTTTTGAATTATGAATCATGATAGCAATAGAATGAAGAGAACAAAAACTAAATTACAAGCTACAGAAAAATTAAATCAAGGCTGGTTTTAGGTCAAATAGAAAAACAGGTGAAGTTTATCTTTTGTCTCTTTTCTCCTCCTCTCTCCTGGATCTGAATCATCAAAAACCTGAGTTTTAATTCTGCCTCCAACAATTATTTGCTGCAGGATTCTAACCAAGTGACCTCATGTCTCTAAGTCTTTTTCCTCTTCTATAAAATATGAATATAATAACTAGTATTCAATGTGCTTTTTGTTGTCTAGTTGTTTTTCACTCTGTCCAACTCTTCCTACCCTGTTTGAGTTTTTTTGGCAAAGATACTGGAATGGTCTATCGTTTTCTTTTGCAGCTCATTTTATAGATGAGAAAACTGAAGCAAAAAAGATTAGATACCTTGCCCAGGATCACATAGCAAATTTGAATTCAGGTCTTTACAACTTCAGGCCTGGCACTCTATCCACTGAGCCACCTAGCTGCCAGTAACATATTTTATGAAACAATGTATAGACGATATCCCAAAAGTCATTTTTCAGTTTCAAATTTTGAAGTATCATCTTGATTAGCTTAAAACTGCAGTAAGACTTTTGGATTACCCTTTATAGGTTACCTGTTATCATCCTCATCAACTGCTGTAACTTTTCCTTTCTATTCTGGTGTCCTCATACTGACCTGGGAATAATTAAGGCACAGAATATTTACTTACTGGCTCATCCTTCTTGGATGTGCATGCTCTCTGGCCTCTTCCAATATGATTGTTACCTTGTTTTCCTTCCAACCAAACCTTTCCTATATTTTATCACTTCTGTGCCATATTAACATATTAATACATTTTAACACGTATGTGCACTCATATCATACTTCTGCTTCCAACCTATATTTTAAAACAGGATTTTAAAATTAAAACAGGAAAAGTTGAGTTTGAATTATGGTTCTGACCTTTGCAGTATGATCATGAGTAACACTTTCAAGTCTATTTCATTGTCTGTAAAACAGGAATAATAATACACAATTTACCTCACGGAGTTGTATGGAAAGCAATTTTGATCTTAGAGTACACATATATACATGCATACATATGTACATGCATGATACATATTTGTAGTGCACATATGTACAGAATAATATATACACACCTAATAATAGACATATGTATTTAACACTTGCATATGTATGTATAGAGGTACTTTACTATTGTTATGATTAACGCCTCAATGGAGAAAACCAAAGGAGACCCTCTCAGCCAATTCCAGGTAATTTCTGTCCCTGTGGTCCTTCAGTGACCATGTTCTTCATTTCTGTTCTTAAATACTTTAGAGAATATTCCTATAGGAATTTCATGTTCTTTAAAAAGCAAAATATCATGGTCAGCACATCAGGACAAAAATACCCTAGGAAAGTCTAGGTCACTTGCCAAATATATTCATGTAGAAACTCTATTTAGGGCTGACATTGCTTAGAATAATAATAACCCCTCTGTTGCCATATTTTCAATGAATGTTTGTGAGACTGTATCTATAGTGTACTGTTGTGTTGATAGAAAGGGTGTGGTATTGTTCTTTGGGATGTTGCAAAAGCCAAGTGGGGTGGTGTTGCTGCTGTGGGGAGTACCATAAGTCTCCAGAAATCTTGATAGCCCTTTATATATGCAGAGAATGTGACTTAAGAATGTGATATAACTTAATAGAATCATAAATTTTTGAGTTTGAAAGGATGTAGTCTAGCCTTCTACTTAATGCAGCCCTACATTATGAATTATTGGTTATCTAGCCTCTGTTCAAATAACTCATTGTTACAAAATACTACTCAAAATCTCAAAAAATTTGTTTTCAAATAGTTCTAATTGAAGTTTCTTCTTTTGTCAAGCTGAAATTTACTTCCCTAGAACTTGCATTCATGAGTCTAAATTCTGTTCCCTAGAGAGACATTAAATACATTGAATTCTTCTGCCATATGACTTTTAAATCATTCAAGATTTCTACCATCTCTCCTAAGTCTTTTCTTCTCTACCACAACATTCCTGGTTTAATGCTTTTTTAAATATAATATTCTTTTTTTTTTAGCTATAAAACAAGTATTTATTCTTCCTTGAATTTTTATCTCCAGTTTTTATTTCACTTTTATCTTTTGCTTTCTGAAAAATCCATTTTTCCTTTAGTATTTGCAGATGTTGTAAAATTATGTTTATAGGGACAGCTAGGTAGTACAGTGAATAGAGCATCAGCTCTGAAGTCAGGAGGACCTGAGTTCAAATGTGACCTCAGACACTTAACACTTCCTATCTGTGTGACCCTGGGGAAGTCATTTAACCCCAATTGACTCAGTGGAAAATATATTTGTAATATATTTTTTAAATAGACTAAGAAAAAAAAATAAAAACAAAAAAGGAATACAAAACAAAAGAGAACATTGTCAGGTGCCCAGCAGAACATGAGGGAGGATTCAAAATATATAACAACAAATTACCAGATCAAGAAAGTATTAGTAGAAGAAGTTATATTCATGAATGTCCATTTTTTCTTTACTTGTTTGGAAATTGTTCTTTGGTTCTCTGCTGTGCACTTTATTTACTTTATTTTTTTTTCTCCATTTCATTCTCCCCTCCCCACCAAGTAAGCTACAGTTAAGAAAAGATATATTTATATGTGATATGTATGTGATATATGTATGTGTGTATCATATAACACACATACACTCACACACACACGTATCTTTCCTATGCCTGCTGATTCTTTAATAAATTTTGCTCTATAACTTGCCTTGCTATTACTTAACCTCTCTCCATCCAAGGACCCCTCTCTTGTCTTCTTCCCTTACTCTTTGCTTCCACATCTCTCGCCCCTTTTTTCTTTACAGATTTTGGAAGGTGCTATATCCTTTATGATATATATGTATCATTGCCTATTGAATCCATTCCCAATGTGAATAGGCATATGACATTCTTACAGCTCCCCTCTGTGTCCTCAACAATTTAGCTCTATTGGTTTACTTACTGTTCTGTATATAAAATACTGCATCTATCATCTCTGTGCTTTTATTATGCCCCATACCTACACTGCACTCCTAAATCACCGATGACTCTTAAGACTCCCTGATTTCCTTCAAGATTCAGCTTAAGTAGTACTTTATGTAGGAGGCTTTTCTTGGTTCTCACCTCCTTTCATCCCCATGCTGGCAAACACAAGGCTACTTTATGTTTGGTTTGCATATGTCTTGTCTCTCTATATATATGTTTTTTCCTTAATTAAAATGAAAATCTCTTGAGGTCAGGCTTTGTTTTTCCTGTCTTTGAATCCTCAGTGGTTTATACAATGCCTAGAACATGTAAGTACTTAATAGATTCTTATTGTTCAATTAATTGATTGGTAGAATTAGCATTCAGTGTTTTTATTTTTTTGTTCTGTTTATATTGTTATAAATTTTTATGTATTTTGTCCATTTGTGGTTACCATTTTACTTCATTCTGCAGTTCAAATAAGTATTCCTAGGCTTTTCTAAATTCATCTTGATTTTTTTTCTTGTAGCACAGTAATTAATCAATATACAAGCATGTATTAAGTGCCAATTATCTATCATTAGATTCATGTATCACAATTTGTTTAGCCATTCTCTAATCAATGGACACTTTCTAGTTCTCTGCTAACAAAAAATAGGCCTAAATTGCATTAGCTTTTGTGGTAATTATATCAGATAGATGACAACTCATATTGAGCTGGCAATCAACTAAACCTCATAAATCATTTTCATTCATGTCTCCTTCATTCATCTAATTCTTTAAAAATGAGTTCAGAACTTTACACATCTTTATTAAATTTAATCTTGTTAGATTCATTCTAATATTCTAGCCTACCAAAGTCTTTTCAGAGTCTAATTCTGTTGCCTACCTTTTAAATTATGACTATTATCCAACAGTCATGCCATCCAACTATTTCATAAGCATATCTTCTATGTTTTCATTCAAATAATTGATAATATGACCAACCACGCTATTTAAAATATTTCTTCACGTTGTTAGCAATTAATAAGTTGTTCAGGAAATTATAATGTACTCTTTTTCATATCACATATTTCCATTTTGTCTAAAGTGGAATAAAATAATATTATAAAATTTACTAAGACTGTTTGAAAACCCAGATACTCTATGTTTACTGAAATTTAGTAGCTCATCTTTTTTAAAATGACAGTATCTATCTATGTACTAGTATTATTTTGTCTTCTTTCCTGTTTTCTTCTTATTCACACTATTCTCTGGTTTCCTTTGTAAGGTAATGATAATAACAAAAATGTTAATGTCTCCTGTATTTCTAAGAGTGAAAAAAACCTTAATATCCATTAGTTTAGGCACTGTCTGATGTATACTTCTTTTCTACTATAGCATAGCTCACTGCACACAGAAAGTGTTTAATAAATACTTCTTAAAATGGAATGGAATATGAGAGTCAGAAGAGACAAGCCATTCCCTGATAAAATAAATGTTTTTTTTCTGATAAGAGTAGAGTAAGATTCCATTAAAAGAAAATTGTTAGAAGTACTATTTATTTGGTGGAATAAATTTTCCCATCACACAAAAAATTATATTTACCTGGCAATGGGACTTGAAATGCTTTGTTCAGAAGTGTCCTATTAAAGGCAGTTTTGTCTTGTCTAACATAGCTAAATCAATACATTCAAACGTGAAGAGATGAGGCAATGTAGCAGGAAAAAGTTTGAGAGTCAAGTAAGTGATCAGGAATTGGGTCCTATGTGTGCCTCTGATTGACCTAAGCTTTCTGAGACTGAGCTTCTCCTCTAACACAAGGTTAACACTTATCTTTTATTGCTATGAATCAGAGGGCTGTTGTGAAAGAAGGAAATAATTTATTAAGCACCTATTGTGGTTTAATCATTCTAGTTGTATCCAACTGTCCATGACCTCATTTAGAGTTTTCTTGGCAAAGATTCTAGAGTAGCTTGCCATTTCCTTCTCCAGTTCATTTACAGAGGAGGAACTGAGGCAAACAGGCTTAAATAATTTGCCCAGGATCATTTAGCTGTTAAGAGAGTTTGGGGCCAGATTTGAAGTCAAGTCCTCATGACTCCAGTGCCAGTGCTTTATCAACTGTGTAGCTTAGATGACTTATTAAGCAACTATCACATATCAAATGCTTTCAAAAGTGTTTTTACAAATATTATGTTATTTGATTCCCACAACAACCTTTGGAGCTATTATTATTCTCGTTTTACAATTGGAGAAACTGAGATGAGTAGAAGAGAAGTAATTTTCCCAGCCAGTAAGTATCTAAGGTTGAATTTTAACTCAAATCTTTCTGACTCTAGGTCCAGCACTCTATCCACTTTATCACTTTGTCATTTCTGTTGTAAGGCTGAATGATATATAATGATGACATATGTTCTGGTTGCCTGCACTGTCACTGCTTCCCTGTGATGAGTAGAAATATCTCTGAATTCCTGGGGAGAATTTAATATTTTTCTTTCAAAATCATCTCCAATGGCTTATACTAAAAAAAAATCTACATGACAAAATTATAGTTGTTTTCTTAAGTTTCAAATTTAAAAAAGAGAACAATAAATGATACTCAAATTCTTCATCATTGTTAAGCCATATGAATATAACTATGATTTGGTAGATGCCTAGATCCCAGTCCTTATGGAAGATCCCAGGGACCAGTTTCTGGGAGAAGAAAATCTACATTCCCCAACCATGTTAGTAGGCATAGGCTTTTTTTTTTTACTGACTATGTAGAAAGAATTGTTTGCATCTTTAAAACTACAAGATTGAAACAGTTTCCTTCCTCTTTCTAGTGGCGGAATTGCTCCCCCACAGCATAACCTCCCACCACGCACTAAAACTGAGAGATTAGGGGAAGGGCCTTCTTCACTTTTCCCTTAGATTCTATAGCTCCTAGAAAAAAAGATTGGGATTTTGATGTCTCTTTTTCTTTTTCAGGTCAAAGTGAAAGAAGTTGAGTCCTTAAAGTTGAAGAGCTTGAGACATAGTAACTTTGAAACTAGGATTTCAAATTAAATGTTGTCAGCAGCCCCTTAGAGTCCATGGTTCTGGGATATGAAGCCACTTTGGACTTTGAATTTGTTGGGACTCATGCTATATAGGAACTGAGTTAAAGTATGTCCCTAATCCCCTTTTTCTCCCCAAAGACTGAGTGGAGTATAGAGCATCATTCAATCCAATGAAAAATAATATATGCCAGGCACTATGCTGAGTACGAGGGATACTAATAAAATAAGAATGGTCCCTGTTCTCAAGGAGTTTATAATCTGATGGAGGGAGACAACACATAAAAGAATGGGGACAGGCGGTAAAGAGATCAGGGGACCTCATTTCATGGGGCTCAGAAGAGCAACAGATAAAGAAAAGAGAATCAAAAGCCCATTTCTATAAAGGAAGGCATTGGAAAGAGTTGATACTCTACTTTCCAGCCCTCCAACCAGAGAAGGGAGGAGGCTGAAGGAGATGAGAGCAAATGAGTAGTCATATTTGTCCTTCATTTTTGAACTGGACCAACAACATCATGGAAAGTTTCATAAAAATAAATGTGGATTCATAAGCTGTGAGGGGGGAAGTTATAAAATCCCCAAGAAATTGGACATCCAAATAAAATCAAGAAATTTATAAATTATGTCAAGGTAAATATTCTTCTAACATAATATTGTTCTAATTAGAAACCTTCAATATATTAACACGTGTTTGAATATCTTTGGCATATAAGAATATTTTAATAGCAATTAATCTTGAGAATTGAAGGCTAATCACTGCTCTAATATGTTTAACTGATGAACTGAACTGATGACATACTTATAAAGTTTACAAATAATAAAAATTAAGAAAAATAGCTAATATATTGGATAATAAAGGCAGCATCTAAAATGGTCTTGGTAGACTGAAATTCTGAATTCTATTTAATAGGATGAGAGTTAATTTGGGATAAATAAAAGTTTCTGCATCTATATTCAAAATAAAACAAAACAATAATAACAAAACATCTACTACAAAATAAAAGATGTGGGAAGTGTCATTAGGCAGAAGGTTATCTGTGGAAGACTTTAAATGCAAGAGGTCAACAGTTATAATGTGGTAAATAAAAACAAAACCAATTAATTTGATCTTAGGTTGCAATAATAAAGGCTCAGTATTTAGAATATTATCAGTCCCACTGTACCTTGCCCTTTCAGACTATTTTGTAAAATCTTGTATTTAATTCTGAGTATTATATTTTAGACAAGCCACTGAAGAACTGCTGAGCACCCAATATAGTGACTAGTTGGTAAAAGACCTTGAGACCATGATATTGAAGATGAAGTGAAGGAATTAAAAATGCATAAGCTGTAGAAGAGAACTCTTTGGTAGGTCATAAAAGCTATTTTTAAGGGACTTTAAGAGTTGTTACATAGAAAAGAAATTATACTTTTTTCCCTTTTTGACCTTAGCAGAGACATTGGTATAAATTGCTAAGAGGCAAATTTAGATTTTTTTTTAATAAGCAAAAAAGAAACTAACAAGTAGAACTGTGAAAAAAATGAGATGGATTGTCTTAGGAAAGCAGTAAGTTCCTCCTTCATTGATGGTCTTCAAGTAAATAACTATTTACAGACTGGATTCTTAATCATATATCGATTTTTATCAGAAATAGCCTTTTTGTTCACCTTCAAATACTAATTTACTGTATAATTATGAATATAGATAATTTTTCTCTTTATTTAAGATTACAGAATTATAGAATTCTAAATTTTTTAAAGCATTGTCAATAATTAATTAGAACAATTCCTTTCTCCAGAAGGAACCCTTGCTCTTATAGTTACCCACATTCTGTTTAAAGAAATTCAATGAAGGTAAACCCAGTATTTTCTGAGGCAGTCAGTTCTACTTTCAGATTGCTCTAATTGTTAGGAAATATTCCCAGACATCAAGCCTTAAATTGTCTTATTGTAACAGGTATCTCTCTAATACTCATGATTCTCCTCTCTGGAATCTAACCGAGAAAGTTGAATTTTTCTTTCACATGAGAGCTCTTCAAATACTTGAGGACATTTATTCCCCTCTTAATCTTTTCGTCTTCAGGCTAAACATTTCTGATATCTTCAAATGATAGTTGTATGGTATGTAATCAAGGCCTTATACCATCCTCATTATTCTTTTCTAAAGGATCTCAAGCCTATTACTGTTCCTTTTATACTATAATATTAAGAAATGAGCAAAATACTCCAGATGTGGTCTAACATGATACAAGGAAATTATGACAATTTCTGGAAGTAATTCCTTAATATGGAACAAATCTTAATACAGAACAAAATCACATTATCTTTGTGGCCAGAATATAACAATGCTGTCTTATTAAGTCAGTTAACACCTACAACTACTGTTTAATTGGTGACCCAGATGTGATCTGGTCGACTGCTTTGCAATCTAGCTAGCTCAACAGGCAAAAGTATAAAGAAAGTTGTATTTTGGTGGGAATATAACATTGCATTTGCTTGAATCTTCTCCAAATTAATTTTGCACTAATTGCACTGTCAAATTTTAGCTGTCATATGTTATTTTATTCAAGTTTTTTCTCTACTATTCTCTCAATATTCTTGAATGACTTCTCATTTGTTTTCCTTTGTTTCATGAATATAGGAAAGATCTGAGGTCTCTTTAGAGAAGTTGTATGTCAAAAGGTGGAATTTAAATCTGGGTCTTACTGACACCACACCCAGCATTCTCTTCATTGTGCTATACTGCCTTTTGTCTTGATGTTCTTGGATAACTATATACAGTCTGCATAGTTAGTGATTTTGTACTTCTTTTCCAATTTTTATAGCATTTTCATGGCATTGGTTGAGAGTAGCTTGACTCACATCTCCTGCTTTGCCAGACAGTTGTTAGTGTTGGCTTGGAATATAAAGGAACTGCAGAAATACAGTTTCCTTTGTCTTCCTTCTTTATAGGTCAGTCTTGGTACAATTTTACTTTTTTCTTTTGCTTTTTTTATGTTTATACTTCATTATTACCAGAATGAGTTGGACCGCTTCTCTCACATTCTGTGTTTCTGCAATATACATGTATGTATTGTTCTGATTGACTAACCTTTTAATCACAAATGGCCCATGCCTTTTCAAGCAGAGACAGGCAAAAGAAGTACTGAATTATTTACAATGGTTCCTTAATGTTGAGAGTGGTAGAAGAAAAAGGAAAGCATGTAAACTATGATACCAAAGGAGTGTAGTTTTGTTTTTTCCACCTGATCCAATTTTATCTTTCTTTCCTCTGGTTGTGAAATTATTCACAACTATATCAGTATCTTAAGATTTTCATAAAGCTTCCCTCTCTAAAAAACATGTGAGGTAAGTAATTCAAATATTATCATCTAGCTTTTACAAATGAGGACTTGGAGAAACTAAGTAACTCAGATCTTTCTTTTCTTCAGTATTCACATTCTCAGTCACTCTAGTCCTAGAGAAAGAAGTTAAAATATACATGAGTGCGAAGAATTCACTCCCTGTTTACCATTTATAGAATTGGCTAGACTTTTTGTCATCTGACCCCCATATCCTCAACTTATTGGTCAAGATGAGGAAGTCAGAATTGCTATTACTAGAATCTACCTTTGCCACCATCATTCAAAATCTTTTCTTTCTTTGAGATTGGCTTTAGACAAATGTATCACCCTATCCAGATACTTGTGGCTGTTACATTTCAATCTCCAGAATATTGTTTCTCCTTTCTCTAACAATCTAATTCTTAGTTCACAGTATTCCTCTTCATCCCAATTCCTGCTTTTATTCTAGAGGATTTTAATATGTATGTTGAAGTTTCCTCAAGTATCCTGATTTCTCACTTCCTCAATCTGACCAAATCTTCTTCAATACATTTCCTTCAATACATACAAAGAGCTTTTACACTTTTGCACCATTGTGCAAAATCTTCAATTTCTATGATCAAAAAACTCTGAAATTCTTTCATCTGACGATGCTTATTTATCATTCTATCTTTCCCTTGCTGGACTCCTCTAAAACCTATCTTTCATATATACATATCTAAACCTGCAATTTCTCTATGTTTTCAATAAATTGCCAGGCCATTATTACTGCTTTGGCTAGATTCTCCTCCCTACCCACTGATCTCTTAGTGAACTAGTTCCCTCCACAGTACCCTCTATTTTCATTACACCTTTGCTTTCTAGCCATCACATAGAACTGAAGAAAAATCTTGTAACCATATTAACTTATGCTAGTGAGCACTCAATGCAGTAAGGCAGTCTATTTATTCCTTCCTAATTGATCCTCTATCCAATCTTTAAAAAATGAATATTTCAAAATTTCTCTTCCTTCATCAAGCTTCCAATAGCTTCTCTCTGCTAAGTAGCTCACCTAATAATACTCTCCTTATAGTCCAGCTCTCACAGACATACATTCCTCTTGGGAAAAGCTTAGCTTTGTATGGATCTTTGTCAGCAAGATGATGTCTCTGCTTTTTAATATGATATCAAGATTCATAGGTGTAAGGATCTTTTAATTTCATGGTTACAGTTGCTATTTTCAGTGATCTTTGAGCCCAAGAATATAAAATCTGATATTTTTCTTTCTTTCTTCCCTCTATTTGCCAGGATGCAATGGAACCAGTTGCCAAGATCTTATGACCGTAAGCTTAAAGCCAGCTTTTACATAATTTTCCTTTATCCTCATTAAGATCTATATTGAAAGATTATATTATAATCAATTCTGATGGACATGGCTCTTTTCAACAATGATATGATTTAGGCCAGTTTCAATGGTCTTGTGATGAAGCAAGTCATTTGCACCCAGAGGGAGGACTGTGAGTACCGAGTATGGATCGCAACATAGTATTTTCACTCTTTTTGTTGTTTGCTTTCATTTTGTTTTCTTTTGTTTCTTCTTCTTTCTTTGTTATCTTTTGTTTCCTTTGTGTAGCCATGCTAATTGTGGAAATATGTATAGAAGAATTATACATGTTTAACATATATTGGATTACTTGCTGTCTAAGGGAGGGGTTGAAGGAAAGGGAGGAAAAAAATTGGAACACAAGGTTTTACAAGGGTGAAGATTGAAAATTATTCATGCATATGTTTTGAAAATAAAATGCTTTAATAAAAAAATCTATTCTGAACATCAATCATGCAAAATTATCCCATAACATATATTCACTATTTTTTAAAACAAAAAGCAATCCATATTTATTGTTTACATTTCATTCTCTTCTAAACCCACTACAATCTCTGACTTTTCTCATCACTGAACTGAAATTGGACTTTCCAAATTTATCAACAATTTCTTAATCAAAGAATCACATGAATAAACATTTAAAGAACAATTAATTCCAATGCTATCTAAACCACTAGAAAAAGTAGATAGAAGGACTCCTACCAAATTCCTTTTATGACACAGTTATGGTGCTGATACCTAAACTAGAGGGTGAAAACAGAGAAAGAAAATTAATGTAGACCAATTTCCATAATAAATATTGATGCAAAAATATTAAATATAATATCAACAAAGAGATTACAGAAAGTCATTCCCAGGATAATACACTATGACCAAATAGGATTTATACCAGGAATTCAGGGCTGGTTCAGTATTAGGAAAACTATTAGCATAATTGACTATATCTATAAACAAACTAACAAAAATCATATGATTATCTCAATAGATGCAGAAAAAGCATTTAATAAAATCCAACACCCGATCCTATTAAAAACACTAGAAAGTATAGGAATAAATGGATTTTTTCCTTAAAATGATTAGTAGCATCTATTTAAAACCATCAGCAAGCATCATATGTAATAAGGACAGACTAGAACCATTCCCAGTAAGATTAGGAGTGAAACAAGGTTGCCCACTATCACCATTATTATTCAATATTGTATTAAAAATGTTAGCTTTGGCAATAAGAGAAAAAAAGAGAGATTAAAGGAATCGAGTAGGTAATGAGGAAACCAAATTATCACTCTTTGAAGATGATATGATAGTATTCTTAGAGAATCCTAGAGAATCAACTAAAAAACTACTAGAAATAATTCACAATTTTAGCAAAATTGCAGGAAATCACCAGCATTTTTTATATATTACCAACAAAGTCTAGTAACAAGAGATACAAAGAGAAATTCCATTTAAAGTAACTGCTGATAGTATAAAATATTTGGGAGTCTATCGACCAAGGGAAAGTCAGGAATTATATGAACATAAATAACTACAAAATACTTTCCACACAAATACAGTCAGATCTAATCGGGAAAATATCAAGTGCTCATGGGTAGGGTGATCTAATATAATAAAAATGACAATACTACCTAAATTAATATACTTATTTAGTGCCATTCCAATCAAACTCCCAAGAAATTATTTTACAGAGCTAGAAAAAATAATAACAAAGTTCATCTGGAAGAACAAAAATTCAAGAATTCCAAGGGCATTAATGAAAAAAAAAATCAAACGAAGGTGGCCTAGTTGTGCCAGAACTAAAACTATATTATAAAGCAGTAGTCATCAAAACCATTTGGTTGCTAAGAAATAGAGTAGTTGATTAGTGGAATTGGTTAGGTTCAAGGACAAAATAGTCAATGACTATAGCAATCTAGTGCTGGAACTCTGTCTTCCAAGAAATCAGCTGAAGTCAGGATCACTAAACGTTTTATTCTTGATCTTTTATGGTCAAGGTCAGGGGGTTAGGTCTAGCAATCTCACTCACACACACACACATTCCTCCCTCAAACGCCAGGAGAGACTGATTCAGCGTCAGTATCTCAATTTCCTCTTCCTCCTCCTACTCCTCCCACATACATCACTTCTCCCTCTTTGTCCCACCAATCAAGTCAGCACAGAACAGCTGGGGAGGGTCAACCTTCAAACAAGTTAATAGGGAACTGTCCAATTGGCAATTAGTCTCACGTGCTTCATTATCCAAGTTCATTGCTCAGTTCTAGTCCTTTACATCTCCTGCTTTCTTTTGTTTTAGACCACAAGTGGTCGTGCCATCCCTGATTTTTCAGGGAGGTGGAAATCCCAAAAAGGAGGTGATCATGCCCCCCCCTCCCCCACATCTCAGGAAGGAAGATGAAAAGCACCAAAGAGAAGTGGGGATTGCTAGTGGGTTTCTGGGTTGAAGGGCCTTATTAGAGACAAGTATACACAAACCCATCAGCATGGGAGTTATTACACAAACACATAGCAATTACTCAGAGGCTATTAGTGATGACTCTCCCCACATTGTGTCTTCAGTGCAGACTCGATGTTGTGTAACAAACAGAAATTGTACATGCAAGTAGTGATATAACAAAAAATATAAATCAACAGGGTTTTGTAAAAGATTTTCAGAAGTCCTAAAGAAGGAGGGTATGCAAACATCAGTCACACATATGCCTTCTTCAGCAACCAAGAGATAGTCCAAAACCAATCTATTGTCCATTGTTTCATGTGTTAAGGAATCCAATTATCCCCACAAGTTTTTGAAGTCCTGCAACAGTCTTATGATGCCTCAGAGAATCCAATGATTCCTGAAGACTTTCAAGTCCTACAATAGTCTTATGATGTCTCAGAGAATCCAGTGATTTCTGAGGATTTTCAAGTCCAACAGTTTTTGATGTCCATGAGTCAAATACATAACTGCCAAGTTCTTTCAGTGATGGGCACAGTCAGCAACAGAACCACCAGATGTTTCTTGGGTCTTCTCCTTTGTTTCAAGGGTCTACTCCGTCCCTCTCCAATGGACAAGGCAAATACGGTTCGTTGGCACCCATCTGATTCCTTCTCCATCTGTGGAAATATAAGCAAACCCTCTCCCCCAAGCAGTTAACCTATCTGATCCCTTCCATTCACCACTTTCTGGGTCTCTCCACATCACCTGGCAATTATCTAAAGACAGTGGACGTTGCCCTTCCAATGGGTTATAAAACCTGTCTGCCGGAGCCAGTGCATCTTTGTCAAAAATTTAAAAATTAATGGTATAGAGAACTAAATTTAGAAGTTCTCTAGGGTTACCCGTGGCTCCTCCTTTCTTTTATTTTTGGAGGAGTGTCTTAATATCTCTGTTTCATCTCTCTACTATTGCCTGCCCTTGAGGATTAAAGGGTATGACCATGGTATGTAAAATCTTATACTGTGCACAAAAGTGTGCAAAATGTTTAGACATATATGCAGGTCCATTGTCTGTTTTTATTGCTTGTGGCCCACCCATAATTGCAAATGCTTGTATAAAGAATTCAGTGACCACTCAGGCTGTCTCTTTTGCTGCTGGCATTGCAAAGGTGAATCCTGAAAAGGTGGCTACCACAAGGTGCATAAAAGATAGATGACCAAAAGATTTATAATGGGTCACATCCATTTGCCAAATTTCATTAGGTCTCAAACCATGAAGGTTCTTCCCTGGAGGGAGTGTAGGAGCATGAAAAGGAAGGCAAGCTGTACAGGCTTTTACTATGCTCTTAGCTTCTTCTCTTGTTATTCCAAATTGTAAACATAAAGCTTGGGCAGCCTGATGATATTTAGAATGAGATTCTTGTGCTTCTTGAAATAAAGGAGTATTGGCCACATGGTTAGAAGGCTATCTGCCTTTGAATTACTATCAAAAATAGGACCTGGAAGTCCACTATGGGAGTGAACATGCAAAATATAAATCTTACCTAGATGCTTTCTCACTTGCTCTTGAAGTTCCTTAAAGAGCTGATATATATTGGAGGCTACAAATTTTATTTGGGCTGTGGCAATTCTTTATACCATACCTACTGAATAGGCCGAATCAAATATTATATTTATGTTTCCCAGATAATAAGCAAGAGCTAGAATTATTGCATACAATTCATTCTGCTGAGTGGACTGAATAGGAGTTCTGATTACTCTCTTTATAGTTAAGTCACGAGAGTATACAGTGCAAATACTATGTTTGGATGCATCTGTAAAGATAGTTGGTCCTTTAAGAGGAACTTTGGAAACTTTTTCTTCAAGAATCCATCGCCAATTATGTAACAGTCTGATTATCTTTAATGGAGACCTGTGTGTAAAATTTGGAGCCATGGCTAATAAAATTTGCCACTCTGGGATGGTTTCACAGCACACATTAACTTGTGCGTTAGTATAAAAGGTGTATATCTTGTCAGGTCTTATCCCAGATAATTGTACTGCTTGTTTAATGGCCTTTAATAAAATTCTAGCCACAAGCACTGGGTAAGGAATAAGTCTTTGTTCTGGTTGTGCTTGGAGGTTCACCCACTCTATCACACTGTCTCCTTGATGAAGGACTGCTGTGGGTGCCTCTTGTGTAGCAAAAACTGATATTTCCAAAGGTTTTTGAGTGACTCTTTCAACCACATTGGATAAAGCCAGTTCAACTTGTCTCAAAGCCTCTTGAGCTTCTTTTGTAAGTTGGCATAGTGAATTTAAAGCACTGTCTCCCCTTAAAATGTCATATAATGGTTGCAATTGACAGGTAGTCAAGCCCAACATGGGATGCATCCATTGGATATCTCCTATCAATTTCTGGAAGTCATTTAAGGTGTTTAGCTTCTCCGTTCTTAAGGAGAGTTTTTGTACTATAAACACCTTAGGATATACTTCATATCCTAAATATTGAAAAGGAGCATGTATTTGAATCTTTTCTGAAGCTATGTGCAATTTATAATTCCTTAGTGTTTCCATGGTTTTTTGTAGACATGCTTCTAACACTTGTTCCTCAGGTGCACATCCCAATATATCATCCATGTAATATAATAACATTACTTTTGGAAATGCTTTTCTCACTGGAGTAAGAGCAGAAGCAACATACATTTGACACATAGTAGGGCTGTTTTTCATTCCCTGTGGCAAAATTGTCCATTCATATCTTTTATAAGGCTCAGCTAAGTTAACGCTGGGCACTGAAAAGGCAAATCTTTTCATATCCTCCTTATCTAGAGGGATAGAATAGAAACAATCCTTAATGTCTATAACCCACAGAGGCCATTCTCTAGGCAACTGAGCAGGAGATGGAAGTCCAGGTTGAAGAGTTCCCATAGTTTCCATCTGTTCATTTACCTATCTTAAATCAGTCAACATCCTCCATTTTCCACATTTCTTTTTTACAACAAATACTGGGGAATTCCAAGGACTTAGAGAAGGTTGTAAGTGTCCTTGGTCAAGTTGTTCCTGTACTATATCTATTAAGGCCTGAATTTTATCGCTACCTAAGAGCCACTGTTCTATCCACATTGGTGTATCAGTTTTCCATTGGATAGGAACAAGGTGAAAGTGTTGGCAGGCCTTCAACTGCAGCCCTGCCTAAAAAACCGAAGTACTCATTTTTAACCCTAATTGTTGTAAAATGTCTCTTCCTCACAGATTGATGGGGATTTTTTCAACTATAAAAGGAGTAAAAATTCCTGTTTCACCTTCAAATATCCATCTTAAAGGGGTAGCACTAACTTCAGCTGCTATTGATCCTCCTACCACAGACATGTAGGTGTCTGCCTTACTCTTTGGCCAGTGACTGGGCTAGTTGGCACCTCTAATGACTGTGCGATCTGCACCTGTGTCCATCAGTCCTTCTAATAGTATGCCATTTATATAGATGGTGAGCATAGGTTGGTCAGCTGTCACAGCTGCTGTCCAGTATATTCCTGGGTTTTGTTGCTTGGAGTCAGAAAATGGGTGACTGTCACCAGATTGCTTATTAGTGGTCAATAAACCCCATGCTACTACTTCCCCTGGTTGATAAGTCACACATTGTCTACCTGTGTTAGTGACTGGGATATTATCTACACATTCCCCAGTTTCCCACATCAGTGTATGAATGAACACTGTTTTGTAAGTACTCTCATGAGGTGAAATGGTCAAGCCTACTGTGCCTGGAGGCAAGGGATCCATAGGTTGGAGAGGAACAGATTTCACCTCTCCAGGGGGTATCTCAATTGTCCCAGCTGCATACAACTCTATCCTCCCTAATTGTAGTCCCTTTCTCCTATCATGTTGCTTCCGGGCTGATTGGTCATGTCTGGGTATTGGACTTCTAAGGATTCTCTGGGTGTGGCATCAACTGCCATCATGCCCCAAGTGTTTTTTGCCTGGGGCCCTGGAGCTGGGCCCCTCATCCTGTTTCCCTGAATCAGTCTACACTCTGAGGCCCAATGGATTCCTCTGTTGCATTTTGAACATGGGGTTTTGGGTCTTGTTCTCCCACCCTGTTTTCTCACTCTGTCTCTATGCCAACGTTAAGCTTTCAGATGGCCTACTTTACCACATTGAAAGCATTGACGAGTCTCTCTGGAAGTCCCTTGCCAAAAGGGACCCTGTCTTCTCATGTTGGGATCTTGGGAATTCTGCACCATAACCTGGCTCTAAAAGGTATTTGTGCCCACTGTGGCACAGCACAGCGTCTTATGATCTCCTCTAAAGGAGCATCCTTACGTAGTCCTAGTATAATCCTTCTACAAACCTCATTGGCATTGTCTCTAGCAAGTTGCCTCACCAAAGCGTCTGTTACTTCATTTTCACCATTAGTCTGTGTGACAGCTGTCTGCAAACGTGCCACAAAATCAGCAAAAGGTTCATTTGATCCTTGTACAATTTTTGTGAAGGTCTCACCCTTGTAGTTTTTACTGGGGAGAGAAGCCCATGCTTTGTTAGCAGCAGCAGCAATTTGCTCAAATGCTGTTATGGAGTAATTAGTCTGTACTGAAGCATCTGCATAAGAACCTACACCTGTCAGTAGGTCACAGGTGATTGAAGTACTAACTCCACTTTGACTATTTTGTTGGCCTTAAATCCTACAGAGCTCACTATATTCAGAAAACCACAACAAGTTTTGTCTAGGTTCTAAGCACACCTTTGCAATGATTTTCCAGTCACTAGGAGTTAAGATTTCATAAGCCAAATTGTGTATTAACATCTTAACATAATCTGATGTAGCCCCAAAGAGAGTGCAAGCTTTTTTCAGGCCTTTAAGGACATCCATATTAAAAGGAGCATATCTTTTGCTTTCTTGGCCTGCAGAATTATGCTGTTGAATCACGGGAAAAATTTGAAGTTTGAAATCATTATCTATTTCTTTTCCATTTTCAATGGCTTCAATAAGCCCTTTTTGTAATCTAGTTATAGGGGTTGGTGATTTCTGGGGGGGGAGGTGCTGATGATATCACTGCCCCTCCCACTCCTCCTCTTCCCTCTGTCCCTGAAGGTGGAGTTGATGTGGGCTTCTCTCTCTTTGTCCCACCAATCTAGTCAACACAGAACAGCGGGGGAGGATCAACCTTCAAACAAGTTAATAGGGAACTGTCCAATTGGCAATTAGTCTCATGTGCTTCATTATCCAAGTGCATTGCTCAGTTCTAGCCCTTTACAATCTAGTGTTTGACAAACCCAAAGACCCCAGGTTTTGGGATAAGAACTGTCTGACAAAAACATCTAAAATATTTGGAAACTAATATGGCAGAAACTAGGCATTGACCCACACTTAATACCATATACCAAGATAAGGTTGAGATGGGTCCATGACTTAGACATAAACAGTGATATTACAAGCAAATTAGAAGAACATAAAATAGTTTACTGCTTAGATCTGTGAAGAATTTGTGACCAAAGAACTGGAACTCATCATTGATCACAAAATAGATCATTTTGATTATTTTAAGTTAAAAAGTTTTTGTACAAATAAAACTAATACAGATAAGATTAGAAGGGAAACAATAAATAGGGAAATTTTTTTTTACATTTAAGGATTCTGCTAAAAGCCTCATTTCTAAAGTATATAGAGAGCTGACTCAAATTTATAAGAATTCAAGCCATTCTCCAACTGATAAATGGTCAAAGGACATGAACAGGCAATTTTCAGATGAAGAAATTAAAGTCATTTCTAGTCATATGAAAACGTGCTCTAAATCACTATTGATCAGAGAAATGCAAATTAAGACAAGTCTGAGATACCACTATATACCTCTCATATTGGCTAAGATGACAGGAAAAGATAATGATAAATGTTGGAGGGAATGTAGGAAAAATTGGGACACTAATACATGGAATTGTGGAATTGTGAACTGATCCAGCCATTCTGGAGAGAAATTTGGAACTATTGCCAAATGTCTTACAAAATGTGCATACTCTTTGATCCAGCAGTGTTTCTATTGGGTTTATATCCCAAAGAGTTCTTAAGGGAGAGAAAGGGATCCATGTGTGCAAAAAATATTAGTGCAGCTCTTTTTGTAGTGGCAAGAAACTGGAAACTAAGTGGATGCCCATTAGTTAGAGAATAACTAAGTTATGGTATATGAATGTAATGGAATATTATTGTTCTATATGAAATGATCAGCAAGATGATTTTAGAGAAGCCTGGAGAGACTTATATGAACTAATGCTAAGTGAAATGAGCACAATCAGAAGATCATTATACATGGCAACAAGAAGATTATATGATGATCAATTCTGGTGGACGTGACTCTTTCCAATAATGAAATGATTGAGGCTAGTTCTAACAATCTTGTGATGAAGAGAGCCATCTGCACCCAGAGAGAGGACTGTGGAAACTGAGTGCATACCACAACATAGCATTTTCATTTCTTTTTGTTCTTAGCTTGCATTTTGTTTGCTTTCTCTTTTTTTTTCTTTTTGATTTTATTTTTCTTGTTCAGCAAGATTATTGTATAAATATGTATACACATATAGAATTTAACATATACTTTAACATATTTAACATATATTTGTTCACTTGCCATCTAGGAGAGGGGGTGGGGAGGGGAGGAAAATTTGGAACACAAGATTTTGTAAGAGTCAGTATTGAAAAATTATCCATCCTTATTTTTATATGAAAATAATAAACCTTTATTAGAGATGACCTTTTCCAATGACAGATTAGTAATGTAAAAATTAATCTTATCCATTTATTCAATAATGAAGTCTAAAATGGGAAGCCAAAAATAGAATATTTGGAATCAAGAGAAGGAAACTAGAGGGATGGGGAAAAAAAGATAGCAATAGTATTTAAGTATTTCACTCCTATATGTAATATTAAAAATATATAACTGTTTCAGGTTTTATTTGTTTTAACTATTATAGGGGCATGATAGATTCAAGCACCTGGATGATGCTATCATATTCACCTGAGGATGACTAACTAAATTGATGAGAAATAAAGACTGTGACATAGTGACACACTTGATCCTCAACATTAAGAGAAACAGGTTAATCAGTATCAACTATACTGATATTCAAATAGCCAGTTGAGTCTTATACCCAGGGCACAGAATGAGAAAGTTAAATATTCAGGTCAGGCATTTGACTCCAAATGTAAGCAATGGGATTTGCTTAAAGATGCCTTCTGGTAACATAGGTATGGGGATAAATGTTTTAACTCATGCATATGTTTTGAAAATAAAACACTTTAATTTAAAAAAAGTCTCACATGACTTTTTATTAGACATTTCTAACTGGTTCTTCAGCAGGCATCTCAAATTCATTATATACAAAACAGAACTCATCTCCTCCACCCTCCCAACTCACCTCACTTTCAAATTTCCCTCTTACTGTTAATGAATCATCATTCTTCTAGGCACCCAAATTTCAATCTCATTATCCTCCTATGTTTCTTATTTTTACTAAACCTATTTATAAAATTGGTTGCCAGATTTTGCTATTTCTACTGCCACATCATTCTATAATATGTCTTTTCAATCTCTCTCACATGATCCACACCTTTATCCAGTCTTATTACCTAGACTACTTCATTGTTCTCCCACTGGTATCCTTGCCTCTACCTCCTCTCTCTCCATTTCATCCTATTTACTGCCACCAAAGCAATTTTCCTAACACATAAAACAGATTCTGTCACTCACCTATTAAATAAAATCCATTGGTTCCTTTAGGATCAAATAAGAATTTTTCTTTTTGGCATATAAAACTCTTCACAAATTGGTCTCTTTCTTCTTTTCCAGTCTTTCTACGTATTATTCTTCTTCGCTTACTCTGGGATTCAGATATTGCTATTCCATGCATTTGATGTTCTGTCTCTCATCTCCATTCCATTTCACTGCTTGTGTATATCTCCCTCCCTAAATTATCTTATATTCATATTCATTCTGAATATATATTGTACCTATATTTTACCATGTACTTTAGGGACAAAGGAATACCTCATTTTTGCCTTTATATTCTAGAGCCTGATCAAAGAAGCTTAATAAATAGCCAATATTGATTTGAGTCAAAATATTTAGATTTGGAAATAACTTTGATCCTCTTTAATAATGAATCTTCTTCTTTCTTCTTCTCAAATTATACAAGCTTCTGGCCAAATGTATTGAAAAATATGTCAGATGCTTCTGGAAAGCACATTTCCCAGAAACAATATGGTTCCCCTATTAAGGACCAAAGCACTAAATATGAATGCTTTTCTCTTTCTAAACATGTTGGCAAGTTTGAGTGGGTGTAACAGTGATTTCACTTAGTTAAAAAATCCCAAATGTCTATTCTGAAAAACTAAAACCTAAAGAGACATCTACTAAGTGGGGTGGAAGGAATCAAGACACAGACACCAGCATTTCCATATGATGAGCAGAAACATTCCATGGAGGAAGGAGAGGAATTCCAGATGGTCAGAATGTCAGCCACAGGTGGGGAGGGGTACTCATGTAGCAACTACTTTGTAAACTATAAATCAAAGAACAGTCTGAAGTTGTGCTCTTGACAGACCAGATTGTTTTACTTTGGAGTATTCTTATGCCAAATGTATTAATCAACCCTAATTTGTGTCCTGATACCTAGCATGTTGCTCTGTGGACGTAGAAAAAGCTCAATGAATATGCCTTGTTTCATTGAATTTAGCTTTTTTTCTTGGATTGCATTTTGTGTGCGAAATATTGTGGCAAATACAGAGAAGTTCAACAAGAAAAAAGAAATCCTATTTGGATTAGGACATCACCTTCTTCATGAAATCTTTCCTAATTACCCCCTCCCAAAACTGCTAAGGTTGCCCCTTATAAAACAAACAATAGCCTAATGTTTATTTATTATATACATATTTTATATATGCATCATGCCTGCCTTTAAGAAAGTAAGCTCCTTGAGGACAGGGTTTATTTCATTTCTATTATTGTACTGTTAGCATAGTGCTTGCTTCATTATAGATACCTATTGTTTAACTGATTCATTGATTGCTTTAATAATTTATATAGCATTTTAAGATTTACAAAGCATTTTATTTCATGTATTATCTCACTTTATTAAAGTAACAACCCTTTGAGATAGGTGCTATTATTTTTAAAAGCTTTTTATTTTCAAAATATATGCATAGTTTTCAACATTCACCCTTGTAAAATCTTCTGTTCCAGATTTTTTTCTCCTTTTTCCATCCCCTCCCTCAGATGACAAGTAATCCAATATATCTAAAACATGTGCAATTCTTTTATACACATTTCCACAATGATTATGCTATACAAGAAAAATCAGATCAAAAGGGAAAAATGAGAAATAAAACAAAGAGCAAGCAAGCAACAACAAAAAAAATGTGAAAATAATATGTTGTGATTCACATTTAGTCCCCACAGTTCTCTCTTTGGGTACAGATGGCTCTCTCCATCACCAGTCCATTCAAACTGGCCTAAATCATAATAGGTGCTATTATTCACAGGAAACTGAGGCATAAAGAAATTTAGATGTCTTGTCCACTGCCTTCAGTAGCAGTATCTGAGGCTAAATTTCAACTCAGATCTTCATGACTTCGTGTCTTTTGTTGTATGTACTGCTCCATCTAGCTGCCTCAGAAATTGAGAGTGGAATTTAAGACACAGTAATCCACACAGTCCCATGCTTCTACTACATAACAAATTTAAAACTCATGTATTCTAGCTACCCTCATTAGTTTGAGAATTTAGAGAAATCTAGACAGATCTAGAGGACTTCAAGAGGGTTGATAAAATTTCTTCTGGAGTCAGGACTTGCAATCAATGAATCAATTAACCTTTATTAAGTGTTTACAATTTGTCAGTGACTATAGATATACAAGGAAAGCAAAAACACAAAAATAGTCTCAGCCTTTGAGGAATGTGCATACTAATTAACAACATATAGATGATTAGGCACAATCACAATAAATATGGAGTATAAGGATGATAACCTAGAATAATGAATAGTCAAGGAAAATAAGATAGCCCATTGGCTGTGTCTGAAAATGTCTGCCCAATTCTATAACATGAAACCATCTCCTCTTTGTCAAGAAGTGCATGGCATGCTTCATCATCAATCCTATGTAATTGTGCTGGATTATTGTATTTATCAAAATTCTAAGTTTTTCAAAGTTGTTTTTATAATGTGTTTTTATATGTACACATATGTATGCACACATATACCCTTAGCTTTTAATTCCTTGTTATAATAAAGAGAGCCACTATTATAAATATTTTTATGCATATGAGTCTTTTTCCTCTTTATTTGATTTCTTTGGAGATATATGCATAAGGTATTACTAGGTCAAAAGAGTATGTAAAATTAATAATTTGGGGGACATGATTTGAAATTGTTTTCCAGAAAAGTTGTTCCAATTCATCATACTCTATCAATTGTGCATTAATATGCTTATTTCCCCCAAATCCCTCCAACAACTGTATTTTTTTGGTTTGTCATCTATATGAATTTGATGAATGTGAGAAAGAAAGTCAGCATTGCTTTAATTTGCATCCCCCTAATTATTAATGTTTCAGAGTATTTATTTTAACTGTATAACTCTTTTTTTGTTTCAAATATGTTTTTTTTTTGTTTTTTTTTTTGGTAAACATATTGGTGGATTTTGCTTTCTAATCCATTCCACTATATTCTGTTTTACAAGTGAGTTCATCCTATCCATGTTCACAGTTATGATTGTTAATTGAATACTTACTTCCATCCTCTTGTTCTTTCTTTCCCCCCTTTTTACAAAGAAGGTAGTAAAATTTAAATAGTTCACTGACCATTTGTGATTGATCTATAATTGAAACAATCTATTTTTGTACCATTCTTTCTATTTTCCCCTTACTCAGAATCTGAACACGTTTTTATTTATTTCTCCATTGCCTTTTAAATTCTTATTTGTGTTTTACTTTGAATTTTTTTTTGCTTGTGAATTCTCCCTCACCTGTACTCCTTTCCCTTTCAAACACTCTCCCTTTCCTTTCCTCCATCTATATTTTTATGGAGTGTAGTGTAGCCCTATACCAAATGTGTGTGTGTAATTTTGCCACTTATCACTCATTATGCTGAAATCCAGACTCCAGAACTCTAAAGTTTTTTCCAACTTTTTTCTTCCCTTCCTTTCAATCTTCTCCCCTCACCATAATTTCATGTGTTTGTCTGTTTTGTTTGTGTGTTTGTGTATCTCTCTCTCTCTCTCTCTCTCTCTCTCTCTCTCTCTCTCTCTCTCTGTGTGTGTGTGTGTGTGTGTGTGTGTGTGTGTGTATGTGTGTACTATTTATTATGTTTTACAGCTTATTTTTTCCTGTGTGAATTGTTGGGTCAAACTTTCCAATGATTATTAACTCACTGAAACAAGGTTCTATAGAACCTTGGGGCTTAATGAAATCATCATCATGTTATTCATCATATTTAAGAGCTACTAGATGCTCTGGTTTCCTCATTTATAGTCTTCCATTCAGACTTTACACAGACTACCCTCCACAACACTGCTCATATTTCTTTTAGATATAAATCTCTGCCGTACATAATATTGATACTCAGAGGTCTTGAATATAGTTGTTTCTAGGATTGCTTTGCTCAAGATTTTTCATGATTTTTAGATAGGTAGGAGAGCACCCTGTTGGAAGAAAACTTTTAATGGTAAAATTTGCTTTATCAAGTCAAATATTGGTGATTTTATTTACTAATTTATTTATTTGTATTTGTCTGCCTATTTATTGGGTAATCAACAAGCAATATACACTGCAAAATATTATGTTCTCAACATTTTTTTCAGTCAGTCATGTGACTATTAAGATAGGGTGTGCCCTGGAAAACAATCTCTGATAACCAACTCTTCCTTTTTAATATTCTAAAAAGATAGCCTTGATATATATGGACAATTCTTATAAGAATTTCATGCAAATGAAAAGACTTAAGTATGAGTAGTGGAATCTACTGTCTTTTTTCTTTCTTATTGTGTATATTTGTAAATGTGTAAGCTACTAATTTTTTCCTCATCATTTTGATATCTTCCCTTTTTAAGCAATACTAACAATTAAGGTTTTTATAAATTGTTTCATGTTCAATGCAAATGTCTTCTGTATTTCCTTGAGAAGGTCCAATTTTTGCCAATTTCATCTTTTGACTCATATGCTAATTGTCTGCTGAAATGGTAGAATGCAGGTATGTTGTTGGATCCATAGCCATTGATCCTAAGATTGGGTGTAAATACATTTAATTTTCTATCTTGATATTTTCCATGCTTAATTTTCATCTATAAATATTCTTGGGAAGATTTGACTTATTTGGATCTTAGGCCAAGTTTTCTGAAGGCTCACTTTTTGCTCTACTAATCTTTGTTATTTTGTGATACACAACTACTTCTTTGTCATTATATATATATACATATACATATATGTATATATATATATATATCTGGCAAATAGGGTTATATTTTACACCAGTGCTAGTCTATAATGTCTTACCAATTGGCTATCAGATTAAGTATTTGTTGACTGATCTATTTTCTCAAGTCTTTTGGCTATTCATAATGGTAAATATTTTGTAATAGTTAAAATTTTGTAAAAAAAAATGTTGACAAATCATTTTCAAAGTTTATTTAAATGGGAAGAGGTTTTATAATTCTAACATCTTTCATTTATTAATGACACCATATTTCCAATTTTCATAATTTTTTCTGCCTTCTTTATATAAAAGTCATTGTCAAAATTTATGTTATTGAAAATAACTATAACTCAATAATATCTAATCTATCCTATGAGATTGAGAATTTTTTAAGGGTAATGATCATTTCTCAAATATTATTGATTCCCTGAAGTTCAGAGATCTTGGCAACTGATTTCATTATTCTATAAAGAAAGAAAAAGAAAAGTAGACAGTACAGATCTATGGAATGATAGGATTTCGAGTTAAAGGAGCCTTTGGGGATCACCCCATACAACATTCTCAATTAACAGATGAAAAATCTGAGCCCCAAGAAAGTGAAATGATTTTTTCCAAGGTTTCCAGATACAATTGATAGTCAAGACAATTTTTTATTTGAAATGTAAGGGAAATACTCAGAATACAAACTCATTAAGTCTATTGAAAGGTCTCATTTATATATAAAGACGACAAAATCAAAAGAAATATTTATTATGAGGTGGAACCAAGGTAGTAGTGGGAAGCCAGGAAGTTGTCTGACCTTTCCCCAGTTTTCTTTGGTAACAACATTAAATCAAGCCTATAAAAGAAAAGTGGAATAGAAGAATTCTCAAAATGATGGAGTGAAAGAATTTTCTAAACCAAGTTAACTTTAGGAAAGGTCTATCTCACTGAGTAAAAGGGGAGGGCAGCTCAGTGTTGCGATATTTAGGCAAGTCAGTGAAAGACAGTGAAAGGCTCTTAATCACAGCACAAGTGATTTGCTTAATCACAGTACAACTGAGGCCCTGGCTCAGCAGGCTAGTGTCACAACAAGACACCTCTGATGCTTCCAGTCCTAGCACAATAGACAAACTGCCAGCTCCTGAACTCAGAACACAACAGAAAAGAGTATGTTAGGCCACCATAGTATAGTAGGCAAGCCATCATCCCCAGAAGCCCCAGTGCAGAAAGCAAGTTATCAGGCCCCTTGGTCTCGAGTGAAAGAAACTTGTAATAGTGCCCCCAATATCCCAGGAGGAGAGTTTTCCATTTAGAAAATGGAAAAAACAAAGTGTTCTGGCCATAGAAAGTTACTAAGGCACCAAGAAAGATCAAAACACAAACACAGAAGAGCATGTGAAGAATATGAACTGGCCTCAGGCCAAAAAAGTACTTTTGAAAAAGCTCAGAAAGGATTTAAAAAATCAAGTAAAAGAGATAAAAGTAAAGATGGGAAAGAAATTAGAATTATACAAGAGAATTATGATAAATGAATTAACAGCTTGGAAAAGGAAGCATAAAAATTGATTGAAGAACACAACTCCTAAAAAATAGAGCTTTCCAAATGGGAAAACATCGACTGAAGAAAAAAAAAAAAAAAAAAAAGCACCTTTAAAAATAGAACAGGTCAAATGAAAAAAGTCATTGAGCAAGCCATCAATGAATTTCCTAAGGAAAAAACAATCTTCAGTGCCAGATGGATTTTCAAGCAAATTTTACCAAAAATTTAAAAAACAATTCCACATTATATAAACTATTTAGAAAAACAGGTAAAGATGGAGTTCTGACAAAAATTTTTTATTATACAAATATGGTGCTGACACTTAAACCAGGAGGAACCAAAATTATAGACCTATTTTCCTAAGAATATAGATCAAATTTTTAAAATAAAATGTTAGCAAAAAGGTTACAGCAATTTATTATCAAGATAATATAGATCAAGTTGAGTTTATACTGTGAATGAAGAACTAATTTACTGTCAGGAAAACTATCAATATAATTGAACATATCAATAACAAAACTAACATCTCATGGTTATCTCATTATAAGAAATGAAGAAAAAGCACTTTATAAAATGCTTTACTAATTAAAAACACTAAGGAACATAGGAATAAATGTAGTTTTTCTTAAACTGATAAGTAACATCTATTTAAAACTATCACCAAATATTATATGTAATAGGGATAAACTAGAAGCATTCCCAATATGATCAGGGGTAAAAAGAATGCCCATTATCACCACTATTATTCAATATTGCACTAGACATTTCTAGTAGTTTTAGCAATAAGAAAAGAAAAGGAAATTGAAAGAGGAAGAGCAGGCAATGAGGAAACAAAACTATTACTCTTTGCAAATGATATGGTGACATATTAGAGAATAAACTTAAAAACTACTAGAAATAATTAACAATTTTAGCAAAGTTTCAGTATATAAAATAAACCCACATAAAACACCAGCATTGTGATAAATTACCAACAAAGCTCAGCAATAAAATGTAGAAAGAAAATTTTATTTTAAAATAATTATAGACAATATACAATATTTTGGAGTCTACTTAACAAGACAATTTAGGAACTACATGAACACAATTGCAAATCACTCTTCACAAATGAAATCATATCTAAACAATTGAAAAATATTAATTGCTCATGGGTATACTGAGCTAATATAATAAAAATGACAGTTCCACCAAATTAATTTACTGATTCAGTGCCATATTAATCAAACTACGACAAAATTATTTTTAGAGGGAGAAAAAAATAACATAATTCATCTTGAAGAAGAAAAAGTGAAGAATATCAAGGGAATTAATGAAAAAATGCAAAGGAAGGTGGCCTAAGTGTAATAGATCTAAAATTATAAAGCATAAGTCACGGAAAACATCTGGTACTGGCTAAGAAATAGAGTGGAGGATTAGCAGAATAGATTAGGTGCACAACACACAGTAGTAAATGATTTTTTTAAGTAGGATTTTTTTATAGCTTTTTATTTACAAGATATATGCATGGGTAATTTTATAGCACTGACAATTGCTTTAAACCTTTTGTTCCAATTTTTCCCCTCATTCCCCCCACCCCCTCTCCCAGATGGAAGGTTGAACAATATATGTTACATATGTTAAAATATAAATTAAATGCAATATATGTATACATATCCAAACAGTTATTTTGCTGTACAAAACGAATTGGACTTTGAAATAGTGTACAATTAGCCTGTGAAGAAAATCAAAAATGCAGGCAGACAAAAATAGGGGTATTGGGAATTCTATGTAGTGGTTCATAGTCATCTCCCAGAGTTCTTTAGCTGGGCATACCTGGTTTAGTTCATTACTGCTCTATTGGAACTGATTTGGTTCATCTCATTGTTGAAGATGGCCACGTCCATCAGAATTGATCATCATATAGTATTGTTGTTGAAATATATAATGATCTCCTGTCCTGCTCATTTCACTCAGCATCAGGCCTTTCTTAAATCATCCTGTTATCGTTTCTTATAGAACAATAATATTCCATAATATTCATATACCATAATTATTCAATTGATGGGCATCCACTCAGTTTCCAGTTTCTGGAAAACAAAGAGTGCTGCCACAAACATTCTTGTACATACTGGTCCCTTTCCCTTCTTTAAGATCTCTTTGGGATATAAGCCCAGTAGTAACACTGCTGGATCAAAAGGTATGCACAGTGTGATAACTTACAGTAGTAAATGATTACACTAATCTATTGTTTGATAAACCCAAATACTATATTCTAATACTAAAAACTCATAATTTGTTAAAAGACACTGGGAAAACTTGAAAACAGTATGGCATACACAAGGCATAGACCAACATCTCATGCTCTTTACCAAGATAAGGCCAAAATGCATATATGATTTAGACATAATAGGTGATACCATAACCAGATTAAGAGAGCAATAGTCAGATTTATGGTGAAGGGAAAAATTTATGACCAAAAAGAGATAGGGGATATTATAAAATGAAAAGTGGATAATTTCAAATACATTAAATTAAAAAGGTTTACACAAACAACACCAATGCAACCAAGAGAAATCAGAAAAAAGGGAAACAATTTTTACAGCAAAGTGTTTCTAATAAATGCCTCATTTCTCATTGGTCAAAGGATATGAGTAGGCAGTTTTCAGATGAAGAAATTAAAGGTATTTATGTCATAAAATGCTCAATCATCACTGACTTTGAGGTACCACCTCACACCTATCAAATTGACCAATATGACAGAAAAGGTAAATGATCCATGATGACAAAGATATAGGAAGATTGGGATACTTAATTGCATTGTTGATGAAGTTGCGAACTGATCCAACCATTCTGGAAAACAATTTGGAACTATGTGCAAAGGACAACTAAACTATATAACCTTTGATCCAACAATACCTTAAAAGGTCTTTAAAAGGAGCAATGTGTACAACATTATTTATAAGACTTTTCTTGTGGTCATAAAGAACTGGAAATTGAGGAATGCCTATCAGTTGGGGAATGGTTGCACAAGTAGTTATGTATGAATATAATAAAATATTATTGTGCCATAAGAAATGACAAGTAGGTGATTTTCAGAAAAATCTGGAAATATTTATGTGAATTGATGATGAAATTTCAGAACCAAGAGAACATTGTGTACTGTAACAGCAATATTGTACAATGATCAACTATGATTGACTTATCTCTTCTCTGCAATACAAGGATCTAAGACAATTCCAAAAGACTCATGATGGAAAATGTTATACACATATGGAGAAAGAATTATGGAGTCTGGTTACAAACCAAAGCATAGCATTGTCATGTTTTTTGTGTGTGGCTTTTTTCTTTTTTTCTGTTTCATGTCTGATTTTTCATGATCCCATTTAAAGTTTTCTTGGCAAAGACACTAGAGTGGTTTGTCCTTTCCTTCTTCAGATCATTTTACAGAGGAGGAAAGTCAAGCAAACAGGGTTAAGTGACTGCCTAGGATCACACAGTTAGTAAGCATTTGGGCCAGATTTGAACTTAAGAAGATGAGTCTTACCCACTTACTTATCCACAGCATCACCAAGTAGTCCAAAGAACTATATGTTAAAGGAATGAATAAGTGACAGACAAACTTCACTGACTCCAGGATTTTGCCTAGAGTTGTTCCTGTCCTTTTACAATTATCTATATATAATAATAATTGATATTTAAGCAAGGTTTTAAGTGTTACAAATAATTTTTAATATATAGCACATTGCTTGATCCTTTCAACAACCCTGTGAAGTAAGGCTTCACTGGGATTATTCAACCCCATTTTACAAACAAGAACACTGAAATCTTGGAGATTGTTACTTTCTCAAGTTTACACAGCTAGCAAGGATCCTAGGGAATTTGAATTTAGGTTCCTCCTAATTCCAAGCAAAGCATTCATTCAGTTATACCACAACATCTCTCTAAAATAAAGACTTCAAAGAAAAAAATGAACAATTCATGTATATAAGTTTAAAATTCTTTAGAATTTGTAATATTATACAAAGTAAGATAACTAGTTTTTTTTTCGTAGAGTGGAAGAATTAGTATTATTTGCAGTAGTATATCATTGGATATATCAAGTAATAAAAATAAGAATATTAGATATATATATATACATATATATTAGATTATCAATTCTTAAATTAGAGAATTAGCTATCATTTCTCTTGTAAAAGTAGTTTGCTTAGAAACTGGAAACTGAATGGATGCCCATTAGTTGGAGAATGGCTGAATAAGTTATGGTATATGAATGTTATGGAATATTATTATTCTATAAGAAATGATCAGCAAGATGATTGTAAAGAGGCCTGGAGTTATATGAGCTGATGCTGAGTGAAATGAGCAGAACCAGAAGACCATTGTACACGGCAACAAGATTATACAAAGATCAATTCTTATGGACATGGTTCTTTTCAACAATTTGATGATGAAGGCCAGTTCCAATGATCTTGTAAAGAAGAAAGTCTTCTACACCCAAAGAGAGGACTGTGGGAACTGAGTGTGGATCACCACTCAGCATTTTCTTTCTTTTTTTTTATTTAATTATAAATTTTTGACAGTATATATGCATGAGTAATTTTTTTATAACATTATCCCTTGTATTCATTTTTCCAGATTATCCCCTCCCTCTCTCTACTCCCTCCCCTAGATGACAGGCAATCCCATACATTTTACATGTGTTACAATATAACCTAGATATAATATATGTGTGTAAATCCCATTTTCTTGTTGCACATTAAGTATTAGATTCTGAAGGTGTAAGGAACCTGGGTAGATAGACAGTAGTGCTAACAATTTACATTCACTTCCCAGTGTTCCTTCTCTGGTGGTAGTTGCTTCCGTGCATCATTGATCAACTGGAAGTGAGTTGGATCTTCTTTATGTTGAAGATTTCCACTTCCATCAGAATACATCCTCTTACAGTATTGTTGTTGAAGTGTACAGTGATCTTCTGGTTCTGCTCATTTCACTCAGCATCAGTTGATGTAAGTCTCTCCAAGCCTCTCTGTATTCCTCCTGCTGGTCATTTCTTACAGAGCAACAACACTCCATAACCTTCATACACCATAATCTACCCAACCATTCTCTGATTGATGGACATCCATTCATCTTCCAGTTTCTAGCCACTATGAAAAGAGCTGCCACAAACATTTTGGCACATACAGGTCCCTTTCCCCTCCTCAGTATTTCTTTGGGATATAAGCCCAATAGCAGCAATGCTGGATCAAAGGGTATGCACAGTTTGATAACTTTCTGGGCATAATTCCAGATTGCTCTCCAGAATGGCTGGATTCTTTCACAACTCCACCAGCAATGTATTAGTGTCCCAGTTTTTCCACATCCCCTCCAACATTCATCATTATTTGTTCCTGTCATCTTAGCCAATCTGACAGGTGTGTAGTGGTATCTCAGAGTTGTCTTAATTTGCATTTCTCTGATCAGTAGTGATTTGGAACACTCTTTCATATGAACCACTCAGCATTTTCAATGGTTTTTTTTGTTTGTTTGTTTGATTGCATTTTGTCTTCTTTCTCATTTTTTCCCTTTTTCATCTGATTTTTCTTGTGTGGTATGATAATTGTATAAAGGTGTATACATATTTATGTATACTATATATATTGGATTTAAACATATATATTTTAATATGTTTAAAAAAGAAAAAAAGAGAGAAAGAAGGGGAAGGGTCGGGAGACAGGGAAAGGAGGATAGAGGGAGGGAAGAAGTGAGTCAAGCTTTTATGAATTACTTACTAATAAAAATAGCTTACATTTATATAATGCTTGTGGGTTTACAAAACACCTTACATTCCTCTTAAAGAATTAAATAAGCTCTTAGTTACTTAATGGACAGAGCAATAGACCTGGGAATAAGAAAACCCAAGTTCAAATTTGGCCTCAGACAATTACTAGCTATTTGATACAGAATAAATCATTACCTCTTTATTTGTTTTGATTTCCTTATCTGTAAAATGGTGATAATAAAGAACCTTTCTTACAGGATTGTTGTGAGGATGAAATGCAATCTTTGTAAAAAACTTTGCTAACCTTAAAAATGTTTATAACATCATCATCATTATTGTTACTGATCTATTAACAATCCTATGAGCTAGATACTATAGTCATTATTATGTTCCCCATTTTGCTGATGGAGAAACTGAGACCCAGAGAAGGGAATCTATTTGCCTATGATCATACAGGTGGAAAGCTTCACATCAAAGTTCCCATCCAGCTCCCATAAACTGGATGCTCCTTGAGAGAAGAGATTGCTGTTTTCCCCCTGCTTCCCAAGGGCTTTGCTTTCCTGACAGTACAATCTACATGCTTGTTTGAATGTTCCAAGCTTAACATATGTTGGATTACTTGCCATCCAGGGGAGGAGGTGGGGGGAAAGGGGCACAATTTGGAACCCAAGGTTTTTGCAAGGATTAATGTAGAAAAATTATCTATGCATATGTTTTGAAAATAAAAAGCATTAATTTAAAAAGTAGTTTGCTTCTTAGAGTTATTAAATAGATGAATGAATGGATGAATGAATGAAATCCTTATGGACATGACTTTTATTTCCTTTGTAATTTTATATAATGGCTAATAGAATATGACACTGGAATTGTTTGAGAAAAATGTACTACTTATGAGAGCCAGATGAAGGAAATTTCAAATTGCTTTCTTTGTTTCATTTGTCTGTGGCAGCAAATGAAATTTATGAACTTAACATATCAATATAGCAGAAGTTAATTGCTACCAAAACTTTTCCCTTGTGTGTAATCAGATGATACAGCATGCCTAAGAGTCTTGCTGCAAAATTAATTTGAAGTGCAAAGAGAAAAAAGTCCAGAAAGCCCAACACTTGGTAGATCAAGATAAGCACACTGAGAAAAGAAAAAAAAATGTATTTGACTTCTGGCCATAATGATTGCCTAAATGGATATAGACTACTCAATTACCACATTTTTTATTCCTATAAAAACCTTAATTTGCACAAGATCAAACAACCATCAAGAAATCCAAAGAGAAAATAAAATATCATTTACTCTCCCACCTAAACTAAAGAAACTAAAACATGAGAAATGAATAAAGAAAAAGCAGTCAGAATTTTATATGTATGTGTGTATATATATTTGTGGTGTGTTTATAGTTGCCCTCACTTACTTTTTTCATACCTACTAGCACATTCTTCCTAAATCATTTTCCTTTCTTGATTAAAATCTTTGAGTAGGTTGTCTACAATTAGTACTGCCACTTCCTTTCTTCTCACTCTTTTCTTAATCACTAACATGGAATATCAAACATTCTTTGAACATGGTCATTCAGCTCTTTCTGAATTCCTCTGATTGTACTGTTATCTGGCCTACTCAACTGAAAATGGTCTTTCTAAAGTTGTCAGTAATCTTTTAAATGTCAAATGTTATGATCTTCTCAGTCCTCATTCTTCTTGACTCCTCTACTTCATTTGTCAATGTTGAATAATACCTTTCTCCTAGAATACTCTTTTCTTTTTGGATTTCTGGGACACAACTCTCTTCTGAAGCTCTTCTCTTTTGTCATCATCCATTTATATCCCTTAATTCTGGACATTTTCCAAGGTTCTTTTCTAGGCTAGTTTTTCTTCTCTCTTTATACTCTTTCTCATTCGATAACCTCATCATCTCCCACATGTTATGCATGCAGATGACTCCAAAAGTACAGTATATATTTAATTTCTAGTCTCTTACTTGATCTTTGCCTGAACTGAAGATAAGTTGAGAGACTAAATATCACTAATAGCCTATTGGACATTTCAAATGCATGTGCTAAAGAAATCTCAAACTGAACATGCCCAAACATTATCTTTTCCCCTTCAAAGTACTTTCTCAATTCTCCCAATCATCATAACTCTCCTATTCTTTCAGCTTAATACCATATATTTTCATTTCTACTTCTAAAGATCTCTTTTATCTGACTCCTTCCCTTCTCACAGTAACACCTTAGTTCTGACCCTCACCCTCTATCACTTTAGAGTATTGCAATGCCTATATATATATATATATATATATATATATATATATATATATATATATAATGTTATATGTACATATACTTACATATATATATACATATATTATATATATACATACATACATATATATTTCAGAATTATCATTCCTCCTCCCTTATCTAATTCCTCTATATCAATTCTCACAACTCATTCATAAAATATAGTTTTTCTTTTTACCTTTTCCTACACATATTTGCTTTTTAAAATCACAACACACTTAGCTCTACCCCAACCTGTCTTTTGACCTACCCAGTAACTAATGACAAACTTAGATACATGAGTTATATCTCTACATATATAGCATAAAGAGTTTGTTCTTATATGTCCTTGAAATTAATCTTTGAAGTTTACCATCTATTTGTCTTGGCTTCTATACATCATTTTTTTAAATGAAGATCAGAGATTTTTTGTTTGTTTGTTTGTTTTTTTGCAACAGAATCCTGAAAGTCTGATGATTCATCACATATCTATTTCTTTTTGTTCAGTATTAATGGTTAATTTTGCTGGATATAATATTTTCAATCACAATCCTAGTCCTTTTGATCTTCAACATATATTATTTCAAAACTTGCAGTTTTGTGTAATACTAATTGTGGCTCCAGCATGGCTGAATTGTTTTGGAGGGGTTTGTTGTTATTGTTGTTGTTGCTTACAAAAATTTTGTCTTTAATCTGAGCTTTTGAAATTAGTAATGATATTCCTGTAGGTTTTCCTCATAAAATCTCTTTCAGGTGATTATCTATGTTTTTTTTTTTTATTTCTGCTTTCCCTTTTCTAACACTTCAGGACAGTTTTCTTTGTTTCTTGTGTTATTGTATCAAAATTCTTGTTTTTGGTCATAGCTTTCAGTTGATTTAATTATTCTTGTTTTTTTCATTTAGTCTTCAAATATCTTGCTTTTCTTATGAAATGTCTTATTTTCTTTTATTGTTTTCATTTAAAATATTTTTTTTGGTTTCTTATAACTTCACTGCCTCCCCCTTGCCTAATTTGCATATATTTTCTGTAGCGAGCTGTCGTCTCCAGAAGCTGCCTGATCGCTCTCTGGGAAGAGATCTGCTGTGTCAACTCAAATCTCTTGGACAGATTCTTCTTCCTGTAGTGAACCGTTGTGTCCAGGCAGTTGCTGTTAACTCTTGTCCTTAGAAGTGACTTCCCTTCCTGCAGAGAGCCCCGTCAGGGCTGATGTAATGCAGAGACTTCTTCTATTTCTGGAGTGCAGTCCTCTTTTATCCTTCCAGAGAATGGGCGTGGGATAATGCAAGGGCTTCTGGGAAGAACCACTTCAGCCAATGAGCTTGCTCCTTCTATCAAATCAACCTGAGTTCTCACCTTGTAATTGTCCAGACAACCTGAATTCTCACCTTGTCACTGTCCAGACAACCTGAGTTCTCACCTAGTAATCCTAACAATTTTCTACCTTGAGACTCTGCATTTCCTTTTTCTAGTTGGTTAATTTTCTTTTCAGAATCTTCTTGTTTGTCTTGGATTGGGCTTTTTTTTTTTTGGTAATTTTCTCCCAATCTCTCTCATTTCATTTTAAAAGTCTTTTTAGAGTTTTTCTATGAAAAACTTTTTAGGCAGGTAACCATTTAATATTAGTTCTTGAGGCAGGAGAAGCTTTTTTTTTAAAATTTCAATATTATCTTCTGAAGATGAATTATGTTCTTCCTCGTTCCCATAATAACTTTGCTTTATTGCATTCTTTCTCCCTTTCTCCCTCTCCTACTCATTTAAAAAAATTTTTTTTTAAATAAGATCTTGTTACTATAATCCACTCTAGTCCTGTGGTGGGGGGTATATATGTGCTTCTGTCCTTCCATCAGTTCTCCCCTCTATCCTGGAACCCAAAACTTTCTTGTAAGTGCCCACAGCTATTAGTTTCCCTGGTTTATGTCCTCACTAGGCATATGCTAGTTCCTTCTCACCAAGGCTGCATATTCATAGCAGAGCTATCCTTATCAGCAGAGGTTCCCTCAGTTTTCCTGACTCAGACACCTGATTCACCACAGTCGGGAAGTGGTTGGGGCTGAGACTACCTCACAACCCAGCTAATCCCAGGGCTCACCACTTGTAGTTTCAGCAGAACTAGCCTGGAGGTATCTTTCTTTTTTCAGATCTTCTCCCATTGTCCCTGGAGGACTACTTGTTCTACCCCCGACCCCACAACTGTTTGTTTTCAATCATTTTATGTTTGCTCTAAGGTAGTTTTGTCTTGTTTGTGGGAGAAATCTGGAGACCTTGGAATTTTCTGACCTATCCTAACATTTTCCCATAACTTTCTCTCAACATGTCTTTCTAGCCTCATTATTATTCGTTTTGCAGACGGACCAGGCAGACAGGCACTCTCTCTCTGTCCCTCACACAAAGTGTTCCATTCCTCATTTCCTTTAAAATTATCATCCATCATTCTAGGAATGAACTCTCTCTTAATATCTACCTTAAAGAGTCCTTTTTTTTTTCCTTCAAGATGCAGCTTAAGCATTATCTTTTACAAAAAGTTTGTCCTGATTCCCCCAGTAACAAATGACCTCCTTCCTGTACTATTCTCCATTACTTGTATATCTTTTTTTTAAAACAAGGAACTGGAGTTACTTATTTTTTGCATTTATATGTTCATGTTGTCTTTCTTGAAAAAATACAAGATCCTTCAGAATAGGAATTGTTTCATAATACAAAGAATGAAAGTAGAACCTAGTTTGTCACATAATGGATATTTAATAAATGTTTGTTGATTGAATTAATTTTAAACATCTCTTTAGGTTGGGCAATTCCAATTCCTTTTACATTTCATTTCTTGGTTTCCCTTAGTTAATTGTTTTTCTCTCATCTTAAGAACCATTTTTGGCCAAACCAATTCAGATGTTAAAACTTCTGGCCAAATACATAGTTATAGATTCATAGCATGTTAGAGCTGAAAGAGACCATAGAGATTTAACTATTCCAACCTCCTCAATTTGCACATGCAACTGCTTTAGAATATTCCCTGTCAAAATATTTTTTCCAATTACACATATATAGAAACTACGTAAGTATTAGCAGCTGTCTGAGAGAGAATAAAGGGAGGATTGTTTTTTATTTCATTTCAAGATTAAAGAAATTTTACTTCTTCAAAGACCATTGTCAACTTCAGCTTCCACTGCAGGCACCTCCTCCTTGTCTCCTCTAATTTCACTGCTATTTATAAAACACAATTATCCATTCTGTGACTTGCAAAATATATTCTTCCAATAACAAAGAGTAGCAATTTTCATTGGAAATGAGCATTTCTTATGAGTTACACTACAGAGTTTGGCTTTCTCTCACACATCCCTTTAACTTATCAGGTAGTTTTGTAAACTTTCCAATTAATTTCCATCACTCTCACCCCAAAATTTTATTTTTTTTATTAAAGATTTTTAATTTTCAAAAGATATGCATGGATAATTTTTCAACATTAACCCTTGCAAAACCTTGTGTTCCAAATTTCCCTCATTCCCCTCACTCCCTCCACTAGATAACAAGTAATACGATATATGTTAAACATAGTAAAAATATGTGTTCAATCCAATATATGTATACATATTTACAAAAAGAGTAAAAATGCTATGTTATGATCTACCCTCAGTTCCTACAATCCTCTCTCTGGTTGCAGATGTCTCTTCATCACAAGATCATTGGAACTGGCCTGAATCACCTCATTGTTGAAAAAGAGCCATCTCCATAACAATTGATCATCATATAATCTTCTTGTTGCCATGTACAATGATCTCCTGGTTCTGATCATTTCACTTAGCATCAGTTCATGTAAGTTTTTCCAGGCCTCTCTGAAATCATCCCATTGGAAGTTTCTTACAAAACAATAATATTTCATAACATTCATATATCACAACTTAATCAGCCATTCTCCAACTGATGGGCAGCCATCGATTTCCAGTTTTTTTGTCACTACAAAAAGGGTTGCCCCAAAGATTTTTGCACATGTCCACCCCAAAATATTAAAAGCCATCTGAATTGATATGGAGTTAGAAAAAGAGGTACTGTTATTTCCCCTCTAATTAATATGGATTTTTTGCTACACAAACACACACACACACACACACATACACACAGTATAGTGTAGTGTCATTATGATTGTGCTCCAATCTATTGGAAATAACGATTTATCTGAAAAGTAACAATCCTATGTGCTATTCTTGTTACTATGAGCCTGGATGCCAGCGTCCCAACTCTACAAGCTGCAACCTAAGGTAAAACATAAAGCTGTTTGTGACACAAACTCATCCTATTATGGGGAAGAAATTTGACTCCAGTGCATTGTGACTATTCTCCTTCTTGAAGACTTTAAAGAAAAAAAGGCAAAACTTATATCTGTTTTTTTTTTTTTGCTTTTTATAGTACAAAATTATAATAAATCACATCATCTAATATTTAAATAGAACTTTAGGACTTATAAGTATAAGGGTATTAGCCATATATAGTATGTGTGTTCACATACTGTAGATGTGAATCAGATTCAAACATTAATGCAAAGCATTTTCTCACAGTTGTACATCTCAAGTAATCTATGTTTTATCTGAAAACTGGCCCTACAATTTATCAATCAATTATGGTTTCTTGATTATTCACAGATACTTCCAGAAGAGTGGGATACCTCCTTTTCTAATTTCAGGGAATGGAAACTATTTACCTCCCCCCCCAACTTGGAAAGTGTCTAATAATTCTTCCAACTAGAAATCAGATTATTTAATGTTTTATTATTTCCTTTTAATTAATTGACTTTATTTGATTAATTTGATTAATTGTTTTGATGTATAAAAGTTGTTGGATGCAGCTTCCTTGACTCTCTATTGAACCTATTGTTTTATTGGTCAGAAACCTATAAGAGGAACCAATGAATTCATATGTGCTAGTTTTTAAACTTAGACTATCAGAAAGCTACATCAATGATTCAAGCCTTAGTCTCTTGGGTCTGTTTTGAAATATGATTTCAATATATATTTAAGGGGAAATGTGTATAATTTGCATTGGGTAAGGTCTTATGACATTACTTCGACCACATAAAATCCTTCACAATATTGGTAAATCCAGTCTTTTACAAAGTGATTATTAGTTCTATCTATTTCTCTAGATTTATCCAGCTTTCATAACATTTCCCCTATCTCCCACAAACTGATCCATACAGGATGTTCCATATGTCTTCTCTCTCCTTTTATATGGGCCATCCCAGCTGTCTGAAGTGCTCTCCCTAATCACTTCTACCTTTTGGCTCTCCTTACTCTTTCCTAACTTCAATTTAATTGTCACTTCTTGCAAGAAATTTTCCTGATTGTTCTAATTATTATTGCCAATCCTGAAAAAAATTGCTTTTTAAAAATATATTTTATGAAAATGTGAGCATATATGCTTTTTTTCTCAGTAGAATATAAGCTCTTTGAGAGCAAAGACTGTTTTGTTTTTAATCTTTATATCCCTACCATTTAGAAAAGTCCCTAGTATGAAATAGATGCTTAATAAATTCAAATTGAATTGAAGTGGGGAAGTAGAAGACTGCATTTAGGAAAAGACAGCAGTTCAATTTGGGAAGGTGGAAGAAAAGGAATAGCAACAATACTCTCACATAAAAGACTCCAAGTGCAACTGTGTTTAGAAGTTCCTACCCCGCTTCATACATATAATACTTATTACCACTTCTATGGTTTTCTCACAAGTGAATATCTTATTTTGCCAAAAACTCACTTTTTCATCCACAAATGCAAACATATTTTGTTTTCCTTATTATAATTATGTATTGTGCCAATTGTATTTTTTCTAATATTATTATCAATGGTATCAACCATCCAAATATTCTTGCATTTATTTTAAAAATATTAATAAATAATATTTTAAAAATATTATGTTAATAATGGAGAAATTTAAATACTTTGTTATGATAAATTTGGCAATTTTAAAATAATCTTTTTGCATCAATATACTTTACCAATAATGTTCTGTAGTTCTTTTGTCCCGTTTTATCTCTAGGATGCCAGAACTAGTTAGAATTATTAATTTCTATATTTTTGAAAAATGTTCACTATAAATAATTATTTGTTATTTAAATCTCTGATACAATATACTTATGAATCAGTTTCTAATATTTGGTTCTTATGACTACTGATTTATTCTTATTTCAATTTCATTTATTCTGTTTCATGTTTTGTCCATTTGATATTTAAAATTTTCATAGTCATTTATTTAAATTCACAATTTTATTACCAAATAATTATGTATAATCATTTTATAATTTTCTTCATTTACTCTCCATTTATTATAATCATCTATTTTTCTCTTTTAATTTTGGTAATTGGGTTTCCTCTGTATAATGGTCTAATGATCTATTAATTTTATTGCTTTTAAGATAGATCTCTATTTATTAATTTTATTACATAGTTTTTATAGCTTCTATGATTTAATCCTTGACCCAATCGTTATTTTTTAAAACATTTTTAACCTCCTGCCTCTTTCCTTTGCTTATATTTATTTTCCCTACAAATTACTGCTTTGCTGTGTTATTGTCTTTTAAGGAAATTTTAAATATTTAAAAATTCATGAGTTTTTATGATCTACAAGAACTGTTTTTAAACTTTTTTTTCCATTTGCAACACCTTTTTGCCTCAGAAATGTTTATTTGTTCAGATATAAAGGAATATGAAATAAGTATAAAAATCAAATATTTACTGATAATAAATCATAATTTTGTGACCCCCAATGTAAAAAGCTGGCCTCTATGGTATAATTAATTTTGACAGTTTTTCATTGACAAGAAAGTAAACTGTTTAACATTTCCAGTTCTTAAATTCAGGGATTTTTTTCTCTCTGAACATTCCACTTATTCTTTATTTATTATTTATCTTTCTGATGGACTTATCTAGTTTAGAGATTAAAAATCTATTAATGTTTTCCTTCTTTGTCTTTTTGCATTTTATCTAACAAAAAAAAAGAGTTAAAAGTCATGACATTTGGTGCACATATATATTTAACACTAGGCAATATATATTGTCTATACTATCTCTATGATATAGTTTCCCCATTATTAATCTGTTCATATTTTGCATTTATACTTTTACTTTATCAAAAATTATGATTACATTTCAGAAAGACAGAGAGACTTGCATGAACTGATGCTAAGTGAAATGACTAAAATCAAGAGAACATTGTACATAGCAACAAGAAGATTATGTGATGATCAATTGTAAAGAACTTGCCTCTTTTCAACAATGAGATGTTCAGGCCAATTTGATCAGTTTTTTCTTGTGTAGCATGATAAATATGGAAATATGTTTAGAAGAACTGCACACATTTAATCTATGTTGGATTATTTGCTTTCCAGAGAAGGGGGTGGAGAAGGAAGGGAGAAAAATTTGAAACACAAGGTTTTGCAAGGGTGATTGTATTTTGAAAACACACACACACTCAACTTCCCTCCCTAAGCACAGGTGATTAGTTTTATTGAGATAAGTCTTTTAAAGACTCCCTCTTCCTTCCTATTGCAAATATATTTGCTTTAATAATTACCTACTTTACTCCTCACTTAAATCTTTTTTTTTTTTTTTTTTTTTAGCTTGGACTTCATCTCTGATGCATAATCTCAAGGTAAAACAATTCTTCTCTTCTTTTTCCTTCATGATTCTTCAGATATTTATTTACTTTTCATTTTCTTTGGGGTTTTGCCAATTGATTCCCACTAATAATTTCTTTTATGGTCCTTCTTCAAGCTGAGACTTGAAGTCAAAGAGATTACCTAGTTTTGCTGCTTACAGACTCTAAAGACTCCACATTTATCCATTGTTTAAATGTCACTTTGCTTTGTTAAGGTTTAATTTTGTGGTCAATACATATCAATGCCCAGAGCTAAATCTGTCTTCAACCTCAGGAATGTCTGGAAGACTTTAGGTGGGTTTAAAAAATATCTTTCTTCATGAAAAGAAATGCTTAGTTTTACTACATAATTTTAGGTAATAGGATAATTTCTTTTCATTTCAAAATATTGTATCCCCATCTACTTTCAATTCTAGCTTAATACTAATGTGATACCAATTGACATTTTTTAAGATGTAAATTTTCTTCTTCCTGGATCTGTATAAAATGTTTTGGGGGAGTTGGGGTGAGGTCACTGAACCTCTAAGTTCATGTTGATATTTGTGGGTGAACTGAATTTTGAGTTTGTTTTTGAGTAAACTATAAAGTTTTCTTTTGGGACTTCCTGAAATATGGAATTTGAGCTCATTGTTTCTTCACTTTTTTTAGGAGATCAATTTCTCAAGTTGTCTCTCTAAGTTTTCTCTTCTATTTATTATTTTCATTTTAATGCCTTCAGTTCTTCAATATAGTATTTTTGTTGTTGTATTTAACAAAATATTTGGTTATTTCTGCCCATTTTTTTTGAAAAGGGCCATTCAGTTATTCATAGATCTTTCCATTTTATTAAAAATTTCTATCTGACCCTGTCACTTATTGAATGATATTTGACTAATTAATAAAGGTCTCCTGGCTTTGGTTTTTCTTATTTGCAAATTGAGGGGCTGAATTAAATGACACATAAAGGCCATATAAATGACATATAAAGATGTTCTACATCTATGCTCTTATGGAAAAATTCCCAAATTGACTAGCCCCAAAGTGAAAACATGCTTTTTTTTTTTTACTTTTCCTTCATTGATTTTAATCCAATCTTTATATTTGTCATATTTTTTTCTAATTTAAATTATTAATTACTTTACATACCTTGTGACAGATCACTATTTCCTTCTGAAATGTTTTTAATGCCATTTTCAGTTTCTTTTACTGAAAAATATATTATCCATCATGGCTGAAGTCTTTTTATTTCTAACTCACTTTTTTTTTTTATAAATCATTTCACTTTTAAGAAGGTGGGAAGCCAATAAAAGGATACTCTGTTCTGAATCTGATTCTCATCAACAGGAATTTATTACTGGAGTGGAAGTGATGGGAATTCTGGGGGAAAGTGACTATTATCTTTTATAGTTAGTGATAAATGGGGGGATGGATCACAGTATGACTTGTACTTTAGATCTGGGAAGAATACGAATCTTTCAAATTAAAGATAAATAGGATCCCATAGATTAAATTTATATAAAATAAATCAGATTAAGAATAAGTGGGAACTTCTCAAGAACAGTATTTTGAAGACACTAAGGACTTAGAATGAAAAATATCATCCAACTCAAGAGAACTGATGAACTCAGTATAGAGTGAAGCATATTTTTCTCACTTTCTTTTTTTTTTTTTACTTTTATTATTTTTCTGCAACGTTGCTAATACAGAAATTGTTGTTTATTCTTTGTTTTGAAGAGGATCAATGAAATCATGGAGTGTTATCTTAACTCACATGTGAATTGACTTGAGACAGAGTTGCACAAACTTGTCAGTTTCACTCTGTTCCAGAGTCATTGAAGTTCAGAAAGACAAGTCAAGGCAACTGCAATGGCCCAGGATGTGCTGGATATCCTTAGTGTCTTTGAAGTCAGACCAAACTCTAAGCAATCCACAGAATCTGCTTCAACTGCCTTACTTGCTGTTGGAACATACTGTTCTCATCTGCCCAGTCTACTGAACTTTTCCCCTACTGGGAAAAGTCTTCATATGGTTGGAATAGTTACCCAACTTACAGAGAGTTTTAGGCCTGTTGGTTACTCTTCCATACCTTCATCTGCTGAGATGATTTATTAGAGTATGCTTGCTATACATCCTATAGCTTTTGGAACCACGGGTGAGAGTTGAGTGTCAGGTAAAAATCCAAAGGTTGATGAACAACTCTGAAAAAGGATATATGTTTTGTATGACTTCATATATATATATGTATATATATATATAATTGATATCATGTTGCTTGCTTTTTCAATGGGTGAGTTAAATGCTAGAGTGAAGAAATTTGGAAAAAAACATTTTAAAAAATTTTGAAATAAAGCCCATCTTTTAAAATTTTTTTAAACATCTATCTTTTCTGTCTCTATCAAAACTTGGATCCCTAATTAAAGCTAACTGCTTTAATTCAATCACAATTTTCCCTTTACCCTAACCCAGATCCTAGTCATTGGTTCTTAATAGTTTCTTTCTTTTCTTTTAACACCTCCTTTGTGAACACTCTTTAAAGTAGAAATTTTTGCTTGTTAACTTTTCCCTCTCCAATTCCACCCTTTTTCTTAAAACCTCCTCTCCTAATAGTTGGGTAAATTATGGTATATGAAGATTATGGAATATTATTGCTCTGTAAGAAATGACCAGCAGGAGGAATACAGAGAGGCTTGGAGAGACTTACATCAACTGATGCTGAGTGAAATGAGCAGAACCAGAAGATCGCTGTACACTTCAATACTGTATGAGGATGTATTCTGATGGAAGTGGAAATCTTCAACATAAAGAAGATCCAACTCACTTCCAGTTGATCAATGATGGACAGAGGTAGCTACACCCAGAGAAGGAACACTGGGAAGTGAATGTAAAAATTGTTAGCACTAATGTCTGTCTGCCCAGGTTACTTATACTTTCGGAATCTAATACTTAATGTGCAACAGGAAAATGGTATTTACACACATGTATTGTATCTAGGTTATATTGTAACACATGTAAAATGTAAGGGATTGCCTGTCATGGGGGGAGGGAGTAGAGGGAAGGGGGGATAATTTGGAAAAATGAATACAAGGGATAATATTATAAAAAAAAAAAAAAAACCTCCTCTCCTTTCTCTCTATACTAAAATCTATGTGTGCTTTCAATCATCCTTTGTCTGAGTCAGATAACATAAGGTTCATATTATGTCTGCTCTTTCTTATCTCTTCTTCCATGAACCTTAAAAGGCCAAAGTCTCCCACTGCATCCAGGAGCCTCCGGTCATCCTGATCAATATCTTGTCACTGGATCCAGTTGGTTCTGGAGAAAAAAGTGGAGCTGGTGACTTGCCAGTCCTCTCTCACTTAAATTTAATTCACTTTTATATAATGGAATGTCCTTCCAGATATCATGGTCCTCTTCAAGAAAGAAGGACAAACAATAGTTATCCATGAACCTTCAGCAATATTAATTATAAGTTCTACCCCTTATTTTTCATTTCTTTTCTAGTCTATTTCTTCCACCCATGATTCCTCACTTTTTTTCTTAAAACTAATAAAACAAAATAAAGCCATTACAAAATCTTTTGTTTACTTGATTCCCTTGAAAACATTAGAATTTTGAAAAGAAACTTGTTAGTTATTTCCTATTCAAATTAATTACTTCATTTCCATTTAACCCTTTCCAGTTGCTTAAATGAATGTTTTTACCTGGATTTCTATTGACTCTTGTATTGTTTTTCAAAATTTCTACCTAGCTCTGGCATTTTTATGAGGAATTCTCAAAAGTTCCTTATTCCATTAAAGATGCACCATTTTTACCTGTTGAATTATATTCTTTCTCACAAGGTATTTATTTCATTGTAAAACTCTAGGACAATCATCTTTTCTATTTCTACCTGACCATGCATTCTTCTTCCTACATTATATGCTCAGAAAATATTTTCTTAGTTATTTGAGCTAGTTTCTTTCCTTTTTTGATTATAGTAAGTTATTTATTTTTAATGCATATTGATTTATGAATCATGTTAGGAGAGAAAAATCAGAGCAAAAGGGAAAAACCATGGGAGAAATAAAAAAAAACCCCCAGAAAAAAAGAAGTGAGCATAACATGTGTTGATTTACATTCAATCTCCTTAGATCTTTTTCTGGATGCAGATGGCATTTTCTATCCCAAGTCTATTGGGACTGCTTTGGATCACTGAACCACAGAGAAGAACTAAGCCTTTCTAGATGATCATCATACATTCTTATTTTATTGCATACAATGTATTCCTGATTCTGCTTGTTTCACTTAGCATTGGTTCACGTAAATCTTTCCAGGTCTTTCTATAATCAGCTTTTTTTTTGTTTTTTTTAATTCCACCATTTTGCTTCTTGCAGCTCTCAACTTCTCCTCTAGGAATTTGGATGTTATACCACTTGGTGCATATATGTTTAGTATTGATATTACTTCATTATCTATGGCACTATATACATATATATATATGTATATATATATATATAGTTTCTTTCCTTATCTCTTTTAATTAGATGTATTTTTGTTTTTGCTTGATCTGAGATCAGGATCTCTACCTCTGATTTTTAACTTCAACTGAAGTAAAATAGATTCTGCTCAAATCTTTTACCGTTAGTCTATATGTATCATTCTGCTTTAAATGTGTTTCTTGTAAATAACATATTATGGGATTCTGGCTTTTTATCCAGTCTGCTATCTGCTTTCATTTTATGGAAGAGGCCATCCCATTCACATTCACAAACTAATTCTGTATTTCCTGACATCTTATTTTTCCTGTTAGGCTTTTCTCTTTCCTTTTCCCCTTTTCCTCCTCCCCAGTATTTTGCTTCTAACTACAATCTCTCTCAAACAGCTCTTCCCCTTTACAGCCCCTCCTTCTCTCTTATACCTTTCCCCTACTATTTCTGGTTTCTGTTCTATTAGCCTTCCCTTTTTCTTTCCCCTCTCACTTCTCTATAAGGTGAGAGAAGTTTCTTTGTGAAGCCAAATATACCTAATATTCTCTCTTTGAGCCAGATCTGATGAGAGTAAGATTCCCACAATGTTCATTCTCCTCCCTTTATTCCATCAATTATATTAGGTCTTCTTTGCTTCTTCATGAAATATAATTTACCTCATTTTACTTCCATTTTCCTCTTCTTCCAGTTCAATCCCCTTTCCAATTCTAGTTTCCTTTTTATATTATCACAATAAAATCAAATTATACCTGCACCCTCTAAGTATATCCATAACAGAGATATCGTTCTCAAGAGTTTTTTTTTCCTTTTTATCTTTTTATGCATCTCTTGAATTCTATGTTTGGAGATCAGATTTTCTGTTCAGCTCTTGTCTTTTCTCAGAAGTAAATGAAATGAAATTCATCATTGAATATCCATCTTCTTCCCTGAAAAACAAGGCTCAATTTTGCTGGATAATTGATTTTTGTCTATAATCCAAATTTGTTTTCGCCTTTTAGAATATCAGATTCTAGGCCCTTCAATCCTTTAAGATGGAAGCTGCTAGGTCCTGGGTAATTCTGATTGGGACTCCTCAATATTTGAATTGTTTCTTTATGGATGCTTGAAATATTTTATCCTTAGTCCTCTCATTGTGAAATTTAGTTACAATATTCCTTGGGATTTTCATTTTGAGATCTCTTCCAGTAGGCGATTGATGAATTCTTTCAATGGTTATTTTACCCTCAAATTTTCCTTGATGATTTCCTGAAAGATGAAGTCTAGGCTCTTTTTTTAATCATGGTTTTCAGGAAGTCCAATAATTTTTAGATTGTCTCTTCTTGTTCTATTTTCCTGGTCAGTTGTTTTTCCAATGATGTATTTTACATTTTCTTCTATTTTTTCACTTTTCTTAGTTTTTTTGACTTTTTCTTGATGTCTTGTTGAATCCTTCATTTCCATTTGTCCCATTTTAATTTTTAGTGAATTGTTTTCTTCAGTTAGTTTTTTTTAGTTTCTTTTCCATTTGGCCAATTGAATTTTTAAATGAGTTGTTTTGTTCAATGAAATTTTTTTCCATTTCACAAATTCTGTTTTTCCAGTTGTTTTCTTTTTCTATTTTGTCAAACCTATTTTGTAAGGAGTTATATGCTTTTTCTATTTCACTTAATCAATTTTGTAAGGAGTTTTCTTCAGATAATTTGTTTCCTTTTCCAAATTCTCCTTCATGGTTTCATTTCCTTCCCACATTTTTCTTCTAACTCTCTTTTAAGAACCTATTTGAATTCTTCTAAGAGTACCTTGTGAGATGGGAACTAGTTCATATCAACCTTTGTGGCTTCATCTGGAGATGATTTGCTTTTAATGTCCTCAGGATTTGAGATCTTTCTCCACAAAAACTATCTATACTCAGAGTTCTTTTTGCTTTTTTGCTCATTTTTTTTAAAGGTTGAAGTCTGCTTTTAGGGCAAAGGAGAAATTGTGTGAAGTCTGGATTAGCAGAGGCCTTAGAATCAGCTGGAGCCAGGAAAAGTCCTTCTCATCCACAGCCAAAATGACTCTGGTTTGTCTTACTCCACCCCCTAATCCTTCCTACAATTATCTGTATACAGCAAAAGATCAAGCCAGTACAGAATAGTGACAAGAGCCATTTTCCAAGCATATGTTAACAGAGTATTGTCCAATTGGTAATTAACCTTAAGTGCTCGGTTGTCTGATTCCAGTGCACCAACACAGAGTTTCAGCCCTTTACAAAATTGTCCCAAGGTTCCTCTACAGGTAACTGTGGCTGCCCTGTATCAGAGCTGACTAACTTTACTATGCTGGGTAGATGTGATCAGGTACATTATTTTGGGGTTCAGGGGTTCATTATTTGCCTTTTATATTTGTATTGGATATCTTACAGCTAATCTGCTGATCTACTGGCTTGCAACCAGGACAGCATAGCCAACATTGCTGTAGGTTACTCCCATTATATTCTCCAGCACACAGAACTCACACCATCTTGGGTCTCTGCCCTGTGTCTGCACTCGGCCACCTCCCTCCAGCCCTGATTGAAATAGACCTTTTTCTAAAATTCTTCCAAAATTTCTTCTGCTGGAAATTTGTTACACTCCAAATATTTCTTAGTTCTGTTACTCCAAAACCAGTTCATAGATTTGATTTGATATTTGTTCTCAGGGACATCAGGGAAAGCTCAGATAAAGACATATCTCCTCTCTGCCATCTTGGATCTGACTTCATGGACTCATATTTCTTAATGAAATATAGCTTGAATAAAATAAATATCCTTATATTTATTATTTGCCACAAATTCTTTCTTCTATAATTCTATAATCTTCTACTTCTATCTGCTTATTTCCTTAACTTTAAAATAAGGATGATAATACTTGTGTTACCCAGCTTACACATTTTATTGTGAGAAATATGAAATGTCAACTTTGATATAGTTATAGATACTGTTATGGTTCACATCAAAGTTCAATATGGATAGAATGCTAACAGTGATAATTTCTGATGGCAGTCTTTGCGAACTACTTCAGATATCCTATTGTAATGCTTTACCTCTGGCAACATAAGCCTTATGCAAACATTATGAGAGAAACTACCAAAATATACTAACAAATAATTCAGGGTGGTAATCAACATCAATATAGTATAGAGGAAAGAATAGTACAGTTGAAGTGAAAAAACTTGATTTGAATCCTGGCTCTGTCATTTACTAGTTAAATGACAAGTTAATTCTCCTTTCTGAATATATATGATGCTTTGTAAACTACAAAGTGCTACATAAGCCTCAGATTTTTTATTACCATAAATTATCTGAAGAATAAATTGTTTATCACATAGATTCAGTATTTACAGAATAATGATCTCAGGGTTAATACAAAACAGTTACATCTACAAACACAAAAGTCCTGACTGAATTTGTTTAAGAAACAAGTTGAATTTGGAAGTTCAAACTTTTTGTATGTGCTAATAATGTGACAAATAACTCAGTGTACTAATTCATTAAGTTTTAATGAGATTCCTGAGAATAGATGCTACTTTTATCTCCTTCAAAGTTACCTTCTCATATTATATAATATCCCAAAAGTCTTCTTGCCATAAGTTTTATAAGCTCAACATCCAGATTTTGGTTTATTTACCATTAATTTGAAGATTGGTTTACTAATTGCAATGAAATTCTGACAAGAGTGAGAAAAGAGAAACTTCATCAATTATATTTTTATTTATTATTTTATAATATAGATTAAAAGACTCATGAGATTATAGGTAAATTCAAGTTTGGAGTATGCTAACTATTGTAGAATACTATCATTCAGACATTGGATAAAGGAAGGAATTATTTTCTATGATTTTGCTGGTCACGTCACAGATCTATCAGTTGCTAATAGAATACGAAAGGGAAAATAGAGAAGTACTTAAAACTTAGTTTGTATGTGGGCAGACAGAAAAATAAGGGTGGTAGGCCAGATTAAATAATATCCTGGATGACATGTTGATATGGGGAAGTTTAAGTAACCAAGTAAGCTACAGGTCAGTGAATTTGTAATTGTGTATTTGTCTTGGATCCCTGGATAAAAAAGTGATTTAAGGGGAGAAAAGTCTACATAGGGACATCTATTCATAAAAAAAAGAAACTGCAAAGTATGTCTTCATACTCTTTGGGAGGCTGTAGATAAAGCTACACTATTTGCTCATTATTCAACTATAAATTCTTATGCAGCAATCAGACCATGGAAGCTATCATGAATTACCACCAAGGATGATCATTATCACTAAGACTAACTTACTAAAAGGCTAGAACACTTTTTTCATGGAGGGACATTTATCCTTCAATAGTTAAAGTGTTTTAGAACAATTTATTAGAACAATGGCAATTGGCCTCCAAGAAATATACCCAGGCTATGATTTATTAAAAGGATCAGATAAGTCTTTTTTTTCCTTAATAATTTTCCATGAGGAACATCACCCTTACCACTTAAACAAGATTTATTCCTTTGAATTTCTCAGGTGAAAGAATTGGGGATCACATGACCTATGTCATCTCCACATAACCATTCCCAAATTTAAACATGAAATTTTCAGTGAGACAGTTTCACTGGCAGGATCAGAATAGTAAGGAGATGGGAAAGGATTCCAGATTGGAAAATGTGAATGAAGGAAAAAATGTGAGTAGCTGAGGTTGATGATGAATGAAAACTTTTTAGTAAAAAGGTATGAGGGACTAAAATCATGCATGTGGAGAGGAGTATCAGGTGGAATTTAACCTTCCTTTGAAGATCTTTTACAATTCTTGATAAGGAAAGCTTTTGGTCAAGGAAGAGACAAAAATAGAGAGCAAGAGACAGAGTAAGTAACATGAGAAATTTTGATTACATAAAATTGATAAACTTTTGAACAAACAAAATCAATGTAGTAAAATAAGAAAAGAATGTTGACTGGGCAGGGGAGAGCTTATAGCAAGTTTCTCTGTAAAAGATATGCTATGTGAGATATATAGAAAATTGGTTCTCAAAAGATATTTGTAATAGTCTGGTTAGCTTTCTGGAGGTCTTTGGCTCAACCTTCATTTCAGCTGAGTAATCACCACAAGAATAGCTAGGTGATAAAGTCCAAATTCCTTATTGTCTCCTTCATGGTCTATCTCCTTGCCTAGGGCTCAGCTAGCTTTCTGGATAACCATTGTCTTGTAATTTTTTATAGAACAATAATATTCCATTACATGAAAAATATTCTAAATCACTTTAGATGATAGAAATTCAAAGAGAATTTACCCTCAATGTATAAGATTCACTAACATCCCAGAAAAGGAAAGTGACAGAGAGAGAGGAAATGAAAGGAGGGAAAATGGGGGGTGGGGGGGAATGGGACATTAATGCACTGTTGGGGAAGTTTTGAACTGATCCAAAGATTCTGAAGAATATATCCAAAAGGCTATTAAACTGTTGATCCAGCAACACCACTACTAAGTTTTTATTCCAAAGAAATCAAAGAAAGAAAAAAAGGACCTATTTGTGCAAAAATATTTACAGTAGCTCTTTTTGTAGTGGTGAAAAATTGAAAAGTAAAGGGATAACCATAAATTGGGGAATGGCTTAGTAAATTGTAGTATGTGATTGTGATAGATATTATTGTGCTATAAAAAATGACAAGCAGAATGGTTTCAGAAAATCTGGAAAGTTTTACATTAATTGATGCAAAGAAAGTGAGCAGAACCAGAATATTGTACACAGCAATAGTGTAAGCCTGATAACTGTGAAAGACTTAGTAGTTATTCTGATCAATACAATGACCCAAGACAATTACCAAAGACCCATGATGAAAAGTTCTACACATGCCCAAAGGGAAAACTGATAAACTCTAAATGCAAACTGAAGCATAATTGTTGATTTTCTTCTTTCCTCCCTTCCTTCTTTCTTCCTTCCTTCCTTCCTTCCTTCCTTCCTTCCTTCCTTCCTTCCTCTTTCTTTCTTTCTTTCTTTCTTTCTTTCTTTCTTTCTTTCTTTCTTTCTTTCTTTCTTTCTTTCTTTCTTTCTTTCTTTCTTTCTTTCTTTCTTTCTTTCTTTCTTTCTTTCTTTCTTTCTTTCTTTCTTTCTTTCTTTCTTTCTTTCTTTCTTTCTTTCTTTCTTTCTTTCTTTCTTTCTTCCTTTCTTTCTTCCTTCCTTCCTTCCTTCCTTCCTTCCTTTCTTCCTTCCTTCCTTCCTTCCTTTCTTCCTTCCTTCCTTCCTTCCTTCCTTCCTTCCTTCCTTCCTTCCTTCCTTCCTTCCTTCCTTCCTTCCTTCCTTCCTTCCTTTCCTTTCTTTCCTTTCTTTCCTTTCTTTCTTTCCTTTCTTTCCTTTCTTTCCTTTCTTTCCTTTCTTTCCTTTCTTTCCTTTCTTTCCTTCCTTTCTTTCCTTCCTTTCTTTCCTTTCTTTCCTTCCTTTCTTTCCTTCCTTTCTTTCCTTCCTTTCTTTCCTTTTTTGTGACTTAGTAAATAAGGAAATGTGTTTTGCATGATTTCACATGTATAATTGATGTTATTACATTTCTTACCTTCCCAGAGTAAAGAAAGGAAAGGATTTGGAACTCAAACTTTTTTTAAAATAAGGTTAAAATAAATAAATAATGCATTTAATTCGACAAAAGAAGTAATGTGAGCAAATAAAGAGGACTTACAGATTTATGACAAATGAATATTTTATACTATTTTACTGTTTTTTTGTCTATCCCATAGATAAACAATAAGATGGTTGGGGCAGGAAGAAGAAATAAGCCTAACAGTGTTAAATAATTTGAAAATCCTGCATTCATGTAGCAGTAGGTTTAACAGTCTCACTAGGATAGACCATCCTTCTGATCTCTCAGCTTCACAGTCATTCTACCAAAATGATTGGATACTAACTATTTCATCAATTTGAATTAACATTTATATGGATTCCCATTCCACAATTCCTTTTTCTTTATATATGGACAAATGTGTTTGATACCTCAAGTTCATTGTTCATTCCTATCAATACATTTTATGTTACATTGTACTAAATATGTAGTTCAAGAGAGACTTTATATTATTTTCCTACATCAGCATTTGAATCTTTTTAAAAAACAATTTACAATTATTTCAATTATAGAAGAATTATCTTTATTTCTGGGCTAAGGGTCTCCGTATAAAATATATTTGGTTTGAATTCCATGAATTTTTCACTCTTACTCCAGTTCAATAACCATCCCATGAGAATTGTGATTTCTCCCCACTCCCACACATACAACTATTTCTGTTTTCTGCTAAATGCTTGGATGGTTCTTTTCCTTTGATTTCAAAAATGGCTCATGGAAAAAATGTATAGAATCACCTCCTTAAGACACTGAAAATTTCAAAACAAAAATGATGGTTTGCATTGATATAATTTGTCATTACCAATATAACATGAATAACATGAACCACCTCCCCCAAGAAGAAACTATTGCTTATTTCTATAAATATAAATTAAACTTGAGATGACCTAAATATAAATTCTTTCCATGTCTGAAATTTAATTTAACTTCTTGATTTGTCTCATGCAATATTCAGATAAAAAATAAGCAACTAGTATACTTATAGATGCTTTAGTTACCCAAAGACAATTGCTCACATATTTGGAAATGTAGCTGGGTAAAGTATTGGATAGAAACAATATCTTGTAATTTTTTCCCTTTTCTTAGGTCTCTTGAATTCATCTTTGCTTTTCATTTGTATAGGAACTATCTTAGTTTAGACAATCATCAAAAATCAATAAAGTTGGAAGCTAGAGAGCTTTGGGGTTAATTCTCATACTAGCTACGTGAACATGTGAGAAGTAATTTAATCTTTATTAACATTATTTTTTTTTAGATCAAAGATGATGAAAGCAGTGCTTTTTATTCCTCTGGAGAATGGTATTTTAACCCTGCAAACATTACATTACATCCCCAAACTCCTAAATAAATTTTATTCATCCCTGTTCTTAATTTCACACATCTAATTTATGACAAATCCTATCACTTGTGACCTTCATACTGTATCCCGTATGAAACTACTACCTATCTACATTCTAATTTCTTTTTCAAATTTTATATATATATATATATATATATATGTATATATATATATGTATATATATATGTGTGTGTGTATATATATATATATATATATATATATATCATGTTAATTTACCAATATTCCCTCCCATTTGTCCTCAAAATGTTCCCTTAGGACAAAAAATAAAAACAAAACAAACAGTTCAGGAATGTTAAGCCTAATATTACACACAGTGCTGTACATTCATAATTCACTACTTTTATCAAAAAAAAAAGAAGAGAAGGGGAAGGATAAAAGCATTTATTAATTACCTAATATGTGTCAAGCAATATATAAAAATATCTCATTTGAGCCTCAAAACAATCAAAGAAAGTAGGTGTTATAATGATCCCCATTTTATGGTTGAAGAATTAAGACAGATAAAAGTTAAGTGATTTGCTCCAGGTCATACAACTAAGATCTGAGGTTAGATTTCAACTTCTGACTCTAAACACAGAATTCTACCTGTTGTTCCTTCCTTCTAGCTACATTTTCCTACTACTTTTTAAAGCTAACCTAATTCATCATAATTACATAGCTCAGTTACTTTATGCTGTTCTTTCCATTTACATTGAAATGAGTGTGATACTATTTTTCTGGTTCTCCTTCACTTTGCATCAGTTCATATGTCTTCTTGTAAGCTTCTCCTTATTTTTTACATTTGTTATTAGAGACCATACAGTAAATATTCTATTACATTAATGTACCACACTTCAGTTACTTTCCAATTGATTTCATTATCATTCCTGGTTTAATTAGGAGAGTGACTAATATCTTCCCCATTACTTTATTTCTAGATAGTTAAGAGCTTGATACTTATTGAGGAAACATATTAAGAAGTTCTAGACAAAGTTGGAAGATAAGCATGAGTGGAAAATAAGTTTTGCTTGTATGATCAATCATGTTCCCCAGTGGGCTCTTGCAGTCAAGATTATATCCACAATCTCAATATCAGACTCATTATTAATCCTTTTATTTTCTTTTTAAAAAAATTCTAGAAGTTATGATCTAATTGCTTCAGAGGGAACTATAAATAGGCACCTTCTTTACAACTTAGAATTGTAAAGAGCTGTCCAGGACATTGAAATGTTAAGTTGTGCAAGATGATCATAATAATACCTTTTACATAACATCTTAGAATTTGCAAAGCTTTTTATAACTATTATTTTAAATCCATACTTTCCTGATTAGAAAGCTGATTTTCCAACTACTAATCCATGCTGGCTATACATTGCTATTTAGTCCACAATTTATGAATAATAAATGCAATGAAGAAATAGTAAGGTCTTCTGAATCACTGGCTACAAGATTTCATACTGTCTTCAAGATTTTTTTTTGGGGGGGAACTCATCATCTGTTTCACATTTTCAGACCTAAAGCAATAATTAAAAGAATAAAAAGTCTTGATCTTCCTTTAAGCATACAACATGCTACATTAATTTTAAATGAAACAGCCACAATTTTATAATAGTCTGTAGTCTCCTCTCAATTTTTTTTCTTCATTTGTTGCTTCTGCTAAAAATGTATTCCAAACACATTTGTGTCTGATGCAAACCATGGAAAATCCTTTCTGAGGCTTCTTTTTGAAGTGGAGAAAATATATTTTTTAAAAATCTTACAAGTAAATCATACTTATTACAGGTAATGAAGCACAAAACATATCAGTATTTCAATATATTTTCCATTTTTTAGCAATGCATATGTTTATGTATGCTTATATGTATATTATATATGCCTGGATATAGTTATATGAACATATGGTTTCATACTGATCACAGATTCTTAGCATGGGAAGTGATTTCAGATATCCTGAATAATAATCCCCTCTATAACAAGTTTCAAGCTCACTTTTTTGAGAAGATCTCTGGTAAGAAAAAAAATCTATTATCTTGAGAGGTGACTTATTTTATTGTGAACCCCATTAATTGTCATGGATTTTTTCTTTATATCAGGATGAAATTGGTATTCTTTTAACATTATGGCTAGACTAAATGCTATTTTTATCACATTTAAACACTGAGACTAAATGACTCAGTTGTTTGAATGGCCATTTTTCTATTGATTCCTGAAGATAATGATTATTAACAAACTTATAAAATAATGATACTAGGAAGAAAGTTGATAGATAGTCTTACCATTTATAAAAAACACATTAAGCAGTTTCTGAAATTCTTTTGGAAGAATTACATATCACTAAGTAATAGGAAAGATGAATAGTAGGTATTTTTATAGTTTCACATATCTAGAATTGGAAGAGATCTCAGAGAGTATCTGATCACACAGGTTAATAGCAAACCTGAAATTTGAACCCAGATTCTCTGACTCTAAATATAATTCTTTTTCCACTGTTTCACATTTATTACCATAATTAGTACTGGATTTTTCAAATTCAACTGAAAATGCTTTAGATCTAGATAGTCTATGAAGTGACTAATGCACGAATCAAAAGGCACTGCAAGGGTGACATCTATATGAATTTGACCAATAATATTGAATTATCAGATTAATGGATTGTCTATAGGGATTTGTTTATAGAAATAGAGGAATTTATGATAGTGATTCAGGATCAAGTTATTGTCAACAATCATATCAGAAGTTTATACTTAAGGAGCCTATATTTAATGATCAAAGTAAAATATATGAGAAAAGGGTAGAATCTTTCCAATAATGTCACTACAGTTTGCAAAACTTGATCACTTACTAAATATGTAGAAATATATGCTCAGAAGCTAGAAATATTCATCAGTACTTACTCCCCTTGCCAGTAAACTGAGATGATGACAAAATGATGAAAAATATTGACCCCAAAATATTCTTGTGAATTCAACAAATAAGCTGTGCAAGAGTTGTAGCATTATCATAGAACTGTTGTCAACAATTACTTAAACATAACGTTAACTAATAAAAATTCAAGTACGTTTTAGATAGATGTCACCCTACCAAATACTCATAATTTCCAAGCTCTTTGGAATGAAGAATTTATAAAATATAGAGGCCTAGTGGGAGAAATCAAACCCTAGTGGGAACATGAGATACATAAATTCTCATTAACCCGCTTACTACTGGAATTGTCCCAAAGATACATTTCAGTGAGACTACAGGGATATACTTAAATCCCAATACTTTAATTCAGTTACAGAATAAAGACTTTTTGTTCACTTGTGTGCAATGTTTTGCAAAATGTTAAATGTGTAAGGATAATAACAGGATAATGTCTTAACCCAGCTGAAAAAGATCAAAAATATAAAAATAAAATAATAATAAAAATAGTTGATATTTTATGATGTGTTGCAATTAAAAATTCCTTTTCATAAATTATTTTATTTAATTGTCAAACAACTCTCTGTATGATGTTAACTCTCCCTATTTTTCTAACTGTAAAATGAAGATTCTGAATTTTAGTGCATTTTTCAATAAATAAGAAGCTGAAGTACAATTTGAATCCAGTCCAAGTATTCCTAGAATCAGGATTACAATTGGTTGTTGTTTGTTTTTCTTTCTCAAAAAAGATCATGTGTCAGGGAGGTGATGCCATGACATCCAAGTGAATTGGACTTAAGTGAGGGAGGGCTGTGCAAGAGCACCTGCCTCATTTTCCCCTCCAGAGTCATCTAGGTCCTGTGGCTAATATAAATCAAGACAACAGGGTAGCTCATCAAATTCAATTCTCTATTTTAGAGAACTGGAAAATGAGACCTAAAAAGATTAAATGACTTGCCCAAAGTCACAAATATCTCCCTCATTCAAGTTACCTTGTATCTATTCTCTATCTTAAAATGTTCAATTTAGGTATATGTGGTCTCCTCTAGTAGCTGCTCTAGAAAACAGGGGCTGTTCTTGCTTTTTTATTTGTATCTCAAGAACCTAGTACAATAATTGATCCATAGTAAATACTTTAAAATGCTTATTGACTTCAGAGATGCAATTCAAACTCAAATACCCTGATACTAAATCCTTTGCTTATTCTACTACTTCAAGTGTCTTGTCCTTTAATTTTATATTTAACAAATCAAATCAACACATATTACTTAAGGACTTATTTTGTGTCAATCAAAGTGCTAAGTGACATAAGTACCCACATAGATGTAATCATAGATCTTTGAAGTAAGGAGTGTATATACGTTGCCAGAGGAATGGCATAATAACAAATACAAGCAGAAAGAAAGTTCCTGCCTTCAATAAACTTATATTCTAATGGTGGAAAACAATATCATTAAAGGGAGCTCAAAGGTGGGGAGGAAAGAAAATTGAAGGTATTCAGGAAAGTCTGGAAAAGTCAGGATTATAGCCTGAAGAGAAGAGAAAATATCTGGCTTCAGCTTCCTCCTTAAAAAAAGAAGTTCAACTGAGAGGAATTGGTCAATCAAAGGGAGAGGCTACAGGGACTGAGAGCACTCCCGGTGTTAGATGCTGTTAGAGTGAAAATATAATTGAAATCTCTGTAAGTTGGAAAGGATATGTATAACTATGCAGATTTCTCTTAATTAAACTTCGAGCTCAATGGTAGTCTCACCTTCTATGTTACATAAAATCATAGGGGAAAAACTCTCATTGAGCACTTTTTGAATATAAAGGGTATGCTTCTGCTTGGTGGTAAATCATGGGAAGCTTAATATAGCTTTCTTTCAAAAAAAAAAAACGTTCTTTCAAATGGTGTTCAACAAATACTAACTGAAATGTTTCTTTTCTCCCTACTCTTACAATGATCTCTCTCTTTTAAAAAGTTTCACTAAAACACATTTTTAATGTTTTGACTTTAGGATTTTTATTGAGGGTTGCTTTAAATTAAATGGAACTTGGAATAGAGTATGGAAGAGTTATTGGGACTTGGCATTTTCTAAAAACACAATCCAAGGTAGATAGCAGAAATAAAACAATTTTAAATGCCTAAGAAACACATTCCCCACTCACATTAGATTTAAATCACTGTGTTTATTTGGCTCTAGAAGATGGAAATCCCAGTAGTTTGCTTGCCATGAAATTATGACATGTTTCATGGCAATTTTGCTTTTTGATCAGCTTGTGATAGCTTAATGTAACAATATAGATTAAATCTAGTTCTGGAGAGAGGGGAACTAGGGAAAAAGGTAAAGAAGGAGGGAGGAAGGAAAAGAGACAGAAAGAGAGAGAGAGAGAGAGAGAGAGAGAGAGAGAGAGAGAGAGAGAGAGAGAGAGAGAGAGAGAGAGAGAGTCAGACAGAGAGACAGAGACAGAGACAGAGACAGAGAGAGAGAGAGAGACAGAGACAGAGAGAGAGAGACAGAGAGAGAGAGACAGAGACAGAGACAGAGACAGAGACAGAGACAGAGACAGAGAAGAGACAGAGAGAATGAATGCTTGGGAACCAGGAAAACTTGGTTTTGTGCCACCTCTGAAATATCTTGATTTTCTAGACCCGCAGAAATCATTTAGTTTCTTAGTGCTCTAGTCAACACTTTAATGCTTTTAAGTTGCAGAGAAGGCATTAAACTTCATTCAATTAGGGTATTCTGAAGAACTGAAAATGAATATCATAATAGAAGGCAATAGAGGTGAGCAAAGGGTATGAGCAGAATGAATCATGTAACAAATGAAGAACCTAGAAGAACCAAACTGGAAAATGCCATCAGATAAATCTTGAATAAAAAAAGTAAATAGGATGAATGTGACAAAAGTGATTGATGACAGTTAGATAACCTGAGTCTTCCACTGGTATTGTCAAGAGAAAGTAAGGGTGTTTCCATTACCTTGAAGTCACAGATCCAATCCCTATCCCACTAATTATTTCTATATTTCTTGTCCATGGACCAGACTAGCTATAGTCAGAAAGTTTCACTCACTACCAAATTGGTCACAGAATGATGACTTTTTCAGATAGACTTCTTTGCCAAAATCATAGAGGAGTAAAACCTTTATTAATGAAGGAATGCCCATATAGATGTAATCATAGGTCGTTGAAGTAAGTAATTTATACGTTGTCAGAGGAATGGCATAATGATAATAAACTCTTGAATTCAGGAAGGCATTTGATAAAATTTCTATGAATAGGATACTAGTAGTGTTAGATGGATTTATCTGGTTAACCAATCCTATATAAATGTTGCTGGTTATTGATTCAATGTCAACCTGAACTTCTGTTCTTTAGTGGCATGTCATTAGTTTCTAGTTATATACTACAAGCATACATGCAAATTTATTTCTGTATGTCTTTTTTACTACCTTGTGATGAGATCCTTATGAGCTAAAAATGTCAATAACTATGGCTAAATTATAATTTTCTTAAGGAGATAGTGTGTATGTATGTAAGGAGTTGTGCATTTATATATGAATACACATATGCATATATGAGCATACATACATATGAATCTCCCATATATGCATACTTATAAATACATTAATATTATATGTAGTTGAGATCAGGAATTGTTCATACTTTTGTATTTGTATCCATGTGTTTTGAATATCATCTAGAATGTAATAAGGACTTAATATTTTTTTCTTTCATATAGTTGCTGAGCCAGTGTTAGTGGTATTTGAAAGATCATAGAGAATGTTAGAACAATGGAAGGAAATTTTCAATTTTCCTAAGTAAATGAAAATAAAATAGCCCAGTGAGCTTATCAATTCCTGGCATGATTCTAGAATGCTTTATTAAAGAAATGTTGAGTGAATAATTAGAAAAGAAAGCAGTGATCAAAAAGAGCTGGCATTACTTCATCAAGATTGGGTCATGACAGATAAATCTATTTCATATGTGTATAAATACATATGAAACATGTATAAACATGTGTTTGCATACATACACATATAAGTACATACATAGATATATGCACACACACAAATATTACAAACAGAAAAGGAAAGATTGCTCTTGTTATTTTTGTTCAGTTGTTTTCATCATGTTGAGGTTTTCTTGGCAAAGATGGCTTGTAATTAACTCTTCAATTCATTTTTACAGATGAGGAAACTGAGGCAAACAGAATTAAGTGTTTTTCCCAGAGTCATACAGTTAATAAGTGTTGGAGATCAGATTTAAACTGAGGAATATAAGTTTTCCAGACTCTATCCATTATACCACCCAGTTCCTCTAAGAGGGAAGGAATAAGTATTTATTAAGCGCTTATCATGTGCCAGGCACTGTGCTCATTGCTTTACAATTATGTCATATGATACTCACAACTCTAGCAAGTAAACAATGTTGTGATTCCAGTTTTGCAGTTGAGGAAACTGAAACATAGATTAAGTGATTTGCCCAGTCGTAGAATATGTGTCTAAATCAGATCTGAACTCAGATCTTCCTCCAGGTCCAATAGCCTAATATCCTACCTGTCTTGATCAGGGAAATGCTGACCATATAGTTTGCCTAGATTTTAGTAGGAGTAGTAATAGCAGCAGCAGATAAATTATCTCATTCTATTATCATGGAAGAGGTAAAAAAAATATGGATTGGTGGGTAGTAGTTTGAGATGAATCCAGATCTGTTTGAATAATATTCAAAGAATGGTTTTTAAGGGTTGGAAATCTACCTGGAGAAAAAAGATAAAAAGCATTGAAGTGCCTGCTCTCTGCCAGGCACTGTACTAAGCAAATATTATCTTAATTGATCCTTGGAAAGAGCCTTTCGATGGAGACTCGAAGAAACAAACAGATTTGTGCTGTTTAATATTTTTATTCTTTAATTTGGGTAAAAGCATAGAGGGAATGCTCATCAGATCATTTAATAACACAATATTGGAATGGGTAGCCAATGCATGGGATGAGAAAGATAACATCCAAGAGGATTTTGATAAACTAAAGCATTGGATTGACTCTAATAAAATGAAATTTAATTTAGGATACAATTAGTTTTACAAATGGGTTCAAACATCAATTTCACAAGTACAACTTGGGGAAGATATGATTTTTGTTTATGTGAAAAAGATCAAGGGGTTTAAGAAAGCTATGTGCTCAATTAGAACCAGTAATATGATATGGCAACCAGAGAAACTCATATATGAGTTTTGGGCTAGATTAAGAGGGGCATAACTTCCAGGAGGAAAATGATAGAACTCCCTGTATACTTTATACTTTGACTACACCAAGAATATTGAGTTCAGTTTGGGGTGTTACAGTTTAGGAAGGATATTGATTAACTGGAAATTGTTCAGAAGAAAGAAACCGTAATGGTGAAGTTGATTTGAATCCATGAAATAAGAGGATTGGTTGAGGAACTGTGGCAGTTTAGCATGTAGAACAGAAGGTTCAGAGGTGAACATGATAACTTCAACTTATTTAAGGAATATTATAGAGAAGAGTAATTAAACCTAGAGAACTGAAACAGAAGTGATGTGTAGGAGTTTTAATGAGGCAAATTTAAGCTTAAACCCTAATAGTTTACTTAACCACTAAGGTATTCCTAAATGGAATGGGATATCTTGGGAAGTATTGGGTTCTGTCACTGGAGGGCTTCAATCAGAGTGTGGCATTTAAAAAGCTTTGAGAAATATAATTTCTGGGTAATTTAATTATTTTATTAATAATGCCAGCATTTCAATAAAAGGATGATAATTGGCCAAAGACAATCTCTCTATCTCTCAAAACAAAGACAACAAAGACAATTATGTTTGTGGGCTCATGGTTTATGTTTATTTTTTAAAGGAGGTGTGTTCCCTGGGATGGCAATCAATTCTGATTGGTTAACAATTAATAAGAGAATGAATACTACAATAAGAGGTTGGACTTGTATTTTGATTATGTCATTTCCTTCTTAAGTTACCCCTAGCCTTGAGCAATCTGTTTTTTAAAAAATTATCCCCTCCCAAACCTGAGTGGAACACGCCTTTGTTCCATCTTGATGGGGTCTGGAGAAAGGAGAAAATTAGCTCAACCTTCAGAGGCTGGTCTTGAAATGATGATAAAAGAAAAAGGGGGAAATCTGAATCTCCCTAAATCATTGGTTATTAATAATCGTTTCTCTTATAACATTTGCTATAGTGGAAGGTGGTTCTTTCTGGATACAAATTGAACAAGATGGTGACATAATTTAGCATATGATCTCTGAGCTTCTTTTTTCATTCATAAAAAAGGGTTGAATGAGATATCTCAAATATTCATTTTAGCACACAATTTATACTTATTTGAAAATTAATCAGTTTAAGACTAAATTATCACAGATTCTGGAGATCAGTATCCATTTCATACACAATGAACTTATCCCTTGCTTCCAAAACACTTTCAGTAGGTAGAGGACTTCCTGATCTGTCAAATTGGTTGGGTGCCCTGTCATATAGTTTTGTATTCAAACCCAAGTTTCTGTTGTTGATGGGGGTTGAGGTTCCTTTAAGATTCCTTTCTAATTGCCCAAACCATGGCTGACCTTGATTCACAAATCCTGGTCAAAGCACCTTTTGATATCCAGGCCCAGCCCCACCATCAGCTCAGCTTCCCCCAGCCCTCACCTGATCTGAACTAACTGAAAAGCCGGCCAAGATCTTGGGGGGTATGGCTCATCATCTTCTAGGAATAAAAGAAATGAGCCAATGCGCTCTCTTTGCAGGAGTACCTCCCACCAACACATGGTATCCTTCCAGCCATGTAAGGGTTTCTACCTGCCCAGCGGGCACCTCTGGCCCTGGCGTCTTTCTAACTGAACTTTACTTCCAAATTCCTACAATAAACCTTTTTTTATCAATCTAGGTTTTTGAGCCTGTAAATTCATTTACAGGGGACATTGCACCTCATGGGATTATCTTACTATCTATACTCCAAGAAATGGGGTTCCCCCTTTCCTTTCCCTCATTATTGTCACTTAAAAATGTGAAATATTCTGTTGTCCAATAAATGCTACATATTAGCTGAGGAATTTGTATTCAAATCTGCATCTGCCTAGGTGTGTATGGTGTTTGTTTCTTAGTGTATAAATGTGGCATACATGGTTCTGCCTCAAGCATAATATTATGCATCTGAAAGTTCATATCTGGGAAAGGTGCCTATTTCCAGTGCAAGTTATCTGTACATTTTTTATGTCTTTGTTTAAAAATTTCCAAACAGTTTGTTAGAGTAGAAAGAAAGCACTACTTGAAGTAAAGAGAGCACTACCTTTGACTCCCACCCAAGTTGGAAGACATTTATGTTGAACTACTGTTTTGGGAACTTGGGTGACCAAATGCTAATTATTTGATCTTTCTCAGCTTCTGCTTTTTTATTTTTCAAATGGGGATACTTTCCTCATAGGGTTGTTTGTAATATATCTATATCTATATATAAATGTTAGAGGTATGGTATAATACAAATATATCACCTGTTATTAATACTTACAAATTATAGAAGCATGAACTGTTTACTTTGAAAGATACCAGAGATTCAATGAATGTTTAGTCTAGATTGTACACCTTCTGTCTTCTCATCTATCTGCACTGTCTTATATTTCCACTTATATGGGGTGTATATGCTCCTATATCTCATAGACAATCAACACCTTTTGAATTCTAATATTGTTCATCCTCTACACTCATGCAATGTGTACGTTTTCCCCATATTTTCCCAGCTCATCTTTCACCCATTTCCTCTAAATAGAAGTCAAATATGGTTGTGCAGTAAGTCATTAGCATACTGAAAAGAATGAATCAAGCTATGAACTGCCAACTTATTTCCTTAGCATAATGACAAATGACAAATTTAGTGCTGTCATTCAAATTAACTTGAACATGACTTAATGAGACTGAGAAACAGCTTACCCTGTCCATCTGGGAAAAAGAACAAACTAGATGGTTTAGTGGATAGAGTTCTGGGCAAAAATACTCATCATCCTGAGTTCAAATCTGGCCCCAGACCCTTACTAGCTGTGTAACCCAAGCAAGCTGCTTAATCCTGTGTGCCTCAGTTTCTTCATGTGCAAAATGAGCTGGAAAAAGGAATGGCAAACCAATCCAGTAACTCTGCCAAGAAATCCTAAATGAATCACAAAGAGGCAGACATATTTGAAAAATGAATGAACAAAAAATATTTTCAGGGGCATAGCATATGTTGTTGTTTACCAGTAGATTAGTTTACTCTTTAAGCAAAAACCTACATCCTATGCAACCTCCCCATTATCCTGTCAGGTCACCTTCAAGAGACTATAGCCAGGATATGGTAGTGGGCATTTTTTCATACAACAATCTTTTGTTGTGGCTCCAATTGGTACTTCATGAAGTTGGTTTTTAAGCAGCTGCCATCTGCTGGCAAGATCTTAGTTGCCACCTCATCAGCCTTAAAATTTATTTTATGAGAGAAATTAAAATGAACATAAAGGCCAATCTTGAAGAAGAGAAATCTTTTTTTTTTTTTTTTTTTTTTTTTTTTTTTTGTCAAGTGAAGTTGTTTTAATTCACAACACCAAAGGCTTCCAGTGAAGAATTTTTGACCTAACAGTAGACAATAAGATCATATTGGTAAAAATACACCTGGCTTTGGAGTTAATCATGATGCAGAGAAACAGATCCATTAAGGCAAATAAATAACTTCAGTGTCTTGAGACAACACCTTGGATTCTGGTGCACCAAAATACAGAAGGACATGCTCTCTGAATCAGCAAAGGGTGTCCTGAATAAAGTCTTCTGAAGCAATGCTGCAGTCTTAAGAGAGGCACCTTGTGTCACTTATAGTTTACCTGTGTACAATAGCTATGATTTATTTTTATTTTTTAAAGTAATTTCTAAAGAAAAATATAAATCTCTTTGCCACTTCTCAAGCAAAATTCTGTGATTATTTGTCCTTAAAGTTGGCCTTCCTCTTCTCCACAAATGCACTCATTCCTTCTTTCCGGTCATCAGTGGCGAAGGTTGAGTAGAAGATTTTCTTCTCCAATTTAAGTCCTTCTGCTAATGTCATCTCAAAAGCTGCATTCACTGAATCTTTGGCCATTTCTGTTACAATTTTAGAATTGTTGGCAATTTTTTCTGCACATTGGATGGCTTCTTCAACCAGCTTCTCCACAGGGAAAATTTTGCTAACAAGGCCTGCTTGCTTGGCTTCTTGAGCTGAGATTCGGTCACCTGTAAGGACCATCTCCATTGCCAAAGACTTTCCAACTACCCGGGTAAGTCTCTGAGTTCCTCCAGCACCTGGGATCGTCCCTAGCAGAATTTCTGGCTGTCCAAACTGAGCTTTTTCACCAGCATAGATGATATCGCACATCATAGCAAGCTCACAACCTCCCCCCAGTGCATAACCATTGACAGCAGCTATGACTGGTTTCTTGATTTGGGTGATGATGTCCCAGTCCTTTAATAACTTCCCCGAGTAACAAAACTGGAAAGTCTTATCACACATCTCCTTGATGTCTGCTCCAGCTGCAAATGCTTTTTCTGAGCCTGTCAGAACTATGGCTCCTATAGATGGATCCTTCTGAAATGTCATCAGGGCCTGGTTGAGCTCATTTATCAGGGGCTGGCAAAGTGCATTCAGGGCCTTTGGTCGGTTCAGTTGAACCAGTCCCACATTATTTGCCTTCCCTTTCTTTTCAGTAATAATGTATTCAAAGTTACCACCCGCCGCGTAGGTGCAGGACGCGCGGAGCAGGGCGGACCCGCGGAGCACCAGCGTGGACAGAAAAGCCATAGCGCACAGGCTCCCACCGACACTGTCACGGGCACGATCTGGACACAGTCAGAAGAACCTCGGCCATTGAAGAGAAATCTTAAAAAGACAAATGAGAGAAGAGAAAAATACCTTTTCTTTTTTCCCATTGTATTTAAAAATTTTTTATTATAGCTTTTTATTTACAAGACATATGCATGGATAATTTTTCAGCATTAACCCTTGCAAAACTTTTTGTTCCAATTTTTCCCCTTCTTCCCTCCACTCCCTGCCCCAGATGGCAGGTAGACCAATACATGTTAAATATGTTAAAGTATATGTTAAATACAATATATATGTATACATGTCCATATAGTTATTTTGCTGCACAAAAAGAATTGGACTTTGAAATAGTGTACAATTAACCTGTGAAGGAAATAAAAAATGCAGGTGGACAAAAATAGAGGGATTGGGAATTCTATGTAATGGTTTACACTCATTTCCCTGAGTTCTTTCCATGGGTGTAGCTGGTTTGATTCATTTCTGTTCTATTGGAGCTGATTTTTTTCATCACATTGTTGAAGCGGGCCATGTCCATCAGAATTGATCATCATATAGTATTGTTGTTGAAGTATACAACGATCTCCTGATCCTGCTCATTTCACTCAGCATCAGTTCATGTAAGTTTCTCCAGGCCTTTCTGAAATCATCTTGTTGGTTATACAGAATAATACTATTCCATAACATTCATATACCACAATTTAAGAATATCTTTTCTTTTCCTCCTAGCATTTTATGGGCTAATAAATAGCTCATTTGATCTTACAATAGATCATATTTATTTGGTTCTCATACAACCACTATAAGTACTTTATATACTTAGTATAGGTATACTTAGTATAGGTACTTTGAGAATTACTCTCATTTTAAAAGCTGATGCAGAAATCACACAGTTAGTAACTGGCAGAACCATATCCTCTATCCAATATAAATTTCACCACTATACTTCATCTAGGGGCCTCTAGTCTTAACACTAGCTGTCTGGAGTTTCCACATTATTAGGTCTTCCCCCAGACAACCAAATTCCAGCCTTGTTCAATTTGATTAAAAAAGCATTTATTAATTACTTACTATGTATATGAAGTACTAAGTGCTGGAGATATATATATATATATATATATATATATATATATATATATATATATATATATATATATATATATATATATATATATATATAATAGGGAAATAATCCCTACGCTTAATGAGTTTATTGTATCCCCCAGTAGAATGGAGGATACATAATTAAAGGTAGAGGGCATTTTTGGAAAGGCCCAGAAATGATGAGGGGATTTGATTGTACCCTCTGAAGTAGCAATGACAATACTGATGCAATTACAGCTCCAGAGCTAGAATTGGTAGGATAAAAGGAAAGGTATTTATGCATCCTATTACTGACAGTCAACATATACATGTCTGGGGTAGAATGTGAAGCATGGTTAGAGAGAACCTACAATAGTACTTGTGACACTTTCTCTTGTCACAACAGCAGGAGCCCAAGGGTGGAATTCCAGTACTTACTGAGTTATGTATAAATCATAGGCTTTTGCTTATGGAAAGATGTAATCTAATTAAATTCCTGTGCTTTATCTCAAGATGGAACCTGTAGATGTGAAGTGGCTTTTCCAATATCAAGACCCTACATCTATCTAGTGTCCTTTTTACTATACCAATTCCAAGTCAATTAAGCAATCTAATTTTAACAACTGAGCAAGGAATCAACTTCTAATCATAAAATCTTCCATCAAAATGCTTCGTGCAAATAAATTATTTTAAAATTATCCTACAGGCCCCCTGCCCCACCCAAGTAGAAGGCAAAAGCCCTTCACACATATCTTATAGGCTGCTCTGCTAAATCTTCATTTTTCTTATTTTGGGATTTTGATCGTGATAGGAATGGAAAAGGGAGATAGAGGAGGGAAATTCCAGGCAGACCTACTCAACATACTGAGGCCAGACTTTAGCTTGCTGTCAGACTGGGTTAGGGTTGGGGATGGGGCATTACTTACTGGCAGAGATCCAGAGATGAGAACAGCTTGTCTTATCAGAAAAACTTATTGCTGTAGGGTTGTTTTTTTTGTTTTTTTGTTTTTTTAAGAAATGATGAGAGGCAAGAAAGAATGGGAAGTATAAGGTTCTGGAGGTCCTGCACCTAGAGAATAGGATGAGGGCAAGAAAGATGAAAACAATTTTGAGTAGTCCTAAATCAAACAGGGGTTTCAGAATTTAACTCTTTATCTGTAGGAGTTTATCATTGTGAACCCTACTTTGGTGGGACTTTGCTGCCGCTCCATCAACCCAGAGACCTCTCCTCTTAGTTACCCTTCCTTCCTCTTTCCCTTTGCAACTTTCCTCCATTCATCTGCCCAGTCTTTTTTGCCTGCTCGGGAGACTTCCTTTTTTTGCACCGAGTTAGGCTGAAGATCTAGAGGTTACTGACAGGGTGGGGCCGCGCCCGACCCAGAGCCTATTAGATAGAGAGGCCAAGTGGAGGCAGCTCAAGAAGCGCAGAGTTCAGCCAAACTCCTCGGGCAGCAGTGAACGCATGCAGCTCAGCTCAGGGCAAGGCAGCGGTGGCACCTGAATCCCCAGGGCCGGGGAGACCAATCCCAAACGCCGGAAGCGTTGGCGGCGGCCCTTCGTTGGGGAATTGGCCGAGTGGGCCAGGGGAAGGAGGGAGGAAAGGCAAACTCTTCCAGAAAGGAGAGGAACTGGTACCCGCCGCCCCCGCTACCATTGCCGCAGCCACCATTACCATCGCCGCTCTACTACTACATTCCTTCCCCCCCCTCCCCCCAGCTCAGTCCCCACCTAAAAGGCAGAGACAACTCCGGGACTTTTCTGCCACTTGCTGAGAAGAGCAACCTGCCTGCTTACTACGCCCCCATCCGCCCCCTTTCCGCTGCCCGGCAGGCTTGGGAATAGGGTGGAGAGGAAGGAGAAGGCTGAGACTGAAAACTAGTCCTTCTCATCCACCTTGCGCCCGGACTGTGTGAAAAGTAATCGACTATGGGGAAACGTTAATAAATTTGCCCAGAAACCCCTGAAAGAAGATACAGAAAGTCATCTGCGGATCCAGGGGAAGAGAGGAGTACCGTTGGCCCAAAAAAAGGGGGAGGTAAAGGAAGAGGAGTTAGTGGTGGTGAAAAGGCTGATTGTACAGCCCCAACGGACCTGAGCGCAGTAATGTCAACATGTAAGTTTTGTCTTTCAGCCTGGAATTCATTTACGCTTCTATCTGTAATATCCCCCCCCCCCAAAAAAAAAATAATAATTTTGTCTTGACTTCAGTTGCATTGACGGAGTAAACCGGTTTGTCTCTTAATCTGAGCCTCAAGGCACGGAGGAGCAAGACTGTAGCCAAATGAAGATAGAAAGTTGCAGTGTGTCTATGGGGTTTATTGTCTCCTCTTCACTCCCCAGTCCGTCTCTTCACTTCCCAGTCCATGTGTGTGTGTGTGTGTGTGTGTGTGTGTGTGTGTGTGTGTGTGTGTTTTCTACTTCATTTGGAGGTAAACATAGTGTTTAGTGTAACACAGAATTAAAAGGGCAGGGCAGCAGGAATGGGGAAAACGAGATTTTTATTTAAAGAGAACTAGGAAATAACAGGTACTCCGGAACCCTGACTTGCCAAGAAAGCGCTCTTCTGATCACCGCTGCCTTTGGACTAAGAAGGTATTGGTATCCAGAAAAAAAAAAAAAATATTGACTTTACACATTGTCACCCTTGAACGTAGAAGTTATTCTTGGATCTTTGAGCCATCAGAGTACTTAAGGAGAGAGAGAAAAAAAAACAGCCTGCAAAAACAGGTTTATTATTATTTTAAGATAAAAAGAAAGACATTATCTAAGAGCTGTGTTTAAAGAAATGTTTGTGTAATGGACTTTTTCCTTTATCCACAAGAGTGGTGAAGTTTGGAGTGAGGAAATTCTTAGGGAGATGGAAAGAGAAGCTGACATTTATCTGAATCTGTTAGATTAAGAGCCCTTCAGTCCCTTCTTTGGAATGACTAGCTGGCTTTTCTTGCCTTCTAAGAAAAAAAAAAAAAAAAAGGAGGGAGAAAGGGGGGAGGCTCTTTTAAAATATTCAAGACTATTCTTGTGGCCAATGAAGAAATTACTTCTTTCTTGTAATATTTAATTCATTCTCTGACATTTTACTAAGTGTTGGGGAGATATTCAAACAGATTTGTATTTTTTTACTTAGTAAAATCTTAAAGATTTGCAGAAATTGATTCTTCTCTTTCCATTGATGATTCACTCTCATCTTTTCTTCTATTTTTCTGAAACCCTCTGCCTATTTAGATCAACCTTATTCTTCTCTTCTCAAAAATTAATTTTAAATGAGAAAACATAGTGTAACTAGTCTTTTTACTTTTATAGTACTATAAAATGATACCTTTTAGCAATGCATAATACAAGGAAAAATGAATTAAACTCATGCAAAATGTAGAAAGCATGATAATTCTTTACCTGTGGACTATTCAGTCATATTTATGTTAGTGAAATTAACAAAGTACAAGCTTGAAAACCTTTCTTTGGGAAGAGAACTATGGAGCAAATATAATTTTGTTCTGAAATATTGGAGACAAGGTTTAATTAATAAGAAAGTTTGCTTGAAAGTTTTTCTCTTTACCTGGAAAATATATCAAGATTCTTCAAGGCAGATATTTGGCCAGCTGTGTGTGGACCTCTAACTGCATAGCAGACAGAATGGAAAAATAGCATATTCCATATGGAAAAAATGGTGGTATGCTTTGTCAATACCAGCTTCCCACCTTCCCTGGAAAAAAAGCAGATGTGAAACTGCCTATAAGCTCTACAAAAACTTTGGTTGTTGTGTATTGGTGATACATGAATATATATATAAATATATATATATATATATATATATATATATATATATATATATATATATATATATATACCTACATATATATTACATATTTAGTTTCATAGTCCATATATTTTTAATCTTCTGTTAAATAGATTTGCATTCTTCATCTGTAAAGGATTTATAGACAGGTCACAATAAAAAGAAATAAAAAATATTGTCTGTTACATTCTTTAGTATACTTGGCTGGCTTACTATCGAGCTATTTTACCTGAAAACTCATAAATTTTGTTGTAACTTTAAATTTAAATTTTTATTTTGTGATTTAAATGAAATAGACAAAATTGTTCTAATTCTTTTTATATATTTCAAATATGTTAAAAACTGAAGAAAATCATATCTATTCTTCCATGCAAAAATTAATGTAGCATTCTTAGGCCATAAATTGACCTAAGACCATATATTAGGAAGAATCATAATATCTTCCAATCCTTCATTTTTAATATGCTATTTGGGTTCATGGAGTGTTATTTTGTTTTATAAACTTTTTGAAAAAAATCTTTGTTAAGCTCAATTTCTGCTTTCTGTGTATTTAAGTTGAGTATTATGGACAGACTAAAGAGTTAAACATCTAGATTTAGCAAGACTGGTACTTAATTGGCCTTAAACTATGTGAAGCTACAAATCCATTTATGTTTTATATAAATTACATGATGTTATACTAGTCCACTGTGAATGGTGAATGAGACTATTGTCTCTTGCAGTATGGGAAGCTCTAGTAGCTTTGGGCTAAATAGAATTGGTAGTTTTACTACCTAACTGGCCATGTCACTACAATTCTTTGGATATTTTCAAAGTAAATCAGGTGTTCTAAAAATAAGTTAATGACCATTACTACCAAAATAATCTACATGTAATAGAATAATTGATAATTTCCCTATATTATTCAGAATTTAGATGGAAATAAAAAAGTCAGTTACAGAATTTGTGATTTGTCTAGAAAGAATCATATCTTTCTATTTTTACTGATGAACATCATAGTGATATAAGCTAGAAATAAAATCATTTGGGGCATATAAAAATGTAAAGTATCATTATGCACAATTTAAATATGAGTAAAATTTAATAAAGCAGATATCACACCATTATTTTAATTTTCCTTTCAAATTTTATTTTTAACTAACAGTGTGAAATCATGTATAACAACTGTCTCTCTAATAGCTAACGTATCAAAGTTCAATTTTACTCAAGATATCAGTCTGTTTAGAGGCAAGTATGTTAGCCATATGAAGTGTATTATTTCTATAATCTGAAGCCTCACCCTGGTGTGGAAATGGCTGATTTTTGAAGGTTATCCCCACAGAATACTTAAGGCACATTTGGCATCCCCAATATCATAGAGTGTAAATCATGGTTTTCAAGCTGAAAGGGGTCATCTCCTTCAACACTGTCATTTTAAAGACAGGAAAACTGTCCAAAAGAATTAAATGATTTTCCTAAAAATACATAACTAGTAAATGAAAGAGCTGTTTTTCAAATTGAAATGAGTTAAAGTCTTGTAGGACTTACTAAGATGGAAGAATATTGAATATTGTCTGGACTACTCAGCTAAGAGACAAACTAATAAAGTTGAACATCACGTTACTTGGTGATAATTGATTGATAATAAGGTGATAATATTTTTTGGCCATAGCATTTCTTGAACATCATATACTAGATTATACAAATATTATTACATGCATTTTTGGAGGGAGTTCTCACATTAATGAAATTCCAGAATATTAAAATATATTGTTTTTGAACATAGTACCCCTTAAGTATATAGAGGTTCAGGTAAGATGGATGTATATATCTTGTTATGTTAACTAGATGAATATTGTGGGAGGGTGATAATTTTTTTTTAGCTTTTCTTTATGGGGATAGGAACTCTCCTATATCCCAAAAAGATGAGAAAACAAACCTAATATGTAACACAATCATTTCATACTCTTTTAATTTGGGAACAAAATGGCCAAGAAGGATTAAAACATTCTTTTATTTTTACTCTACATGTTTCTATTTATCGAGAAATTTATTATACATGGAATAATGGATAGACCATTATTTAGATTCTTTAGAGTCATCTTGGAATAATGAATAGAGATCATTGTACTTAGAATCAAGAGGCTGACCTGGTTTTGGATCCCATCTGAGATACTTACTAGCTTAAAGGAGCATGGACAAGATCTTCAGAATGTCTGTATTTTCTTAAATAAATGAAGATGATGATAGATAATCATTTACTAATTACTTTATATGAGTATTGTGAGGAAAATATCTTGCAAACCTTAAGTATAAGCTATTTTATGATATTCTCAATATAACTTCAATTATGTTTAAAAATTAGAATTAAGAATAGGAACCAGACCTGAGACTTTATTGGTTCAGGGAACTCCCAAGTAAGGGAACTCCCAGGTAAGGAAACTACCTCTATCAAATCTTTTCAGCAATTTAGAGTCTTAGAGAGTTATCTAGAACATGGGAAGATTAAATGACTTTCTGATTGATAGTCACAAATCCAATATGTGAAAGAAATCTTTAACTCAGGGCTTCTTGGTTTTAATAGCAACTCTCTATTTGCTGTGCTACGCTGTCTCTCTAAAAACTGAAATTGCCTTTTTTATTTCCTTCTCAAAACCCCATTTAAGATGAAGATTTGTATAGAGGTGGTGAAGAGGCCACTTACTTCTAAGGGGTAAAGAGCCTAATTGCAGAAGTTAGCAAATCTTGTAATTTTTGTTATTTCAGTGAAACACTTGGGAAAAGCCTCATTTTTTTATCAGTGAAATGAGTGTAATAACAGTATGTACCTCATAGAGTTGTGAAGATCAAATGAGATTATACATACAAATATACATATATGTGTATATATATGCATATATATACACACAGATATATACATGTATCTATGTATATGTAAATATGTATGCACACATGTGTACTGCTTTGCCCACCTTGATGTATTATATAAATGGTAGTTTTTATGACTTCCACAATCCCTGAACTTGGTATCATAGGACCTAGGTTCAAATCTTGAGTCTGCTATTTTTGCGTGATCTTAGGCAAGTCTCTTCAGTGATCTATGTCTGAATTATACAATCTGAAAATTTATATACACATACATACATGCATATATACACATCTATATCTGTATAAATGTGCGTAAATATTAATACATGCATAATACTATTTAACTAACATTATTGAGGTATTCTTAATAAATGGATTTTCCAAGGTAAATGAAGTTTAGTTAAACATCAAAGGTTAAGGAAATCTTCCTAAAATGGATTACTTTCTTTACCATTTTCTTAAATAGGAAAGTTAACATAATTCATTCTTCTCTTAAGAGGTCCAGTGTTAATAACACCATTTATTATATTGGCTTGTAATGGAGTTATATTGTCTTAGGCTATGAACATGTTTGAGTTTTCTTTCATCTTTGAGTTCTTTGGGTGTGTGTGTGGGGGGTGTGCATGTGCACATACGTGTGTATTTTTTTTTCTCCTTGTTCTTGTCAGTTGAATGTTAGCTGTCACTTCTTGTACCTGCTTTCAGCTCTTCAAAGCCCCAAACTAATTTTCAGCTTTCAATGTCCCATATTAAACTGTTTGCTAACAAACCACTTATCTTGCTTTTTAGAATTATACATAAGAAAAAAGGCTCAAAGGTCTGGACATCTCTCCTACTGTAAATGCATATCCTTTAATGTAGTCATGCCTGCTCTTTTACTATTCTAGTGCTCCCATTTTGCCAGCATGAAAACCCAGGGTATTATAATGAAAAGAAGGCTAGTCTTAATGTGAGAAAACCTGAGTTAGAATCTTGGCTCATGAGCTATTTCTGTTATCACAGATGGGTTTGTTTTTTGTTTGTTTGCTTCCCTGGACCTCATTTTCTTGACTTGTGAAATAGATGGTCAACTAAGGGGTGTTGTACATAAGGTACCAACTTGGAATCAGGAAGACCCGACTTCAAATTCTGCCTCAAAAACCTACTAGCTTTGTGGTACTTGGTAAGTGACTCAAAGTCACATAGCCTCATTGTCCTCCTCTAGAAAATGAGGATAAATAATTTTAAAAACTATTCAGATGCCTTTTAGATACCTTGTATAATCTTTTACTTTGGAGATGGTAAATCATTTAGATATTTGAACAGAATTTTTTTTTACATTTCAAAACATACATAGACAATTTTCAGCAGTCACCTTTGCAAAACCTTGTGTTCTGAAATTTTTTCCCTTCTCTTCCCCTCAATCCTTCCCCTATATAGCAAGTAATCCAAAATATGTTAAGCATGTGCAATTCTTCTACACATATTTCCACAGTCAAAATGCTGCACAAGAAAAATCAGATTAAAAAAAAATATGGGAAAGAAAAATGCAAACAAACAATAAAAAATGTAAAAATACTGTGTTGTGATCCATGTGCAGTTCTCACAGTCCTCTTTCTGGGTGCAGAGGCTTCATCACAAGACTATATTGGGACTAGCCTGAATCACTTCACTGTTGAAAAGAGCCACATCCTAAAGAGAAATAATTAATAAATGTAATTTTCATTTAAAGATTAAACTTTATATATTAGGTAGTTTTCAAAGTATAGGAGATATAAAAATGGCCACTATTTTATACATCTTTATCAGATTTTTATCTATAATTTTTATAAAGCATATTCTATTTTCCTTATTGTTACACATATAACTTATGTGCAATAACTTATATTTAGGGGGATGTTCACACTTTCGAGGTATGATGAAATTTGAGATGAAAGAGGCAATATACATAGAACAATGGGCAATATACATAGAACAACGGTGTTAGTAAAATTTTAAAAGTATTTCTTTAAAATAGTCCTTATTTATAGCTAGTTCTGATTTGGAAAATCTAAGTGACATTTCTTTTTTTTTTTTTTGAGGATATTATACATATCTTCCAAGTTGGGTTTATGCTATTATTTGAAAAACAAAACAAACAAACAAAAAAAAAAATCAAGTTTTGTTCATCAGTTGTTGTTCACCAGTAGAATGATTTTTACATGTGTTATCTTGATTTAGAACAGCTTCTTCATGCAAAAAATAATAATAATAATACATATTGCTTCCTGTTGGAGAAAGACCAGTTTGATCATCTAAAAGGTGAGGGCGTGAGACAAAAATGCATAGTTTTTTTTTTTTCCCCCCCTTTGGACAATTAACAAACAGAAGACTATAACAGATACTTTATTGGAGTCTAACTTTTTATTAGAAACAAGATTGATAAAACATTCTCTTCCACAGCTTCTGCTACAAACAGTTTCATGACTATTATTGCAATTATGTCTCATTAATGACTTTCTCCCTATGCAGGATGTTTTACAGAAGTCGAATGTGGAGCTATCATTGGAAATGGAAGTTGCAGCCTCTTCTGGTCCTCCTTATTCTATATGCTGTTTGTGTGCATCATTCAGGTAAGTGGAAAATTTTCTATTGTGAATAAATTTACCTTCCCTGGAATACATTTTTCAAGTTTAAAAATGATTCAAGTCAGAGAAAGTTAATAGTGATATTTTTATGTCTTATTTTATCAAAATGTTCTCTTTGCTGCCTTTCTCTTTCTCTTCAAGGAATCTTTATCAGTTGAATGACCATTCTTTGACCATGATGATTACGAAGTGTTTTATGTTTCTTTAGAACCTTTCTTCATTAATTATCATTATGTATATTTAGTTTACATTTTGTGATGAAATGCCTGGAAATCTAAAAATGTATTCATATTATTACTGTTAAAAGCAGCATTTGACTACTGCTATTCTTTGCTTTTTATGATTTCTCTTGGGGACAAAAATAAATGTATTATCTTGATACACTTAATGTTTTGCAACAAAATATTTTGAAAAAATAAAACCTATAACTGGTATAAAATCATACGAAAGTTAATCTGGGAGTGCTAATATTAAAATCATAATAATTTTAGCATATACCAAAGTCTTTTTTAAATTGTTTTTCTTAGAAATTTTGATCCTTGAAGCAAGAGTCTTTTCTTTTATTAAATTCTGAAATCACTTTAGACAAATAATTATATAATTTGCTAATTAATGACTGAATGTTACTGGTATTAAAAACTAAATTATGAGTGTATGATCTGGTTTTTGTCAGTACAGACTACCTTATATTTTCATAAAAACTCTTTCTTTTCTTCTTGAAGAAGTTATTATAATTTTCTAGGTGGATGGAATTAACATGTCACTTTTAACAATAACAAAATTTTTATAATATACATTTATGTTGCTTAAAATTTCTGGAAAGGTTATGTCAGTGCTCCATTTAAAATCTATATGTCACAATGATGTTTATATATGTTTATTATTGATGCTTTGGAAGAACAAAGAGATAATCTCTTGAAATGGCTCTTTCACATGAAGAAAGTCTAGTTTTTATTTGCTGGGTAAATACTTTTTCCAAACGACAGAGCACAGAGAATTTTAGGAGTTTCAGCTACTTAGTTGGAAAATTCCCCGGCATTGTTTAATGGCTCCAAAGCACAAGCAAAGCCTTCAGCAGATTTTTTTGCATATTTCTTTTTTCTCTTTTATTTTAAAGGCATTCTCACTTACTGACTCCCCGTCAGTGAAGGGACAGAATCTTTAAAAAGAGCAGAGAATTAAAAGTGTATTGAATTTTTATAGCTCTTCAATTCTGGATTTTTCTTGCTAATTAAAAGAAAGTTTAATATATTTGAGAATTGATTAGAGGTTGAGCTCTGAAACCACACATCATTTATGTGCCATGAATTCTGAAAATGAAAAATTATTTTGACCATATTTATATAGAAGAAGTGTTATGAATTATTTTAACATACCAGCCTCCTTTACAACAGAGCAATGGATATAATTAGAGTTTTTCACTAGTTTTACATCTGAATAAATAGAGTGAGACAAATATTTGCAGACTGGATCTTTTTTGGTCTTCAATTTGGTGCATGACATCTGATAATTTTTTTTTATAAAACAATTTTTAAATCAATTTTTGGAATATCCTTTGCTTTTACATCATATCTTCAGACAAATAGGGAGGTGGCTTCTGATCTCTCTTTGGGACTAAGGTTAGTTATCATAATATTCTAAAATTTAGTTTCAGTTGTTTTGTTGCTATTCTTCACCTTTACAATGTTATATGTAGTGCATATGTGGTTTTATTGGTTTTGTTTAGTTACTTTGCATCAGTTCATATAATTTTTATGATTCTCTGTATCTATCATACTCATCAATTCTTATAGTGTAATAATATTCCATTGTATTTATGTACCATGACATCTTTAGATAATCCTTTAAACATTGGGCATTGTCTTTGTTTCCAATTCTTTGCCAACATACACAAAAAAAAAATCTGCTCTAAATATTTTGATGTGTGTAGTGCCTTTCTTTTTGTAATTAATACTGTGGAATATGTAACTTATAAGGTAAATATGGGTCAAAGAATTTAAACAGTTTAGTCACTTTCTTCATATATTTCCAAATTATTTTCTAGACTTTTTGGACCAATTTATCTCCACAAGTACATTAATAGGGTCCATCTTTATACAACATTTCCAATAATGATCATTCTCAGTGTTTGTCACTTTACACTTACAGGGTGTAAAGTAAAATCTAATGATTGCTTTGACTTGTATTTTTCTAAATATTAGGATTTGAAACATTCTTTCATAAGGCTATTAAATGTTTACAATTCTTTTGCATACTGTTTGTTCATATCCTTTAGGCAAAGTTTTGCCTATTTCTTTTAGTCAGTTCTTTATCTTAGGTGATAGACCTTTATCAACTTTTTGATACAAATATATTTTTTCCCTTCAGTTGACTGCTTCCTTTCTCATCATAGTTACATTAATTTTGTTCACAAAAATACTGTTAAAAAAGTACTTCAATTTTGTTGAAAAATTTTATTTATTTATTACAATTATCTCTATCTCTAGTTTTGCTAAGAATTAATCATCGATCAATAGCTAATCTAGGATTTAGGCACCAAAATTCCCTTTGGGGCCTAAATTATCCAAATTCATTACTTACAGGGATAAAATTATCCTCCTGATAATAACTATGAAAAAGTAATTGATCTGGTTCTGTACTTATGTTTTCATGGTACAGTAATTAATATTCATATTATTCATTTTGGTTTTATTGTATGGTAGAGAATTTTAAACAACTTCTTAAATTTACACAATCATTGTTTATGTATTCTTAATCACTTAAATATTTTCCAATATACATACATACACCTACATTTATATGTTATATATTATTAGTATCACACCTACAGATTTGTTTCACTTATGTTAAAAGATCATATAAGAAAAGGTTATTTTTTTTTTTAATTACAAAAGTTTTCTTTCCCATGTAAAAAGATCATGGAAGGACCCTTAGAGATTATCTAATTCAAATATCTCATTTTACAAGTGGAAAAAAAACTGAGGCTCAAAGTTGAAATAAATTTCCTAAAGACATAAATTGGAAGTAACAGAGCTAGTATTAAAAATCTATATTCTTGTTACTGTCCATATGTGTAACCTCATTTCCTACAAAATAATCTGACAAATGACAAAGATTTCGTTTATATAAAGTTATGAAAAGTAGCATTGTTGAAGAATATTATATAGTTAACATGGTTAGCACCTTAGAATCAATCTGCCTAATTTTATCCCTGTAAGTAATGAATTTGGATAATTTAGGCCCCAAAGGGAATTTTGGTGCCTAAATCCTAGATTAGCTATTGATCTTTGATTAATCACATAATTACCAAGTCTCTACTTAACTTTTGGTTTTATATTTCTTTGGTAGCATGGTTTAAGGGTGAGAGTGTAATTAGAAAGAGCACCAAGCTCAAGTCTACAACTGTCTATGTGATCTTGCTGGTGCTTCTTTCCATTAGTTATGTTATCAGTAAATTGAACATTTTGACACAAGTAATATCTAAAGTCCATTTTTAATTCAAAAGGTCCAATAATATACAAGCTAACAATTTCCCACATGGAAATAATCTTTTGAATTTCTCCATTATGCCTTCATGTCCAATACTTTGCAGGCAACTAAACTAATATAATTTAATCAATTGAACCAGGCAAATAAGGCAATTAGGACAACTTTATTTCCCACCTTTAAGCATTCATTTGGATGCCTCCATTATGCACAGTACTTTCCTTTCATCCTCACTCTTATTAATTTCCTTTTCTGTTTTTTTTTTCATCTTATTAGACTGTAAGCTCTTGAGAGTGGGGACTATCTTTCTTTTCATATTTATATCCCTGATTAACACAGTACTTGACACATTATGTGCACTTAATAAATGTTTATTGACTGACTTGAAGTTTGCTATCATGTATGATTCTTGATCACCTTTTTAGTCAATAATGACACATGAAACTATTGTGAAATAGAACCTTTACCATTTTATTAACATAGACAATGGTCTTAGATATAAAAGGATAAATTCACAAATTAATAGTCTCTGAAATTTCATATAACTTTGTGAAGTTATAGATTTGTGATGTTAAGACTTTTTAGTCAATATTTATTGAAATAGCCAGAGGGAGATAAACTAGAAAATAAGTTTCTCTCTCATTTCTCTCATGAAATAAATTCAAGATCAGAGCCAGAAACCAACTCTGTGTCTATTGCCAGTTAACAAATATAACTTTAAATAATGGCTTATAATAACAATTACCTATGAGAACAGGTGAAATAATCAGAATCAAGAGGAAAACCTTAAATGTTTTCCACAATATTACAAAGGAAAACAACATTAAAAGACGTTAGAACTACAATCAATGAAATGGTGGACAATGGGGTGTGGAAAGAGGCACACATTTTTCAGCCATGGTCAGTGTGTCAATTCATCTTGCTTGACTGTACTACTTTTGCTACAAGGAAAAACTCTATCAGGGCTTGAGGTGCTTGGGAATCATTTGGGAATGATAGGGATTTAAGAAAAGAAAATAAGATCAGTAAACATTATAAAAGCAAAAATTCCTTTGAAAACCTAAAGTGAGTCTCATGGGTTATTAAGGAGAGAGGAATATAGAGTTAAAAATATTTAGTCACTTATCTTTTAGTCTGCCCATCTCTTGAAAGTTTGTAGTTAAAACACAGAGAGAGAAGTGGGGGAAAAGGAGAGGGAGGGAAAATGCATCTGTCATTAGATATTTCACATCCTAACTTCTTTATATGTGGCCTGACAGTTCATAGTTGTGAAGATGCTAGTGATATCTCAGGCAGACAGAAGTTTATGATTTCAAGTAGAGCGGGAAACAACCAGTGGGAGCCAACAAATTCCTAAGCAACAAGGATCCTGTTTCCATACAGATATCCTTAGTAATAATCTCTGAGGGAGGTGCCCCTTTTCCCTCCAGAAAATCGATGATATCAGCAGATTATTTCAAATCTGAATATTTTTTTTTTGTTTTTCATGACACATCAACATTTGAATCAGGGAAGAAATGTGTATATATTTGAAAGTGTGGCTTGAACTGTGTTATTTACATAATAACTCATAGAAAAGCAAAATTATCATAGGCCAGGTATTCTGACTGAAAAAATGAATCCAGATGTTATGGATAATTTTTTCCTCCTGAACAGATTCTTAACATTCCTTTTCTACTGTCAGTACCACATTGTACTGTATATTCAGTTATTTAATTGTGTTCAATTATCAGTCCCCAACTTGGGGATTGATATTTTAATGTCTGGTTTCTTCTTAATGTTCTTTGAGTTGAACCATAGAATCTTGTGACTGAAAAGGGGACCTGGAACATCTACTAAAACTCACTGATATTACAAATGAGGAAACTGAGCTCTAGAGAGGTGAAGTGTCAAGTGAAGTGTTAAGTCACAAATAACTACCTAAATAAGCAAATAAATAGTGCTTTTTTGAGAAAATACCTCTTCTGTATGGCTTTCCTCACTCCCCAAGATAGCAAGCAATCCAACAGAAGTTAAATATATGCAACTTTCTAAACATAGTTCCATATTCCTCATGCTGTGCAAGAAAAAATCAGATCAAAAGGGAAATATACATGAGAAAGAAAAAACAAACAATAGCAAATGGTGAAAATACTATGCTTTGATCTACATTCAGTCTCCATAGTTCTCTCCCTGAGTGTGGATGGCACTTTCCATTACAAGTCTATTGGAATTGCCTTGAATCTTCTTGTTGAAAAGAGTCATGTTCATTACTGTTGATCAAATGATAGCAAATTGTGTCTGGAAACACTTGATCTTTTTTTCTCTTACTCATGTCTTATATAATGTTAAGACATTTATGTTCTTTTAGAGAAATCCTGTCTGATGATCTGTCCTGGTATAAAAGTGGGCCTCAGGTTTTCTGTGTAAAATATAACGTTTGACAGGGACACTGATACATTGTTGGTGGAATTGTGAATACATCCAGCCATTTGGGAAAATGATTTGGAACTATGCTCAAAAAGTTATCAAACTGTGCATACCCTTTGATCCAGGAGAGTTACTACTGGGCTTATATCCCAAAGAAATACTAAAGATGGGAAAGGGACCTGTATGTGCCAAAATGTTTGTGGCAGCCCTCTTTGTAGTAGCCAGAAACTGGAAACTGAGTGGATGGCCATCAATTGGAGAATGGCTGAATAAATTGTGGTATATGAATATTATGGAATATTATTGTTCTGTAAGAAATGACCAATAGGATGATTTCAGGAAGGCCTGGAGAAACTTATATGAACTGATGCTGAGTGAAATGAGCAGGACCAGGAGACGTTGTATACTTCAACAATAATACTATATGTGATGATCAATTCTGATGGAAGTGACCATCTTCAACAATGAGATGAACCAAATCAGTTCCAATAGAGCAGTAATGAACTGAATTAGTTACGCCCAGCAAAAGAACTCTTAGAGATGACTATGAACTACTACATAGAATTACCAATACTCCTATTTTTGTCCGCCTGCATTTTGGATTTCCTTCACAGGCTAATTGTACACTATTTCAAAGTCCAATTATTTTTTGTATAGCAAAATAACTGTGTATGTATATATATATATAACTTTTGATAGGTTCTAAGTTAGAAAAGGTTTGTATTGGTGCCCATAATGAACAATGCATTTTGCTTTGTGTGGTTCCTAAATACAAAATGATTTGTCACTAGAAATTTTACTTCTTGAGATTTTAATTGCTTGTGGAAGCCCATAAAATGTATAAAAATAGAAAATGGTCTTCAGCCCTGGTGACCTCCTTCTATTCTTGCATTATCAGTGGCATAAAGTTAAAGGAGGTTGTATCTATATCTGGAGTATATTTATTGCCAATCATCTAAGCCTTGCAAGGGTTCTCAAACTACTGCCCTTGGGCCAGATGCGTCCTGCTGAGGACGTTATGTGGCCTACTGGGTTATGGCAAACGGGCTGAGGGGTGAAGACAGAGTGTGAGCTTTTGTTTTACTATACTCTGGCCCTCCAACAGTCTGAAGGACAGTGAACTGGCCCCCTATTTAAAAACTTTGAGGACCACAAACTTCTTAGTGATCTATACCTGAACTCATCTTGTTCACCTACACAACATACTGACTCATACTCCCCTAACTGCCATACAAACCCATCTTCCTCTGTATCCTTTTTTCCCTCACTGACACATACTATCATCATTATGAGAACCTCCACCTTCCATCCATATTGTATTTTTTATATATCATGTTCCATATGACCACCAATTATTAGCATACTAATATTAGCCACTAACTACATACAAAACCACTAGCTTTGTCTTCCATTCACAGCCTTCTATTAATACCCTTGATCCCATCTTCTCTTATCTTCTCTAAGTATTTGACCCTTTGATGATGCCCTCTTTTTCCACATTTTAATCTCTCCTTAACAGACTAACTTCTTCCCTGTTTTGTAAACATGCTTAGATCTTCCTCATACTTAAAAAGAAGAGAATTTTAAAACATAAATAATCAATTAATTTTTTTTCTTAAATAAAAAATAAAGATGAGAAGTCACACTAAAGTATTTCCTTCCCAGACTATTTCAACAAGTGTAAACTCTGAAAAAAAAATGGGAAGTGGGAAAAATGAGAATATAAAGAAATTGACTGTATTGCTATTTTTCAGAGAAGCTTAACTGATGCTAAACAGTTACCATAATAAGAGTAGTAAAGAGGACAGAAAGCCCTTCAGCCAGAAAACACAATCTTCTTGCCAAACAGAGAGACAGCAGCCAAGGGCAATACTGATTTAGAGTACATGCTTGTTTGCAAAACATTACCAAGAAGTATGACTGAAGACTACAAGCAATATAACCACACACACACACACACACACACACACACACACACACACACACACACACACAAATCGAAAAGCTATTGAGGAGAAAATTAACCTGCAGAGAGCATTAAGCTCTCTAGATAATCTAGCTAAGATGACTCCATGTGAGATTAAAGCATGTTTATAAAACAAGGACAACAAAGAAATGTGATCTAGAACAGTTCTGCTTATAGCATTAAGTTTTTATCTTAAGTTCTCATTGACAATGATAATGAAACCACTATTTTGGATATTATAATCAAAGTACTCAATGTACTACACAAATAAATTACAAAGGGACTTAAGGTGAAACCTGGAAGAGTATTTGGATGCAATCAAGATAATTCAAAAGAAATCTGCAGGAAGCAATATTAAAGGTACTCATAAATTAGTTTTTAAGATAATCCAAGGATGATAGGATTCCAAAATGATGGAAGAAATCACCTGTGATTCCTTTACCAAAAAAAGATGCAACCAAGGAGATATGAGCAACTCTAGTCTATATATGTGCTTTCTTATGCATGCAAAACACCAAAATGTTTTGGTTTGATGAAAACATAAGAAATAGGTTTATGCAGATAATTTTCTATAGTGAAGTATTTCTTTATAGTACCATGATTGATTAAGAGGATTGATTAGAAAAGATAAAATCCCATTGTTTTAAATTGAGTTTTTAAAAAGAAATTAATAATAAAAGTAATTTTTAAATAGTAATAATTAAATTTTTAATAAGAATAATTTTTAAATGTTCTCCCCAAAGTCTCAAATTCATACGCAGATGAGTTTATGATTTTTTTTTTCCTCACACCCAAGTATTCCATTTTTTATGGATTTCCAGGGCAAAAATAATCACCACCAGGTACCCCTTAGTAGATTAATATTTAGAAAATAGACTATTGCAGGGGTCATATCAGAAATCTTTCCAATATGATAGAACCTGTCAGAGCTTATACTGTTTTATACATTAAAATTATGTTTTCTGACAGTTATCAAGGCAGGCAATTTTGTTCATTGCTCCTCTGACTAAAGACACCAACTATGGTCTAAACAAGATTGGTACATTTATCTAGGGCTTCTATTCTTTTCTATATCCAAACAATAACAGCAAAATGATTCCCTAAATATATTTAAGGTTCTCCAATAACCTTACTTGTAAGTAAAGTGCTTATTTTGTTTATCCTAGAATACTACAGAGGCTTTCATGAGCATTTATAATAATGAAGCATAATAAGCATTCATAATAATGACAAGAATTTATTTAAAAAAATAATGAGCCATTGCTGAATTGATAATCAAAAAATATGAACTGTGCTCAAAGGGCTACAAAATCATGCATATCCTTTGACCAAACAATACCATACTGTACATGAATACCCACAGTCATTTTAAAAAAGGAAAAGGACCTATATGTACAAAAAATATTTGTAGCAGCAATCTTCTTAGGGTAAAGAACTGGAAACAGAGGGAATACCCATTATTTGGAGAATGGTATTATGGTATGTTATTATGGTGGAATATTATTGTTCTATGGGACATGATGAGCAGATGCTCTCAGAAAAATTTGGAAAATTATCCATAAACTCAAGCAAAATGAAATGTATTGTGTACAAAGTAATAGCAATGTTGTGGGATGATCAGGTGTAAATGACTTTGCTACTCTCAGCAATACAATGATCCATGACTCTGAAGGATTTATGATGAAAAATTCTATCTATACCCAGAGAAAGAACTGAGTTTCGGTGAATATAGTTTGAAGCATACTCTTTTAAAAAACTTTATTTTCCTTTAGGGTTTTTTTTGGGGGGGTAGAAATATGTTTCCTTTTACAACATGACCTTTATGGAAATTTTTTGCATAACTTCATACGTGTCTTCTTAATGGGCGTTGGAACTGGGGAGGAAAAGAGAATCTAGAACTCCAAGTTTTAAAAACAAATGTAAAAATTGTTTTACATGTAACTGGGGAAAATTAAAATATTAAATATAAAAAGTGATTGCACTTAATTCAAAGTGACACAAACAAATGAAATGCATTTATTGCTCAGTTGGTAAGTTAGTTTATCTGTCTATCTGTTATTGATCTATTGATTTATCATTCTATATACATATACATACATGTATAACATGTACATATTAAGTACATGTTAAGTAACAGAATATATTACTTGGGATGCATATGACTGAATGAGGAAGTAGATTTTGCTCATGTAAATAAAATAAGAGACTGCAGATGGATCACAGGATGGTACATTGATGGTTTGTAGATAATAAAAGAATAACAGCATGATGTGTTCGACAGGGATTATGCAAAGACAAAAAAGACACAAAATGAGGAACACTGGAGAATTTCTAATTTATAGCAACCTAAAGATTTCCCACATTAATAAAATATGGATGCACCAAAGTACACAGTAGCATTCACTAATAGTGCTTAGCATTTTTGAATAGTAATAATGATATTACATTGTGGTCTGCCTAACAGAATTCCCTGAAAAGCATGTAAAACTTTTCAAACATCATGTTCTTCTTAAGGTAAACCGTACTTAGCATAACAATTTAAAAATTAAAACAACTTTTTCAAAAATTGTATAATTTATTGTAATCAACATTGTCAGTGGCCTGTTATATTCCATCATGAATTATCTATGTTCTGGTTCTTATTACTTATCTTACACATAAAAGAGAGAACATCAGATATAGAGTTTGGATGATAAAATTAATATTCAAATTAGTTATCTCTTATAGAGTCCAAATAAGAGAATTAATAAACAAATTAATTGCATTCTCATTTTTAAATTTTATTAAACTAAAATATAAGAAAAAATAGAAAAACAAAACATTATTATATGTACTTAGCAGAACATTAGGAAGGATTCAAAATATGTAACAAATTTCCATCTCAAGAAAACATATATAACAATAGAAGAAATTATATTCATGACTGTCCATCTTTTCTTTGCTTCCTTGTAGGTTATTATTTTGTTCTCTGTTGTGCACTTTTTACTTTATTCTTTTTTCCTCTTTTCATCACCTCCACTTTCCCCAAGCAGGCTACACATTGAAGCATACACACACATATACAAGTATTCTACTTCTACTCTTAATCCTTGTTATAGTGTTTGTGTGTATTTCTTATTTCTGATCTCCACTATCTCTTCTACTTTAATTGTACTCTTTAACTTGCTTTACTATTACATCACCACCACCCTCACCCCCCCATAGCTCCTTCCCTTATATTCTCCCCCTATTCTTCCTCTGCACCTCATTTGGATAACATAATTACTATTTTTATCTTCACATAGTACTTATGTCTGCTCGAATCTTTTGAGCTACTCAATCTTGTCAATCTTAAATATATGGTATATAGTTCCATGCAAAAAATATAAACCATTTGTCCATGTTGAATCCCTTGAAATTAATCATTGCTGTTGGCTCATATATATTAAATTTATGAGTTTGAGACAAAATCCTGAAAAAATCTGCAATTTTTTGAATGTCCATTTTATTTTCATTGAATATTATAGTTAGTTTTGCTGGACATGATGTTTTTGGTTGCAGGTCTAGTTTTTTTGATTGCCAATATATATTGTTCCAGGACCTGCAGTCTTTTATTGTAGCTGCTGATAAATTCTGTACAATTCTAATTGTAGCTCCAGCATATTTGAATTGTTTTTGTTTGTTTGCTTTTTGCAAAATTTTCTTTTTGTTTTGAGAGTTTTGAAATTTGGCAATAATATTCCTATGTAGGATCCTTGTAAGATCTCTTTGGGTAATGATCAGTGGATTTTTTCATAATTCCACTTTCTCCTTCTGTTCTATCACTCCAGGATAATTTTCTTTGATAGTTTCTTGCATTATTATGTCAAAATCTTTTTTTTTTTTTTTTGGTCACAATAGTAGTCCATACTAGATAGTCCAATTATCCTTATATTTTCTCTTTTTGATCTGTTCTCCAAATCTGTTGTTTTTCTTGTAAAATGTTTCATGTTCTGTTTTTTTTTTCCTTCTTTATATTTTGTTTTCTCTTGTTTTTTCATTCTCTATGCTTTGTTATTTCTTGGCCTCTTATAATTTCACTGGCTTCCCCTTGATCAATTCTAATTCTCAAATAATTATTTTCTTCTTTAAGATTCTGAATTTTCTTTCTAGTTGATTTTCTTTTTTAGGATCTTGTTTTTCTTTGATACTTCTTTTTTTTTCTTTTTCTTCCTCTTCCTCCTCCTCCTTCATTTTTCTTAAATCTCTAATTTTATTTTTGAAGTCTTTTTAAAGTTCTCCTATAAATTCTTTCTGGGCAGGTAGCTATTTGGTATTACTCTTTGTGGTAGAAGCTTTTTTAACTTCACTATTAGATGTACACTTCTCTGGAGATGAACCCTGATTTCTCCATTCCTATAATATAGTTGGATTCTATGGTTGAGTTCTTTCTTCTTTGCTTGTTAACTATTTTAAATGTGAAGTATTTGTGTAAGCACCTCTAATCTTTGGAGGAGAGAGGGGATGGTGCTTCCACTCACTTCAGCTCTTCCCTCTAACTTGGAACCAAAAGCTTCAGCTTCCTACAAGTGTCCACAGCCAGCAAAGTCCCTGCCCCACTGCTTCTACACTTACCCAATGTGCTGGTTTTCTCTTGCCTAGGGCAGCATCTCTGCAGCACAGCTGTGCCTAGTGTTGCTTATCAGCAGAAGTTCTCCTGGACTTCCTAGACTTCAATTCCCAAAGCTGTCTGGGATGTGAAAGTTCCTGTGGTTGTTTAGCCTTCCTTGGATCCTAGCTCTCTCCCCATTAGATGTTTCTGTGGAGCTGATCTGGAGATGTTTACCCCTCACTGAGGTTGAATTCTAATCCTGGAGTCTTTTAGGGTTTTCCAAAGAGGACCCTGTCCTATTCCAAGTCTTCTTTGTTTTTCACCAATTTATTGTTGCCCTAAGGTGCAAATTTGTTATTGGTTGGGGTAAGATAGAGGGCTTGAAGTTTTCTGGCCTACTTCATCATCTTCCCAGAGTCTTCCTCTGGCATTCTCACTTTGTTCCACTTTCTTACTTATTTTTCCCAACTTTTTAGTATCTTAACTTATGTTAATGAAATTTGATTAATCACTTCTACTGTCTTGAGCAAATTCCTGCATTAACAAATTAATATACTTATAATACTCACATATTCTCAAATTGTATCTTTATAAGCCTAAAGGATGGTACTTTGTCTAGTCTAAATTTTGGCCTAACCATATTGTTCTTTATAAAATGTGATTATTGCTTTTTTACAAGGTATTCAAATGAGAGTTTATCCCTACAGATCATTAATTCTTAATAACAGTACATTATCTGTAGTTGAGCACTTTTACTTCCCAATCTCTACCTATTAAGCAATTTCACATTCCAGGGTAACATTAATTTAATTTAACCAACAAATTGATTTAATTAAATTAATGAATTTAATGTTTTCTAGTCTCTTATTAGCCATCTATGCCTTGCCAAAGCCCAACTCTAGATCTGCTCCCACTACCTCTTCTTTACTTCTGTCAAATGCTGTGCTAAGTTAATTGAGACCATTACAAATGTATCCCCTTACCATCATTTGGACATTTTTAAAACAAATCTTTTACTCCTTCATAACTGATTCTCTGTTACATCATACTCACATGCTGGTCCAAACTTCTGAAATCACTTAGATATTTTTCCCATCTCAGAAGACTTCTTTACATAGTGTTTTATTGAGAAAATGAAGGCCATTTGCTTTGAATTTTGATTCTCAAAGAAACCTGACATTGTCTTTTATCCTTTCCTTGACTCTAATTTTTAATAAAGAGTTGGATGTTTACTTTTACAAGTACCCTTTATCCCACTCCTTCCTACCTCCTCCAACAAACTCCCCACTTAATAATCATTCCCTACTCTAATCTTTAGTTTATTTCTCTACTTCCTTCCATGTTGCCCATAAACATTTGTGTCTACTGAGCTAAAAAATTCCTCACTTTATCTTAACACCTCTTCAAGCTATGAATGAATAAATTAATAAGGCATTTGTTAAGCGGTGACTTTTTGCAAAGCACTATGCTAAAAAGAAAAGTAAGTCAGTCTTTGGTTTTAAGACTCTTCCATTCAAATAAAGGACACAAAATGTGGTTCAGTTCCAAGTCTTTTGCAAAGGTCTCATAGGTTTTAGGATTCAATATTGTTTTATTTTTTGTTATGCTGAACACACACAATTCTTTATATATATTTCTTAATAAATGTTGTGTTCTGATGGATTACAAATGCTTTATTAATTTTACATCATTATTTTGTCTAAACATGAGTATGACAGATTAAGAGTTCTATGAATAGTGTTTTAAGGACTTGTAACAATGTTTTTTTTTTGGGGGGGGGGGAAGAAACGATTTGATTTGGGAAAGGAAAGATTTTTGACTCAGTCTTTTAGGATTCTTTTAAAATGTTCAGACTTTGGGAAAATTTGAGCTCCAAGTACCTTACACTGGAGCATTGTGAAGAAATGATCTCCACCCCTTCCTGAATTCTCTAAATCAGGCCAAGCATGCCAATAATTGCCTCCTGGCTGGCTCATCAGAGGGTCAACATTAACTTATTATTTGAACTGTTAATCTCATCTCTCTTCAGAATGGTAATTAAAAAATCTTTTTACGTGTAGTCCATGACCACAAAAAATTCTATTATAATACTGATGAAGACCTCATGTCTCAGTAAACAGTAAAGTTTGTTTTTCCTCTGGGGGTCTGGCTATGTTGACATATAGTATTTGCCTTTCAGGTCGGTAATTTCTAGAGTTTGTGACAACAGAAATCAATACATTTTTTATTTTTTATTTGACTATTACTTCCTACTATCTGAATCAGTCATAGGTTTACTCTGCAGGAATATAAAATATATTTTCCATCATGTGAATGATAGCAGGACTTACAGAGATGCAATGATATTGTATTTTGTAGTTCTAATAAGTAAATGTTGAATGAAATTGACTCTTTTGAGCATTGTGCTTTAAATTGTTCTTGTAAATAGGATGGTTTATGGAAGATATTAATAGTCTCATTTCATTACCTCGGACTAATGTCAGGAATTTTAAGAGCAAAAGAATTCTTGAAAGATCAGGAAAGGTGGTTGGATTTATTTTTCATAGAAATGGGAAATTCTAAGAGGGAGTGAGGAAGGAAGCAAGAAAATAAGTAAGTGTGTATTAAGCTGAGACACTGTGCTAAAGGAATATAAGAACAAGGAAAAAGACAGTCCCTGTCCTCAAGAAGCTACATTGGAATAAGGAAAAATAGCATGAATGCCCTAGAGTTCTGAAAGGACAAATGAATAGTGCAGTGAATAGAGTGCCAGATCTGGATCCCTGAAGACTCATCTTCCTGAGTTCAAAATTGACCCTAGACCCACTGTACAAATCACTTTTCCTTGTTTTTCTCATTTTCCTCATCCAATGAACTGAAGAAGGAAATGATGAACCACTGTATCATCTATGTCAATAAAAATCCCAAATGGGGTCATAAAGAGTCAGACACAATTGAGAAATGACTAAATCACTACAGCAGAATTCTGAAAAGCTAAGAGTATGATAGGAAGAAGCCTGTGGGCAAAATTTGAAGTCTGGAAGCCAGGAAGAGAGCCTAGAGAGATATGAAAGCCAACCTGGGCATATCCACAAAACAGAAGCTGCAGTAAAAGCCACAGTGTGACTCTACAGAGGGCTATTCCAAGTTGAGGAAGGTGAAGAGCAAGGATATTTTGCCTGAGGGAAGTTCCAGGATGAAATATAATAGCTTGGAAATTTGGGAGCCAGAAAAGCAAGGCCAGAAGGGAAATGCATTCTTATCACATACATCATCATTATTGTTTGGTGTACAATCATTTGAGTTGTGTCTACCTCTTCAAGACTCCATTTGGGGTTTTCTTGGCAAAAATACTGGAGTTTTTGTTATTTCCTTCTCCAGTTCATTTGATAGATGACAAATTGAGGCTGACAGAGATGTGACTTGGCCAGAGTGTTATAACTAGTAAGTGTCTGAAGCCAGATTTGAACTCTTGAAGAAGAGTTTTACTACTTCAGGCCTGGCACTTTATCCATTAAGCTACTTAGCACCCCTATTTTTCATATAGAAGATAGCCTGTACATTTCTTATGGTAATGGAAGATGAATAGGCAAATCACTTTATTTCTTAGGGACCTTAGATTCCTGATACGTAAAAAGAGAGTTGAACTAGATTAAAAAAAAATACTAAAACTGTGATTTTGTTGGTAGAGGGAGTTCACAAACTCCCTCCACCAATGCAGATTGGTACCATATGTTCTTAGAACTTATGTTCTAAAAAGATCTCTGGGATCTTTCTATTGAGAGAGTTTATATGACTTGTCTAGGGACAAACAGCCATCCAGTCAAAGGTCAAACTTGACTTTCAGGTTTTCTTTTCTTTTTTTTTTCTTTCTTTCTTTCTTTTTTTTTTTTTGAAACACTCTAAGTTGAGTGACTTGTCCAGGGCCACACAGCTAGTATGTGTCTGATTTGAAGTCAAGTCCTTCTGATTCCCTAGTTGGTGTTCAGTCCTTTGTATCGCCAAACTGCCCAACCTTCAAGTTGTTGTTTTTGTTTTTGTTTGTTTTTACTTCGAAGTTGGCTCCTCTCTCTCTTGTTGTTTGTCCACACACAAATATCAAAGGAAAGAACAAAGATATAAATCTAATACCTCCTTGTTTCCAGATCCAATGCTTTATCTACGCCATCAAGTTGAAGATTTTATCTCCAGTCTTTTTCAGCTTTAAGTAAATGTCATTAGTATTCTGGAGCTGACTTGAAAAGATGCTGATTCTGAAATTTTCAGTGTGAGCATTTACATTTCAGGTATTGACAGATGTCCTAAATTAAAGCTAAATTTATTATTTAGATTGTATAGATGTAAGAAAATAATGGAGACAATGCTAATAATAAAGATTAACTTAAAAGTGAGCCTTTGGTTCATTTTTGAAGAATTAGTTGTTAAAAAGTTGTCAGCATACCCTTGTCTATTATATTAAATAATACAAATGCTCCATTAGAGGTGTTTAAAATTAATGGTTGTGCCAAATAATGATGATGTCTATTATGATTGTTTAGTCTACAAAAATCTTATGACAATATTTTGCTATCTACAAATATTTAAAAGGGTATTTTTTTCAACTAGACTTTTTTTCTGTTCCACTGAAAACAACATCATGATTTAGGCTGAAGGAGTAGAAATTTCGGGTGTGTGTTGGAAAGATAATAAATATTAATAATTTTAGGATGGTAAGATATATTAACAAGAGAGATTTCAAGAATCATTTTGGAGAGCTTGAATAAAAGTTGTGTTACAGTAGGATTTATAATTTATAGAGTTTATTTTTATAGAAACCATTTTTGCTATCAAATCTCTGAGTCTACTATAATCTTTTTCATGATTTTAACTTAGCAAGTCCTTTCTCCTAAGAAAATGCAAGATAAAATTTTAGTCTAGCCTAGGCTTAAATCAAATGCTTAGATAAAATTTAAATGTTTTTCATCCAAATGGTTCTTAATATTTTTTGTATATCATGAAGTCTCCTAAAATAATGATCCTGGTCTGCATTCATTGACTAAAACAAATGTTAAATTTCAGTTAGACACTAGTTGAAGTAAAGATGTAATTTGCTTTCCTATTCAAATTCATAGATTCTATGAAATCATAGATTCCCTAGGATTCCAAGTTAAGAATCTGTGGTCTCATCTTTTATGGAATATGTTCAGTGATTAAGATTTACTTAAACTGTATCATGAATTCTTTTAAATTTTGTTCTAGCATAAGCCCATAATTCTTACTAGGTAACTTCATTCTATTTCTTTTTCTTTTCCATTCTTTTCCATTTCTTTTCCATTCTAATGGGATCTTTTAAAATTCAATTCACCAAACATTTTTTAAATCCAGAATAGAAGAAAGACAAAAAAGGGAAAAAATGTATCAGATCTTTAAAAAGTCATGCTTATACTATAGGAGGGGGAAGGAATATAAGGTATGTTCTCAAAGAAGTAAGTATACAAAATAATGAAAAGTATCTTTTACAAAATAATACAAAGTAAAGTAGTTCTAAGAGAAATACCTGCTAGAATGGCATAATCTTGAGTTACTTCTTATGGGAGGGGAGCTTGAATTGTGTATTGAAGAAAGCTAGTGATTGCTAAAGCTAGTGCTGAGGAGGGAATGCATTCCAGGTGTGGAGATATGGAGGTGGTAGATGGAATGTAATGAATAGGAAAAATTAAAAGACCAGTTTGATTATAACAGAGATTGTGTGAAATGAAGTAATATGAAATAAGCCTGGAAAAAAATAAACAAAATATGAACTTTTCTCTATAGCATTTAAAGCTCTTCACAATCTTACTCATCTATCTTTCCCAAGCTTATTGCTTTACTTCATTCAAGCAATCAGATTTCTTGTCAGATTTATATATTATTGTGAATCTTCTATCTCAATGCCCGATGACTAGAGAGCACTTACATCTCAGTTATGCTGAATATAATTTCTTTCTTCCTTCAAAGCTTAGTTCAAATGCCACTTCTTACATTAGGCTCTATTCTGTTCTTCCATTTCCTTCCCTCCTCCCACAATTGCTAGCTCCTTTCATTAATTTATATATTTAGAGAACATGTATGTATTTACCTGTCTTCACATTGTTTTCCTTCCAATAAAGTTCTCAGAGGACAAGAATTGTTTTGTGTCCCCAGCACCTAAAACCCTCCCTGGAACTTGACAGATAAATAAATATAAGTAGGTGACAGCCAGATTGTGAGATAACTTTAAATGACAGGTTAGGGTTATTATTATTTTGTATTTAAGTGGAAAGTGACACAGTATAATCTCTGTTTTAGTATTAAATCTTCAACTATTTGTAAATAATAGATTAGAGAGGCAAGAGTAGGGCAGCAGAAAAAATAATTAAGAAGCTGTTGCTAAGTGAGATGGAATAAAGTCCTGAACTAGGATAGAAGTTTGTAAATGAAGAGAAAGTGACAATTGTAAGATGTTGAGGAGACAGAACGATTTAATTTAACAAGTTTTCATTAAGCTCCTAACATTTAGTACCAGGTACTGTGTAAAATGGGGAGAAGGATATGGTAAAAAATGAAAAGCATCTTTGTTCTCTTGAAATTGACATTCTTTTGAGGGAAACAATATTTATATAGATAAATATAATATCTATGGAAATAAATACAAAGACATTTGGGAGAGTTGTTCTAAAAATCAAGGAAAATCAGAAAAAATTGTATGTAGGAGATATTTAAATTAAGGCTTGAATGTAAATAATGTAAACAAAAGCCAAAGATGAAGAAAGAGGATGGGGCAGGGAAATAAATGGAAGATAGCATGTCTTGTATGGGAAAGAGCAAAAGAGTTCACTGTGGCTCAAATGTAGAGTTGTTAAAGAAAAATAATGAGCATTAAGCTTGGGAATCTTGAGATTGTGAAGAGCTTTAAATGCCACAGAGGAGTTTGTATTTTATTCTAGAGGTGGTAGAGGGAACAATAAACATAATAGAATGTGAGGAGAAAGTAAAAATAGCAAAAAATCCACCAATTACCACCTCAAAGAGATCCTTTGTGGAAAACACACAGGTATATTATTACCAAATTTCAAAAGTCCCAGATCAAAGAGAAAATTTTGTGAAAAAGAAGAAAAAACAATTCAAATATGTTGAGCTACAATTAAAATTGTTTAGGACTTAGCAGCAGCCACAGTAAAAGACCACAGGTCCTGGAATCATATATACCAGCAATCAAAAGAATTAGACCTATGGGCAAAAATATCATAAATAGCAAAATTTTATCTAATATTGGATGAAATTGACATTCAGTGAATTTGCAGATTTTGAGGACTTTCCTTCAAACCCAAACTCAATAGAAAATTTAACATGTAAGAGCCAATATCAAAGATCAATTTCAAGGAACTTAATGTGGACAAATTGCTTATGTCTTTTACTTGGAAATGTATACCATGTATTTAAGATTAATATTAACAATTGGGTAGCTCAAAAGAAAGATTGGGACAGAGTTGAGTATGATATGACTCTAACAAGGAAAACTGTCTAAGAAAGGGTAAAAATAGTAATTTTGTTAAACAAATGAGGTGTAGAGAAAGAATAAACGCAGAGGTATTAGAGGAGAGAGGAGGATTTGTAATTCTGAAAATCTCATCTTGGAAGTGTGTTAGTCAATACTACATATATACCCTGAAGAGTATAGCACCCTCCAAAATCTATAAGGAAATAAGGGGAGAGAGATTGATAACAGGGGGAAGCAAAGGATGGGAAAAGAAGACAAGGATAGGGGAGATTACATAATAGCAAGGCAAGTGATATAATTAATATAATAATAATATTTAAGTAATAGTAAGGCAAGTTAAGGAGCATAATTAAAGCAGAAGAGGTAGCAGGAATCAGAACAAAGAGATATACACAAACCTTACAATAAGAATTGGGAGTATAATTTATTAGAAAAAAAGTATATCTGGTAATCATTGGTCTTAGACAAAGTGAGAGAAATATATATGTGCTTAACTATAGCCTGCTTGGGGGAAGTAAGAGAAGGATTAAAGGGGGAAAAAAATAAAGCCAAAAAAACAAACAAACAAACAAACAAAAAAACCGTGTGGATCAGAGAAGAAAAGGAAGCAAAGAAAAGATGGAGACTCATGGAAAATTTTTCTACTATTATAAATCCTTTCTTAAACTAGCAATTTATTGTTATAGATTTTGAATCCTTCCTGATGTTATGCTTGGCACATGACAATGTTCTGTTTGTTTTGTTTTGTTTTCCTTTTTTTTTTTCATAGAAAGAAAAAAAAAAGGAAAAAGATAAAAAGTAGGTAGTAGAGAATCACGGAAGTAAACTGATGGAATATGGCCTTAAGGGAGAGAGAGGTCCAATTCTGCAAATCTGGATAAATAGAAAAATGGTAATATCAAACAGAAGGGATTTGAGGAAGGTTGAAGGAGATACAAGTTTGGGGGAATAATGTTTTGGATATGTTGAGTTTTTAATGTCTATGGTTCATATATGTGGAGATCTTTTAAATAGTTGTAACATGAAACTGCAATTCAATATCAAGATTCTTCATTTGACTGTCTTCAGGTTTATACTGTTTCACAAAATTGTCCCCTTTCATATTCAAATTACTTTTCTTTTGAACTCTGTGTAACTTTTTCATCATAACAGTCTTGAAAACAATTTTAATAATTTTGATTTTAAGATGGGAAATTAAGAAATCTTTTGAGTTGTATCAGTATTAAAACTGAGAAACCAGCCCTCTAGCCCTCTCATTCTCAACACACTGGTGTCTGACACATGATAGGAATTTAATATATGCTTGTTGAATGAATGAATGACTTTTTATAAGAGACTTAATCTTTGTCCTAAACATATCGGAAGTCACATTAACTTAAAAATCCCTTTCATTAGTATAATGATTTTACAATTAAAATTGGACTAAGACCAAAAGAATTGAAACCACTGATCAGGATTGAAAACTATTTGGTTAAAAGTTAATTTCATTCAGTGTCAACTATTTGAAAACATTACTAGTTATGTGTTACTAAAATTCTTCATTCCCTTTGACTTGGTGATCTCATTTCTGGGACATCTATGGACATTTAATAGAGATAGAAGATCCCTTTTATAAGAAAATATCCATAATACAACTCTTTATTATAGAAAAAGCTGTAGTTACCCCTGGGGGAGTTACCATTTTTGATGAAAGCAACAGACTGAATTCACCCTCTTTGCTGGAAACAGAAGCTAAATGGCAGTTATCTCCTTGTGTCTTCTTTTTGTGCATAGCTAATCAGTTAGCATACATTTAGAAAGTACTTACTATGTGCTAGGCATTGTGTTGTCATTTTGCTAAGTAGCATTTTTGGCTTTTGTTCAGTCAGTGAGCACAATTTGACTTTTTGAAAAACCATTTCAGTGAGCTAAAATAAAAACTTCCTCCAATATCATTCTCTAGATTTATTATGTGATAGCATTTCTACTTCCTCTATGCTATTAACATAAGGACAAAGCATTTTTAAAAATCAGTTAATATGACTCCAAGACTCTGTGTGTGTCGTTAATCACTGGTTTTAGAAGTTACAAGTGGGAGGTATTTTAGTATTTACTTTGTAGAGGCAATGAAAGTAATATTTTTTTGTGAAACATGTAAATCTTTTAAAATATATAATTTTATGTATATTTGGAGTTTATTTTTCAGGGAGAAGAGGGACAGGAAATATTCTATTTCTACAATTTTCATCTAAAATTTTTAATCAAATTTTCCTTTAAGAAAAAAAATTAAATTCTTATTGTGAGAAATATGCTAAGGGTGTTTGTGACACCTTTATTAAGAACAGAAAAAATGTTTTATTATTTGCAAACAACATACCTCACAATTAAGTTGTAGGCCTTCTTCTTCCTCACTCCTTCAAGGATGTGAATACCTTCAAGGTATTCTTATAATTCATCCATTCCCCTCTAAGCACTCCTTTCCCAGGTAATTTCTTTTTTCTACTTGGCTAATTTATATAACCTTTGGCTAATATGATTTTTTTCTACAGTTAGCTGTGCTTGCTTGTATTAATATTTTTTTCTTAACTAACATCTCTTCCATTCTCTGTAAAAATTTGAACTAGTCATCTACTTTCTCAATGTCTGTGGGTGTGGGCTTTAAAAAAAAAACATATCACAGATTATTCTTATTTATTCTGAAGTGTTTTGAATTTTCTCTATCAATGATGACATGAAAAACTGGTTAATCTTTTCACACTTTTAATTGTTCAGCAAATATACAAGGGAGGACAGCAGGAAATACAATTGAGTCTAATACTCAAAGAGTTCTAATCTGAGGCCAACCCAGACAGCACCTGGTACTCTTGTGTCAACATAGTCTTTTGTTCTGCTGTTCTTACTAATTTGAGGAGTCCTACAAAATAACTAGAGTTGAAAACATCAGTCAGAATAGTATTTTTTTTTTGGCGCACCTGTTGAAGAATATTCTTGAATAAAGGTCATTTCTGTCATTTAACTACGTAATGACAGAGAGTGAGGCTGAGTGATTGAAGAGAACTGGGCACAGGATCTTCAGTGATCTGTTCATATTAGGTAAATGCCTAACATGTACTAGTTGATATACAGATCATACAAAAACTATCTTCTAGGCACATGAATAATAATAGTATCAGTGACTGATAATAATAACAGCAACAACAACAACCAAATAAAGTGACTTTTATATAACTTTTTAAGGTTTGAAAAATATATTACATTAATTATATCATTAGATAAAACTGGAAGGAACTTTAGGGGTCATTTGGTCCAACTTCCACATAGATGAGGAAATTTAAAATCTAGAAGATTAGCTATTTAAACTACTTTTTTTTTTTTTTTGCTCCCGAATGTACTATATGATGAGTGAAACAATGAACAGTGGCTCTAAAGCCTGAACTGTCCTGAACAGTTTATCTTAGTAACCTGTGTCCTTTCATTGCTCCTTTAATTAATGGTGAAGATTAATTAGGTGGCATAGTGAATAGAATACCAGACCTGGAGTCAGAAAGACTCATCTTCCTAGGTTCAAATCTGGCCTTTGATAATTACTACTGTACTACAAAAACAACTAAACAAGAGGGACATTCTTTCAGGCTAAGGTCATCTTTTATCAAAAATCAGTTATTAGGTTATTATACAGAAACCTCTTGATGGAGATTATCATAGAAATAACTATGAAAGTTTATGCATAACTAGATTGTGAGAGAGTTAAAGATGTGTGTGTATATTGTATATGGATGCATGGTTTGCCCATGTGCGTAGATGGGCAGCACATTTCTTGAGACCCTAAGTTTTGTATTTTCATAAATTACTTTAATTAAAAATTTTTCTTTAAAAAATTTTTAGACATATGATCTAGATAATTTTTTTCCTTAAACTAATACTATCCAGAAAAATCTTACCACATCATTCATGATTCATTCTCAAATGAGAGATTATGAAAATGTTATTTTCTTTTATGGTCTTGTATGAAAGTAATGTTTCCTCTTGGAGACTGTATTTAAGTTTTTGTTCATTATTCAGTAAGAAATTGTTTCTAAAATGTGAGACTATTAATTCAAATTCTGACTTTTTGAACAATGATTTATTTTTAAAAGAATAATAATTTTTTTATAAATGATAAATATGTTGTTGTTTCAATAGAAAAAAGGCTATAAAATACAATCCAGAAATTGTTGATTTTCTTTTTATGTGCCTTTGAGGACTAGGAGGGAACTGGAATTAATGTAGCAGCAATTTTCATGTCCAATTGGGAAAAAGCCATTCATTTGAAATTAACAGATAAAGCACAGGCTGTCCTATAATATGGAACTTGGTTTCTGTATACTCATGTCAAGCCAAGATTGATATAGAACAGAATTGTAGCTGGTATTGTCATAGAATAAAATTTCAAAACTGCACACTCTTGGTAATACTGGTTTAAACAAGTTTTCTTGTATGACACTGATAAGAAAGCTTTGTTCTCTATGAAGACACTCCCCCAGTTAATAGCTAATATATAAATATTTTATACATAGGTATAATATATTGTGTCCCTTACTGCACCTACCTGGAGACTTCCTCCTCCCTTCAGTCCCTTATTCTTCTATTACCCTAGACAGCAACTGAATTGTCTTAGTATATGAAATGATCTGACCATTGATTGTGCATTCACAATGTTTCCATGTTTTCCCCTGCATTTCACTGTTTGCAATTCAAACAAATTTTATCTTGGTTGTGGTTAATTGCAAACATTGTAACAGCATTTTCCATTTTTCATTGCAGATATACAATATTTCAGTTATGTTTTAAATATACAAGAACTGAACCATTTATTTGAGAAAATGCATCTTGAGTTCCAAAAAATATCAATTAACTTAGAACAAAACTTATTTTAAAATTAAGAACTTCTTGTATATATGTATAATTTATTTTAATGACCTAATCTTTCATATGAAGAGTTATAAGTAAAATATGAAGTGCTTAAGAATCATGATTTTTATGGCCTGAGTACCCTCTCTCCCCCAACAAGGAATCTCTGAGAATCTCAGAATCTGACTTACTTTGCCTCACAGAGGAATTGTGAAAGGACTTGTGAGCACATAAGTTAACAAAGGAATTAAACATAAAAGTTGTATATAAGGCAATAATAAATAGGGAAAGGAGTTGTATCTGAAAGTTAAGCAAAGTAAAAAGAAAAGAACCTCTAGGTGAACCTCTTTTTACTATCCCCACAAATTCATGGCATTGCACTAATGAAGTGTTTATCTCATGAGGAGAATTAGGCGCTAACAGTTTTAGCATTTCTGTGGTAGATACATCTCTCTATCTCTGTTTATCTCTTTTTACTGTCTACCTTCCTCACTCTATTATCCATATCTCTGAAAGGCAGTGACACTGGACACTGGTATAGTCTCAGTCTAGTGCTTCCTAGATTGAAATCTGTGCTTACTCAGCTTGTTTCTGTTCATCACTGGTTCTATTTCTCTTTCACATATGGTTTTTCCATTTCTGTCTTCTGAATACTTGCCATCTAGATGATCTTTTGTGATCCAATAACCTGAAATCCTCTTATTCAATGCCTTTTTTAACATGCCCTTGGACATCCTTTACCCATGCCTGAGGTGAAACAATTGGACCTATTTTAACTTTTGCTGCTGTATGCCTCATTCCTTTGCCATAGATCCCATCAAATATAGGTCCCTATTTGTCTCTTCAGATTTGCACTATGATCACCTCTATGTTGGTGTAGTCACTATTCCTTGCTCTTATTGATGGTGAGTCAGTTGATGGGCCAGCAAAAAGAACATTGGATCTAGATTCAGAAAGATGTGAGTTCATATCTTTGCCTCGATACTTCCTATCTGGACAAGCCACTTAACCTCTGATGGCCTGACAAAAAAAAAAAAAACTCTATTGGATCCACTGGTAAAGGAAATGGCATATTTTTGCCAAGAAAATGGTTAGTTGGTCCACAGGGTCACAAAGTCTGTCATGACTTACTGAGTGAACAACAAATGCTGTTTCAGTCACTGTTCTTATTAATGTCGGTGTTCCTCTTATGTGTTGATTTTCATTCTGTTCTCACAAAATGTCTTGAACTGATTTCCATATCAGGGTCACCACTTCCATAATTTGCCTCTCAAACTCCTCTGCCTATCTCATTTGGAAAGTATTCTGGCTCTGTCATAGGGAGAAAACTAAACTCATCAAATTCTAGAATAGTTAGAACTTGTTCTGATCAGTTTAAAAAATCAGATACTATAGTTGTATACATCTTATAAAAAGCATTCTTTGGAGACCATAAAGATCTTTCTTTCTCATCTGGACCAATTGTTGTTCTTAGGTTTCATTCCTAGAAGATTTAGAGCAACTGAATTCCATTTCCTCTTCCTTGCCTAAGAGCTTGGTGAAAAGTGCCCATCATTGAGTTGGAATTCTTGACTGAGGCAAGGGGAAAGAGATTTATACTGCTTTCCATTCAACACTAGAGTTAGACTATTCAGATTATTCCAAAGCTCCAAGAAGCTTCAAGAAATTCTTATAAATATTATAGGGAAGAAAGTCCAAAGTTTATGGTAACCTCACAACAATGATAGACTCAGGTCTTTGTTACATATATCAAATAATATAGAGTATTCCTTTTAGCTATTTCTTTCCATTTCATCTAGACAAAGGATATTTTTTTATAACCAAATGAATCAGCAGAGGAAAATGTTACTGCCTTTTTCAGCCCTCTCACAGAGCAGAACTCAACTGATTCAATAACATTCTTACTCATCTTAAATGCTCTTTCCCTTATTTTCTTTTCAGATTTTCACTTTTCAATAGGTATCATTTGGCACACAAACTGTAAGAATACAAAGAAAGCAACAGATTAAAAAAAAGTTTTTTAAAGAGTGTCCCTTTCTCTTTCCCTCTCCTCTTCCTCTTCCCTCCCTCCTTTCCATTCTTCCTTCTTTTCTTCTTCTTTCTTCCCTCTCTCCTTCCCTGCCTCCTTTCTTTTTTTGCTATGATACATAGAGGGTGGCTGGATGTCTACCACAGAACCTACTCTATAACTTAGAGTCCTTTAAAGCTGCCTGGGACCCCAAGAATTTATGACAAGACTAGGATCAGCAAGATCTCTGTCAGAAGTGAAACTTGAACTCCAAGTCTTCCTGATTGCAAGGCCAGCCATTGCCTCCTATTTCATGAGAAATATGCAAACATTTTAGAACACACGGATCAAAATAAGTATTAACTCCAAGGGCTATAATGGTGATAGATTCACCACTCGGACGCCCCCTCCCCCCTTACTGAACTTTTCCACATAATCTAGAATTCTGGTGCCCTTGGCTGCTCTGGTTCACATCACCAGGAATAAAACTGATAGGACTTGTCAAGTGATTTGATGGTGGGAGAGGGGAAGACTGGTAAACAGCATGAGAATTTGTGAGCATCTGAAAACTGATTTGCTGCCATACTCAGGAATCATCACTACTTTATTTTCATTAATCTTTGATATTATCATTCTTACTTATTGAAGGACAGTGACTCATCTGTAACTCCAAATTAATTGGAATGCTGAACTGTTTATTTCAACATGTCTTCATTGCCTATAGCAAAAAGACTTCTTTAATTGAATTTATATGTGTTTGTGGTAGAGAGAGAGGATATAATTTTCAAGTAATCATAACAGTAATATTTTGGATTTGTAGAGATTGAGGTATATGGCAAATCTGGATGATGTCCATAGGGGCTCGAATTTAAGAAAAAAAGATTAGAGCTAGATATGTTGACTTGAGAATGACAATTGAACAACCTCAGACTAAGATAGGAAGTGAGAAAAGTCAAGGATATGTTGGTTAGCTTTCTCTTTAATATCCCCTTTCTGAGAAATCTTTATTGCCCTTTGGAAAAAGTACCAATCAAGCCCATCATGTTTTGGGTCTCAAAGGGTAATTTGGATGCTTTTTGGATGGCATCTCTTGAAGATTTAACTCATGGGTCCCTACCCAAGTGAAAACACACTTAACAATTAGTAAGTAGAAGCAATTAACTATAACTGAAAGCATTTAGTAAGATGGATTAAAATATATTTAAATTTTTTTTTCTTACAAACCTTGGACACATTTTTCCGTAAATACAGAATCCATGGGAAGAGTGAGCTCAAAATTAATGAGACATGTATATAGGAAACTCATAATATATTAAAGTTTTTTTATTTCTATATTTATTATCTTTATATATTATCTATTTATTATCTATATTATTATATTTGTCATACAACTATCCATGGTGTGGTATTTCTTCTAAGTTGTTTGCTCACCTAGATTCCCAGAGTATACACTTCTCCATAATTGGCTCTCTTTTCTGTTGCCTGAAATCTCATTGTTTGAAGCACCTTCTAGTTTTGACTAGCTAACTCACTGAGTTGATGAATTCTTAAACTCTAGATTTAAATTGTCTTTGTATGAAAAACTATTGCTAAACAACTTTAGTGAGGAGAGTTAAGAAAAATCCCTTCCTACTGTTCACTTGTAATGGTCTCTGTCTTAAACCCCCATAGTTTAGCTACTGAAAGTTTCTAGGATACTATCTAAATAGTTTGACCACTAAGGTTTATACATTACATTGACCCAAGCAATCACTTTGTATCCCATAAAAAATTTACTGGGAATTAGTGCCTTATTAATTCATTAACATCATTATGTTATACATGTAACACATCACCTGAGTGGGGATGGGAGTCAGAGATAAAATCTAGTCTTTCCTTATATTCTTCTCCCAATTGCTATTCTCAGAACATCAGCTAGGAATGTGCTTTTTGATAACATCCTATTCTCAAATTCTAGGTAACTGTGTTGATTTGGGATGGTTTCAGCATTGTCATTTTAATACCTTACCTTTTGTTTTGTTTCAAGAAAACTCAGAAAAAAACCCCAAGTATTACGTTCTTAGACAATCTGAAAATTAACATTCTTTCACAAGGATACAAACACATCAAGGTTGGTGAACATTGCACTCACTTTCAAATTTTTGTGTACATAATTTTAATAAGCAGATACCATTTTACAAAATTATCATAGGTTACCACTTGTTTTGGTGATTACAAATCCCCTCTCTAAGCCAAAGACAATTAAAAAAAAAAGAATAGGAAAAAAGAAAATCAAGCCTCTCCTTTTTCATGATCATATAAAAAGAATGGTCTCTACAGAGCCTTCAGAATATGTGGTGTTTTCTCAGAGGTATTAAGGACCTTGAATTAACTGTAAGTCACCATATCAGTTTTCAGAAGAAAAACAAATTAAATTTGTCTTGATCCTTGTGAAACAACATAGAGCTTCTAGATTTTAGTGTTGTATGGGACTAGTACGGTCACTTATTTCCTCTTCTACTAAAGATCCCTCTGCTCTGAAATACAAACTGAATTTAATTCTTGAACATTGAAAATTCCTCCGAATGCTAAATATATGAAGAATCCAGTATTCTCGACACAACACATAGAAAAAAATTTTTTTTACTTGAAAGTAATCTTTAATGTTGACCTTTATATGTTAATTTTTTTTATTTTTGTTGACAGCAAGTCCTGAAAATCTGTAAGTTACTTGAAAGACTGTTGGGGTTTTTTCCCATTCAATATTATGGTTAATTTTGCTGGATATAATAATTTTGGCCACTATTTTTTAACTATTTCTTTAAATCATTGATATATATTATTCCAGTACCTTTTATTGTATTCCAGTCTTTTATTGTAGCTGGAGAGAAATCATGTACAATTCTAATTGTAGCTCCAGCATATTTGAATTTTGTGTTTGTTTCTTTTTTCCTCATAACTTTTTTTTTGCACTTTTAATTTTTTTAATAATAGTCTTTTTATTTTCAAAATACATGCAAAGATAGCTTTCTTTTTTTTTTTTTTTTATTTCATTTATTTTTATTTTTATTTTTTTATTTATTTATTTTTATTTTATTTTATAATTATAACATTTTTTGACAGTACATATGCATGGGTAATTTTTTACAACATTATCCCTTGCACTTACTTCTATTCAGATTTTTTCCCTTCCTCCCCCAAACCCCTCCCCCAGATGGCAAGCAGTCTTATATATGTTAAATATATTACAGTATAATTTAGATACAATATATGTGTGTAGAACCGAATTTTTTTTTTGTTGCACAGGAAGAATTGGATTCAGAAGGTAAAAATAACAGTTTACATTCATTTCCCATTGTTCCTTTTCTGGATGTAGCTGGTTCTTTCCATCATTAATCAATTGGAATTGGATTAGCTCTTCTCTATGTTGAAGAAATCCACTTCCATCAGCATACATCCTCGTACAGTATCATTGTTGAAGTGTACAGCGATCTTCTGGTTCTGCTCGTTTCACTCAGCATCAGTTGATGTAAGTCTCTCCAAGCCTCTCTATATTTCTCCTGTTGGTCATTTCTTATAGAACAATAATATTCCATAACATTCATATACCATAGTTTACCCAACCATTCTCCAATTGATGGACATCCATTCATCTTCCAGCTTCTAGCCACTATGAAAAGGGCTGCCACAAACATTTTGGCACATACAGGACCCTTTCCCTTCTCTAGTAGTTCCTTGGGGTATAAGCCCAGTAGTAGTATGGCTGGGTCAAAGGGTATGCACATTTTGATAACTTTTTGGGCATAATTCCAGATTGCTCTCCAGAATGGTTGGATTCTTTCACAACTCCACCAACAATGCATCAGTGTCCCAGTTTTCCCACAGCCCCTCCAACATTCATCGTTATTTGTTCCTGTCATCTTAGCCAATCTGACAGGTGTGTAATGATACCTCAGAGTTGTCTTAATTTGCATTTCTCTGATCAATAGTGATTTGGAACACTCTTTCATATGAGTGGAAATAGTTTTAATTTCATCATCTGAAAATTGTCTGTTCATATCCTTTGACCATTTATCAATTGGAGAATGGCTTGATTTCTTATAGATTAAAGTCAATTCTCTGTATATTTTGGAGATGAGGCGCAAAGATAGCTTTCAACATTCACCCTGGCTAAACCTTATGTTGCAAATTTCTCTCTCTCTCTCTCTCTCTCTCTCTCTCTCTCTCTCTCTCTCTCTCTCTCTCTCTCTCTCTCTCTCTTCTCCCTACCCCCCTCTCCTACACAACAAGGAAACTAATATAAGTTAAACATGTGCAATTCTTCTTAACATATTTCCACATTTATCATTCTGCACAAGAAAAAATGAGAAAGAAAAAAAAGCAAGCAAACAATAATAAACAGCAAAAAAAAAAAAAAAAAAGGTGTTGTGACCGAAATTCAGTCCCCATAGTCCTTTCTCTGGATCCAGATGGATCTCTACATCACAAGTCTATTGGATTTGGCTTGAATCATCTCATTGATGAAAGGAGGCAAGTCCATCACAATAGATCATTATATAATCTTCTTGTTTCTGTGCACAGTGTTCTCTTTGTTCTACTCATTTCATTTATCATTAGTTCATCTAAGTCTCTCCAGACCTTTTTGAAATCATCCTGCTGATCATTTCTTATAGAACCATAATATTCTATTACATTTATATGTCATAACATATTTAGTCATTCTTCAACTGATGGGCATCCACTCAGTTTCCACTTCCTTGCCATTACAAAAAAGGGCTGCTACAAACATTTTTTGTGTATATGGAAGTTTTTTTTTTTTTTTTTTTGCTTTTTTATGATCTGTTTGGGAAATAAACCCAATAGACTTTGTTGGTCAAAGAGTATTCACAGTTTGATAGCCCTTTGGGCATAATTCTACCTTGCTCTCTAGAATGGTTTTGGACCAGTTCATAACTCCACAAACAATGTATTAATGTCCCAGTTTTTCCACATCCCTTCTAACATTTATTATTGTCTTTTCTTGTCATTTTAGCCAATCTGAGAGACAGCACATAGGAAATCTAACCAGTAGTTAACACTCATTCATCACTATGATAAGCAGGCTAACTTAAAAAGGAGAAACTCAGGAAATTCCTAAAGAGATAATGGGACTCCCCAAAATGGATTAAGTACTTGGGACTGATTAAAAAGTGCATTTAGAGTATTAGGGAAACCCTATTATATGGCCTTGCAGGGCATAACAAACAAGCTTTCTGCACTTCACAATAAGGCAAACAGTCTAAGTAGATCTGCTTTATTTTTATTTATTTATTTTTTATGAAGAAGATGGATGAGCTCCCATAATACACCAGAGGAGTCCCTATAGAATGTTATATCTTTAGAGATATTATTAAGAATTATATTGAAATTTATGGAATTTGTTTTTGATAAATTTTATAGTTGCACTGTTATATTTTTTCCTTCAAAATCCATAGAAAGGACATCATTTATATCACACAATTATTCCTGGTGCAGTGTGTTTAATAAGGAAGAATATGAAAAGTCACTGGGCAGAGAAAAGTAGAGGGGAAAGATGAAAAGTAGGGGGAATATAGGAAAAAAGCTAATTTAACTTTTCTCTTACCATACCCAATTTCCTATATTTTACTATTCAATTAGGAAAAAGTATATTCCAGTTAGAGAAATCTTTGCCTTCAGAATTTGTTTTTTTACAAACTGAAAAAAGAAAATGGAAAAGGAGGAGAAATTTTAGGGAAAACAAAAAAAAATCTTATTAAGAGAGGCGAACATACAAACTGAATGATCTGTGTGAAAATGGTAATGTCAATGGTGTAAAACTAAACTCAGTTCCTCTTTCTACACAGTATGTGAATGCAAAGTATAATAATTTTAAAATTTTTCTAATGCTCTATCTTATTTCCATGCATCTTCTCTTTACTCCCCTGTAAAATTATTGATCAAGATAATATTTCTCATTTTTATATGACCTTGCATAGAAAAAAAATCTATTCATTGGTTAGAATTAACTGTGTTATGAGGCTTATTCTCCTGAACTGATCATTAATTTGGGGATTTGGAAAGGATCAATTTGCAATTTGATTTCATTTCAGTTAGATTGTGTAGATATGTTTTCTAGCTTTTAATTTTCCATTGATTTTAGAGGTGAAACTAAATAACATAATTCTAGGACAATTTAGAAAATTCACCCTTAAATATTCTCCTATATAATCCTGTTAGGGCCTTAGAATGAACAGCAGAGACTGATGAATACTACTGTCCAGGATAGGATTCAGAAAAAAACAGACTAGTATGGGCTTGAGTCCAACAGATCTCTTACCTGTAGCATTTATTTATCCTGAATTCCATTAATCATAAATAACTATCTGAATTGGGGACTAGTCAGTCTTCACCTGCAGGAAATTGAATGATTTTAGGCCAAACAGGCCCCATTGACATTAGGCCTTTAAAATAAACATTACCAATGAGTTTTTAAGTTGATTGAATTAATCTTTCTGTACAATGAAAACTTGTGTGTTTACTGGAGATTTCTAAGTGTCACTAGTAAAATGTAATCTTTGCTATCTCTTGGTGAGAAATTGGGGGACGACAAATTGTCTATTTTTTTCTCCCTTTGGATTTAATGGTATCTTTAAAGTATGTAGCTCAAAAATTTAGACTGAAAAGATCTGTTTCTTTAACAGTGGTGGATATGTCATATAGTCTATGGTCTTTGTGTGAGGCTGACTTTCTGTGATTTCATCTGGCAAAATCTGAAGTAAAAAGGGATTCTTTTAGCCTATTTTTTGCTGATAAAGTCATCGTATTATATGATAAGAATATATTGAGAGTCCAACAGTGACATGGCCTCCTGTAGAAGAAACCAAAAACACAAATTCTTTAGCGCTACTATTAATTGGATCTTATTCTATTTCACTCATTGTTGGAATAAACTTATCATGTATAGTCAGATAAAGAGCCTATTTCTATATTCTTATACTTTCCATAGTTGTAAAACTCTTTCATTTTATTAAATACAGGGAACTACATGTGAATAGAATTGTATGTGCCTTTTCAATGCAATTGTGTAGAAGAAAATGAATTGACCACTAGTCAACAAGTAGTATATAATTAGTACAAGTGTATAATTAAAATAAGTTTAGCACATTTTTTACGATTCTGAAGTTTTGTCAGTTGCTAGTAGTAGATAACAAACACAAAGGGACACCTAAGTAGTGTAGTGAACAGAGGGTAAGACTTTTAGTCAGGAAGACCTGAATTCAAATTCAATCTCAGACACTTAACCAGGTCTATGACCCTGGGCTCATAATTTAATGCTTTGATTCAATTTCCTCATCTGCAAAATGTGCCAGGGAAGGAAATAGCAAATTACTCTAGTACCTTTGCCCAGAAAACTCCAACTTAGGTCATGAAGAGTCAGATAGAGCTGAAAATGATTGAATAACAACAAAAGCGCATACATAGGGTTTAGTGAAGCTCTCTACATATATGATCTCATTTGATGATTATAATAATTTATAAAACAGTTTCTGTTATTATCACTATTTTATAGGTGAGGAAACAATTTGAGTGGAGATGTTGGGGCTGGGTATGGTGTAGACTGATTGGTCACTTGATTTGCCCAAGGTCTCCTAGCTAGTAAATATTAGAGACAGATTTTAAACTAAGTCTTCCAGACTCCAAATCCAGTGTTCCATCCAAGATGCCTGAATATCTTTCCAATAAAGATAAGACTTTTGGAATTCATCACATTTTAATAAATTATTCATTATGTTAAACTTTCTTTGTCAAAAAAAAAAAGACTATTGTCTAGTCAACTGCCTTAAAACCTTAGAATTATTCTTTATTTCTTCCTTTTATCCAATTGTCATAGCCAATCACTTAAATGTAGGTCAGTTTATTCATCTGTAAAATGAGGAAATTGGGCTAGATGACGTCTAGTGATTAAATGTCCTTTCAGATCTCTTCTAGGTCTGAGCCTATGATCCTATCAGCTTTGTCTCCTAAATAACTCATGAAATATCTCTCTTTCCTTTGATATGTTCCATTTTCTTAGTTTGTTGGAAGTTTATAGAGCCTCTTAACTGGAGCCAACTGAAAGTACAAAATTCTCTCAATTTCTCTCTTCCTAACTTTACATACGTTGTCAAAATAATTTTCCTAAAGAGCAATTATCATCCTTGTACCTTTCCTGTTTAAAAAATTCCTTGTCATGGTTTACTATATCTTTAAAGTCCAAACTCCTTGGTCAATTACTAAAGATTCTCTATGATTTGTCTCTAATCTATGTTTCCGAGCTGAATTTGGAGTATTTCCTTTCATTTAATGTATGCTTCAAGTCAAGGAGAACTACTTGGCATTTCCCCAAATGTGGACTGCTTGACATTCCATCTTCTGGCTTCATATCTTTGCATGAATTTCACTCTGTATGGAATGTCTTTTTCTCAATCTCTACCTACAGATTGCCTACCTATTATTTTGTAAAATTTTATTTTATTTTTCAATTAATTTAAATAATTCATTCACTCATCTCCCAGTTGAAATGAAAAAGGAAAACAAAATTCTAGTGACAAATATTCAACTAAGCAAAACATATTCTAGAACTGGTCATGTCCAAAAGCATATATATAAGTCTGTATCTTTATTCGGTGACCTTGACAGAAAGTGGGTAATATGCTTCATCATTGATCCTCTGGAAACATGGTTGGTTCCTTCATTGAACAAAGATTTGGCTTTCAAAGTTATTTGATTTTACAATGTTGTTATGATTATATAATTATCTTTTTGGTTCTCTGCACTTCATTCTATAGCATTAATACAAGTCTTTTGAGGTTTCTTTAAAATTGTCCCTTTTATTTTTTTTATTGTTGCAACAGTATTATATTGCATTCTTATACCATAATTTTCTCAATCACTCCCCAATTAATGAACACTCCAATTTCCAGTTCTATGAAAATAACACATCTATTCTTCAAAGCCCAATTCAATTGCAACTTCCTCCATAAATCTTTTCCCCAGGTCTGTGTTCATATCACCATTTCTTTTTCCTTTTCCAATAGCATGTACTACATATTTGTATGCATGTTTGGAGATATATTATACACATACTTTTATACATACATATAATGCTGGACTCAGAATCAGAAAAACTTGTGTTTCAAATTTTGAAATATTCAAAATTATTTTTGTGGCAATAATAAAATTGCCATTTCGTGTCTCTTATTCTTCTGTATATTAACATAGTTATTCAGTAAAATGCTTTGGAAGTAGCAAATATTCAATAAATACTTATTGAATTGATCATTAGATAATTTTAGCAATATATAAATGAATTGTTTTTTTGCTTTTTGTCTGAGAATATTACAGTAATATTTCACTTCATTAAGAATTAGATTTTGTTGAAAGGCAAGGGGAGTATAGATTTGAAATTTTATTGATATAGGGAATTCTTGTAAGGAAATTTCCTCTTCCAATTCAGATGGGCATTCAGAAAAAGTAAATACTTATATATTTGGCACAGAATTCATTCTTAGATTTCATCTCTTTTCTTCTCTTGGGTATCTTCAAAAATTAATCACAAGTTAGGAAAGCTATGAGTAGCTTATCCAAAAATTATCTGAAGCTTTTAATGGATTGCAAGCCCCATGTGATTCATCAGTATATTATGATAATCCTTCTCCCAACCTATCCCTCCAAAAAATTATAATGAATTTTTTTGGTTGGATCAAAGGAGATAGAGTCAAAGTTTAAGAAATTGATTTTTTCAATGAATTCCAATTGAATAGGCCCATCTAAAGTATTGCATTGAATTCCAATTGATTAGACACTATCTAAACTATTGCATTAAGTTATAGGCATTCCATTTTAGAAAGGACTTTGATAAGCCCAAGCAACTGGGGAAGGTCAACCAATATGAGAATCTGTTGAACAGTAATGTTTAGCCTAAAAAAGAAGAGTCTGAGAAGTGGAGAAATGGGGGTAGGAAGAATTTCTTCAATTATCTAATGGACTTATTTAAAAAAGGAAAATGACTTGGTTTATTTGGTTCCAAGAACAGAACTGGGAACAATGAGTAAAAGTTGCAAAAACACAAATTCAAAGAAAACATTTTCAATTATCAGAGCTATACAGAAGTGAAGCAGACTGCTTTAGGATATGAGGTGAGCTCTCTCATTGAGAGTCTCAATAACAGGTTGGAATGACCACTTTTTGACTGTATTATAAACTATATTCTCCATCATTAGCCTTCTCTAGAGGGCCTCTGAGATGCTAAAAATCTCTGAAAGAAAACTTGGGCAAAGCATCTAACAGATATGCTCCATTTTAATCTCTATCCTCCCAAAAAGGAATCCTCCCAATTTGTTATGGATAACCTGTGAGGAAATTTACTTCTGTCATTTCAAATCCATGCTGTTATATACTATATACCCTATGCATATACCCCATGTAAAAATAGTTATAAGAAATAAAAGTTTTTTTTGTTAAAAAATAAACATGCACCTTTGAAAAGTCTTGGCTTAGTGGCATTTCTTTGTTTTCTCCATAAACCAAGATTTTTTTTTCTTTTATCCTTCCCATGAAGGAAATCTGGGTTAAGCAGAGTTGAGAGTCTGCTTGGCTGGATAATGAGCTGTTTCATTCTAAATCACATTCTTGGGGAAATGAATATTTTCTCTTGTCATTCATCACTCTGAGTATTTAGTGTTATTTACATCCTGACCCAAAACATTAAGATTTACTGCACCACAAAATAAGTGATTCTTAAGAGAGGGGCAAAAGTTGATATATCTTGTATATTCATTGTATTCATTTTGGAAACTATTTTCAATCCAGTGCAGGAAATATTTGTTAAATCCTGTTGTGTATAAGGCACTGTGATCAGTGCTGGGGATACAGAGAAAAAGATGAGATCTATTCTGTTCTCAAAGATCTTGCATTCTACTTGTAGTCTGCTTTTTCTGTCATTTAGATATCATCATTTGTGTTTTAACCCACATATAACCAAGTTGCAAGTTATGTTTGTGAAATAATGGCAATGCCACGATCACAATGCCTTGATAGAATCTTGATAGAAATGCCTATGATAGAACTTCAAAATGTCAAGGCAGAAGCTATGATATTGTGACAGTATCTTGCTGATGGATTTTCTTGGGACTCACTTGAAGAATAATTATGAATTATTAGTCTACTTTATGCCTCCAGCATTGAAGAAGCCATAATCCAGATGGAGGGATGTTTGAGCATGTGTCATCGTCACCATTACCCTGTGCTTATTCTCTTAGCTTAACTACACTAATAAATCTAAAAGAGATGAAACTCCTGTTTTATTGATTGGCAGATATTGCAGTGATCATCAAAGTAAAGGTCCAAATGGAGTCATCTTCTTGCTCATGCCTTGAACACTTTCCTTGCCAATTAAACACAATAGTATTGGGAAATGCATATTTCATGTGAACAGCTTTTGATGGTTAGTGAGAGAACACTATGTTTTGAGGGTTTTCCCCCATTTTATTTAACTTAGTTCCATCCAGGTTATTTGGTTTATTTATTGTTTTGTAGTAATACCTACCATTTATATTTCACTTTTATTTCATTTGCTGCTCACAACAACCTTGCAAGGTCAGTGATATTATTATCCTAATTTTTTAGTTGGGGAAACTGCAGCAAATAGAGATTAAAAGACTTGTCCAGTAGCTATCTGAGAATGGATTTAAACCCAGGATTTCCTGACTCTAGGTCCAGCTCTTCGTCCACTAGGCCAGGCTTATTAAACTTCTTCCACCTGTGACTCCTGTTCACCCAGGATATTACATGGCCCCAGGTACCTAGGTAAATAAAATAAGTATAAAAATTAAACATTTACTGATAATAAACAATAATTTTGTGATCTCCACATTCAGTTACATCACCTCAAATAGAGTCATGACCAACCGTTTAAAAAGTTTTTCACTAGGCCACATGGGCACATTATAAAAATTATATTCTCTTTAAACTACAGTAAGTGACTTCCTTGCCACAACTGATATTTAAAACAAACAAATAAACATAAATTTAGAAGAAAAGAATTTTCTAGTTGGAAGATTCTTTAGCAATATTCTAGTCTAAATCTCAATTTACAGATACTGAAACAGAGGCTCACAGAAGTTATTTGATATATCCAAAGTCACCAAGAATTGAGATTTTGAATTTAGGTCTTACCAAAAAATATGTCAACTACCCTGGAAAACTAGAAGTCAGGTCTTCAGACTAGCTAATGTTTTCCCCACAATAATATGGTGCTTCTTAAAGAAAACAGATAAATTGAATTTCACCTTTGCATTTGTTATTGAATTTTAAGCTGATTTTAGTGTAACATATTTGTGTTAATAAATTAACATAGGGGTTAGTCTGGGATAGCTCCTGGGTTAAAAAAAGAAACTATAGAAGTATGATAGAACATAGAATGAACCCTAATGACTTGCCAGAGACAGAGTTCTAAAATTTCAGTGTGAGCATTTAGAAATTAGGCACTCTGTTTTCAGAGCTTGATTTATTGTTCTATTGATCATTTAGATATATTGTCTAAATACTTCTATATTGAACAATATAGGCTGCTTTTTGAACATTCCCCACCATGTGATTTTATTGCTCTATTATCATTTGGATGCATTTTGATAAGCCACAAATTTGATGACCTATATTCACTGAAGTTTTTTTCATTATTATATTTTTCAAACTTTTTTATTATAGCTTTTTATATACAAAATATATGCATGGGTAATTTTTCAACATTGACCCTTGCAAAAACTTGTGTTTCAACTTTTCCCCTCTTTCCCTCTACCCCTCCTCTAGAAGGCAGGTAGTTCCATACATGTTAAATATGTTAAAGTATATGTTAAATACAATATATGTATACATAGTTATACAGTTATTTTTCTGCACAAGAAAAATCGGATTTAGAAAGAAGGTAAAAATAATCTGAGAAGAAAAACAAAAATGGAAGCAAACAATGGTCTACACTCATTTCCCAGTGTTCTTTCTCTGGGTGTAGCTGGTTCTGTTCATCACTGATCAATTGGAACTGATTTATCAGAATTAATCCTCATATAGTATTGTTGTTGAAGTGTATAATCATCTCCTGGTTCTGCTCATTTCACTTAGCATCAGTTCATGTAAGTCTCTCCAGGCCTTTCTGAAATCATTCTGCTAGTCATTTCTTACAGAACAATAATATTCCATAATATTCATATCCCATAATTTATTCAGCCATTCTCCAATTGGTGGGCATCCCTTCAATTTCCCGATTCTAGCCACTATAAAAAGGGCTGCACATACAGGTCCCTTTCCCTTCTTTAAGATCTCTTTGGGATATAAACCCAGTAGTAACACTGCTGGATCAAAGGATATGTACAGTTTGATAACTTTTTGATTATAGTTCCAAATTGCTCTCTAGAATAGTTAGATCCATTTACAACTCCACCAACAATGCATCAGTGTCCCAGTTTTCCCACTTCCCCTCCAACATTAGTCACTATCTTTTCTTGTCATCTTAGCCAATCTGAGAGGTGTGTAGTGATATCTCAGAATTGTCTTAATTTGCATTTCTCTGTATATTTTGGGTTTTATTACATAAATAATAGATGGCAGATCACATGGGCTGCTGGTTCTTGAATATCCAAAACCAGTGGTTCATTGGTCTTTAGTTTTGTTTTCTGATTTGACCCCATTAGTATACTTGTTCAGCTTAGTCAGTGGCATTCTGTGTTTCTAGCCTATTTGTCAGATGGAATTTGTATGAAAAGAACATTTCTGATTTGTGGTTTCATCAGACTTTAGTTTCCACCAACCTTGCCCCTTGTTATCTACACAGTCTCATTAGGAGAAGAACTTATTTCATATTTGAGAATTATGTTGAATATAAATTAATACTTTTTTTTTCTATGAGAGAATAAAGGGTAAAAGAGCCTAGGAACTACATCTCTATTCTCTGACTTGCAGGAAAGAGTTAAAACAGACAAAAATTTTTTGGAGGAAAGACAATGATCTAAAACAGTATTAATAATTTAGTTAGTAGAAGGATATGGCACAGAAGAGAAATAGAAGGAAAAGAAGCTGGTGCCACATAACAGATATAGGAACTTTTTATTGATATTATGGCTATTCAGATCTATGTTTCTAATGACGTATATGTTGGCCCCAAACCTATAATAACAAACTATTCTAGTAAATATCCTTTTATTTTCCTTTCTCTCTCAAATACTAAAATAATTTTCTATGGCTATTTCAGCTTTTGAAGTATTTTCCACATTAGCTTTAGTTTGCTGATTGAATTCATATCCTTTTTTGTGATAGAGTGAATTTTTGCAAGGAAAATCTCTTATAAACTGTCTCTGGTACTCTTAATTTGTAGTTGTAAGAAGAAATTGTTTTCTCTTCCTCAATTCCCAAATCTGTTATAATTTATAGTGACTGTAGTTCAATTTGCAATATATAGTTGGGTTGTATTAGGAAAAAAAATCACAGGAATGAGAATCAACAGATTAGGGTTACAGTTCTGGCTCTGTTGCCTACCCACCATGTAAGCTTGGGCTTATTCCTTTCTTTTTTTGGAATTCAATCTCCTCTCCTATGAAATGAGAGGAAAGAAGGAGGTGCCATCTAGGGTCCCTTTTAGCAAAAGATAAACAATTCTCTGATCCTCCAGAATTTCTTCTAGTTTATATGGAGAGCTTTTAAATAAAGGACAGATCCTGGCCTTTTGGATAGACCTCCATTTTTATAAAAGAATGGGCAAATGTAGCCCCAGAGAGGAATCATACTTACCATGCTTAGTTATTATTAACTTGCTTAGAGCTATGGGAGTAAGTATGTGTAAATATAATATGATTGATTGGAAGGTATGTTGTCTTCATGGGCTACAATGCCAGAAAGCAGGCCAAAACTCATTAGATTCCCTTTTGCTGAATCATCTGGGGAAAAATTAAACTAGAATGTATCTCTAATAACTTAAAAGTCTAAGATTGGACATAGTGTCTATTTTCCTCCAATTTTTCCAGTTAAAATTATTAGTTTGCTGAAAAAGTTTTTAATCTAGACCTGGAAACATATTATGTATATGAGGACCCCTGGTATTTTAAGGATTTCTTTTGTGGGGAAAGAAAAAAATAGCTTTCCTATATCTGATAAGTGAAATATTTTTGCCAGGAAAACCCTCTGAAAAGTATGGTCTATGGGATCTTGCTGAGTTGGACAAGATTGAGTGATTGAAAAAAAAAAAAAAAACAACAACAGTAACAATATTTGATATCTCCATTGTGCATTGTAATCTTTAATAGAAACTCTATGGATCATATCTAAACTTTTTTTAAAAAGTTTTTTTCATTGTTCTAAGGTAAGATAACATACCAGAAAATCTGATAAAAGTCTGAACTTCTCTTTGGATTGAGGATCTCCCAGAACTGAACCTGGTTCTCTTTTAGTACAGAATTGAAGCCTTTATAGTAAGAGACACTAGATACTAGAGACAACCAACATCAGCCTCAGTAATTTCCAACATCTTGACATAAAAACACCAAGGCTCTAAATATCTATCCCTCAATATTATGGTCACCTATATCTAAAGAAAGAAACACAAAGCAAAATAGCTTTCCAAGGACTTGAAAGGCCCAGCCTCAGACTTATATAAGCAAGCACTTGCTTTGTTGCCCGATATGTTCTTGTCTGCTATATCTAATGTTGAGATGGATTAGGGTTAGGGACTGGAATTGTGATTTCATTGATATGTGGAACTTTGAAATGAGATAATGCCTTCTACCTATCAAGAAAACACCTTCTCTGTAACATATCCTGAGAGAATTATATAGAATACAAAGAGGTTAAGTGATTTGTTCAGGTTAATAGAGCCAATATATAATAAAGGCAGAATTTAAATTGAAGTCTTCTTGGCTTTCAATTTTCCCACAATATTACTCCTTCCCTCTCTGGAAGTCCAGTGGCAAAATATATTATAAATCAAATATAGCTCAAAAGAGGAGGCAGAGCTTTTCAACATCCATTCTAAGTTACTGAGGGAGTAGCTCTTCATGATGAAGTCATCAGTTATCTTTAATAGAATTCCCAGTTATGAGGTAGGGATTGGTGAGAAAGGGGAAGACAAGACATGGTAGAGGACCAACCAAGGGTGATAAATAATGCATTCTCCTATAGCAAGAGGCTAGAATATATGTCCCACCTGAATAGTATAGAACACATACCCAGACTCCTGGGGAAATAGTTAAGTCTAATCCCTGCTACATAATTATAGATAGATATATATAGATGTGGAAGTCAGTACATGTATGTATAAAGTTCATACTGCTCATAACACTTTATTAAATTACTTTATAGTTTGCTAAAATAGGAAGCCATTTACTCATATCTAAAACATATCCATGTTCCATTCCTGGAATTGAAGTCAAAACATGACGGATAATGTGGCTTTTTTAGACGAGCAGTGATCAATTGGTCAATAATAATGAATACCTACTCTGTGCCAGGTAGAGATCAAAAGAAAGATGAAAGACAATCTCTGTTCTCAGAATCTAATAGAGGAGACAATATACAACCAATTATAGATAAGATAAATTGTACAAATAAGCTCTAGATTGGAGAAACTGGATATAGTCTTAGCTGGAAGGAACTAGAATGAATGGGGAAAGATTTCCTGTAGAAAGTGAGATTTGGACTGACATTTAAAGGAAAGTAAGAAATCCAGAAGGTGGAGATAAAGATTAAAAGCATTGGAAACCTGAAATAATTTGTGAAAATACCCAGTCAGGAATGTGACAATTTCATACATTAAAGCAGAAATTTATTAATTATCATTAATTACTGGAAGTATCCTGTGGGAAACAGGTACAGTGGAAAAAGCATTGACTCTAGAATCAGAAGACTGGATTCAAATATATCTTCACATACTTTCTATTCAATCATGGGCAAATCACACTTGAGAGCCTCATTTTCCTCACTTGTGAGTCATTATTTGGATTAGATAACTTCTGAAAGCTTTTTGAGACCTATGGTCCTTACCATCAAGTGATAAAATACCTCAATCTTTTTCGTTTAAATTGATGGCCATTGCTGTACAGGGAAAAAATCAGTTAAAAATCACATAAGTAAAATGCAATATTGGATTTTTTAAATGAGAGAAATATGAAATATTTCATTCATATATTTTTACACTTAGAACAAAAATCATATAACTTTATTTGTTAAATGTATAGTAAAAAGCACAGCTTCTTATTATGACCAGTTGAAGGGAGAACAAGGAGAGAATGAAAGAGGTAGACAAAAATAGAGGAAAAGTGAGGCTGTTATCAATTTCAATATACACAAAAAAGAAGTTTTTAATGAGTTCAGTATAATGTTTGTCTTATTATGGTCAAGCTACAAGATAAAGGATTTTAATCTTTAAATTTTTAAAGCAAAGCTGAATCTTCATGACATTAGTTATGAGTGGATTTTACTTCATGCTCTATCAGCCAAGCAAAATTAAACTAGAAATAGGACATAGTTTTCTACCCAGGAGTCATGTGATCATAGAATTTAGACCTGGAAGGTACTTTTAGAGGATAAGAATTTATTAAATGCCTACGGTTGTCAAGGCAGTGGGTATGCGGGGAGGAAATGGTTAGGATGACATGGACCTAAATAAGTACACATAAAATAAATAGGAAGTAATTTTTTAAGGGGGGGGGGGAAATTCTCTGTTAACTAAGGTACCAAGGAAGGCTTTGTATATAAGGCAGCATTTGAACTTTTACAGCAACTAAGTATGCTAAGAGACAAAAGAAAGGGGAATATATTTCTATAATACAATGAGTCCTGTGTGATCCTAGGCAAGTCACTTAACCCCAATTGCCTCAGCAAAACAAACAAACAAATAAATGAACAAATGAATGAATAAATAAAAATAATACTATTTATCCCCTTGTCTAATACTCTTTTATGTATGCTACATTGCCTCCCCAATATGTCATCAGTATATTCTTGGTAACATTTTATAATTTTTGTACTTCTGACTTATCAACTATCAGAGAAATATTTAGTAAGGGTATCTGTTCCCACAGTGGAGCCTGACACTGTAATTATAGTATTATATGTCTTCTAGAATTTCAGGTGTTAGAAGTCTTTGAGCGGAAACTAAGGGAGAACCAAGTAGAGACAATTATAATGCACCCAGAATATCATAGTGGCACTGGTTTTAGCAGGAAAATTGCCTCCTATACTCTTAAGAAAGTACAAATAAAAACACTCTAACTGTGATTCTCTTTAACTTTTATGGGCTGCCTCAGGTAATGTAAGGTGTCCAAGGAAATGAGAGACAAAGGATAAAGGAAATGATACTTAAAATACACACACACACACACACACACACACTATTCTATTAAAGTAGCTGGTCAGGGCTGGAAATCTAATATCTGCTGAGAAAAGCATTTTGCATATGCATTTATGAGAAATTCCTTTTAAGTAGTGTGTTTATTATTAAAATGAATTCTCTTTCAAATGAAGGAACAAAATTGTAGTGAGGAGTGAAAATCTTTTTTGGAATTACACTAAAACAAATTTTTTGCTTGAAAATTTTTCACTTTCTGTGATTATTTATTTCATTTATAAATATGAGAACATTTCTTCTGGAAATGCTTAGTGATCAGCTAGAATTGGAAATATGTCTTTCCCTGGCTCAATATTAGAATGATCAGTGATGAACTTTATTTATACTACTCATTTTTAAATTAAATTTAAATTTTGAATAAACACCAATTATACAGAAAAGGACAAAGGACAGAAAAAGGAGATTATATGAGAAATTTAAGACTATTATATAGAAGTCGCTTTTCTTTTTAGGTATATAATATATCCAGTTTGTAACTTTCAAAATTGGCCTGATTCTCTATGAACTTCCTTTGTTCTCTTTCTATACTGAAACCCCAGCTTTGTGGAATTGCCCAAGGGTAGAACATTGATCATAACGCAGAACAAAAAATACTCTTTGGCTGTTAACTATAATTGATTCCTATATCTAAGGCCACACAGTGTGAATGCCTTTAAGGCTTCCATCTGTTCTTAGAATTCTTTAATGTTAAGAGAAGCACTGAATCTCACATCCAAGTAGAATAAAAACCACTCTGAGATTTCTTAAACTAATTCATCTTTTCATTCTAATTCTTTTTCCATAATGCCAGGTATAAGTTTCTGGGATAAGTGCTGAATCATTGAAACTTTAGAAACTGGATGAGTTTTTCTCGATTTTGTTCAATTGATTCAGACTTCAATGCTAATGAATAGTATAATTCTTCTCCTTTGGGGTGCATTGTTACCCATCTGCATTGTAGTTGTGGTTAACATTGGAAACCATAGCTTTTCTTTATCCAGGGATGGATCAACTAGCTCTTGGTACTTGTTTACAGAATCAATAGGTAAGGTTTAACCAACCCTTTATTTTTAAAAATATTTTGAGCATGATTTAGCCTTTTCTTCTTGAGAAGTGATATTGGTAGCATCAGACTTCTGAAAGAGCAAAAGTCTGATTTGACCTCTTAACTTTTATAAATTACTTCAAGCCTTTGGAAGGAGGGGCAGGACACATGGGAAGAAGATGTACATTTTTTATGCCACTTGTCTATCCTATGCTTTCCCCAGTTGTTTTACTGGAAGGCATTTGGAAGGTATAGTTCAGAATTAAAGCCCAGAACAATTGTGTATTCACACTGGTGTTCACATATTCAAGAAATACATATATCTGAACCATGGAAGAAAATTTTAAAATATTCATTACATATCTTCTTTGTTGGTCCTGAGGATAGAAAGACCAAAACTATATAATCACTACCCTCAAAATATTTCTAATATTCTGAAATATGATAGAAATACAATTAATTCATTTATGCTGGGAAAATAGAGTGTGACAAAGGCAAAGAAAAGAGTCGGGTAAAAAAAATTAACTGGAGCAGAGAAAGACCCTTCTTCTACTAAAATGTCATCCTTTTGAAGGTAAGGGTTGCCCCATTTTTGTCTTTTTATACCCTAGGTACTGTGCATAGTACCTAGCAGGTATTGAATGATTTTCTGGATTAGCTATGTTCCAGACATGAGGTTAAACTTTATGAATGCATGGAAATGAGAGCCTTCAAGACAAGGTCAGGAAGCACCTACTTTTTCATTTGGCTAGAAGATAGAATATTTGAAGGAGAATTGCATAGAATAAAGCTAGAAGAAGTGACTTGGAACCAGGTTGTAGTGGTAGAGCAGCACTTAAGGATATATCCTCTTTGTTATTATCAAAATTTTCAATTAACATTTACTTGGTATTCGATTGCATGCTACTATTCAAATCATTATGAAAAGTTTACATATAGTATACACATATAATATTATCATCATTAGTGTGCAGAAGTACAAATAGTAAAATCTTGGCAATCAATCTAGCATTTATTAAAGTGCCTACTTAATGGATATAGTGCCCAGTTACCAAGGCAAAAATTTAACTGTCTTTGATCTTGAGGAAATTATAGTCTATGGGAGGAAACAACATATGTAAGTATAAATAAAATACGAAGTATATACAAAGTAAATACAATTAGAGAGACAGTGGGAGGGTGAGAATCAGAAAGAAGTGTTAAAGGAGAAATCATAGCAAAAAACAAAACAAAACAAAACTGGAGCAGGGAGAAGCTTTGCTCCCAGTAGAATATCTTTGAGGGCAAAAACTACCTCACTTTTTCTGTTTAATCTCTTACACACTTTGCACTATGCCTTGTAGGTGCCAAATAGTTTGCTGGAACTATGTTTTAGGCATGGGGTTAAGCTAAATCAACTGTAGTGATAATCTACTACAACTTGACTCCAGCCCACTTTTTTAGCCTTATTCTATTCAACTTTCCTTCACATGCTCTATGTTCCAGCTAAACTGAACAAATAAATGCTTCCTGACCTTATCATGGAGGCTTCCATGCAAAATGAATTTTGAAGGAGACTAGAGATTCTCTAAAGTGGAAATAAGGAAGAAATACATTTTGGACATGAGAAATACTAGATGTAGATGGGAGATGAGGTATTCTATTTAATTGGCTAATTTAGTTGAAACATACAGTACTTTAAGGAAAGTTGTGTGCAGTTGTGTGCAGCCTACTTCCAGATTATAAAAGGCTTTAAATGATAAACAGAAGGCTCTAAATTTATTGTAGAGTCAGTTGGCAATGAAGCCAAGTGGGAGACTATTTCAGTAGAGTAGGCAAGAGAAGATCCACAGGGTGGTGATTGTGTGAGTGAAGAGAAAAGCAGAACTGTAAGATATATTGTGGAAGTAGAATCAACAAGACTTAGCAACTAACTGGATATAATGTGTAAGAGATACTGAAGAGTTGAGTATAATTCCCATTGTTGCTGGATATGATCTTGATACAAATAAGGAATTTAAGAAGAGACCTTAAACCTTCAGGTATAATATCATTGTATATAACTTGTCATTTTCAATGATAGCAGATCCACCATTTAAACATCAGCTCCTATTTTGAATGAAAATCTTCAGGTATAATCTTTGATAGTATCTCTAATAATGCAGCATGTTGGAGCTGAAAAGACATTGACCTTGGAATCTGGAAACCCTGATGTTCTTGAAGCTGCTTGTGTGACCCTGAGAAAGCACTTCCTTCACTTTGGACCTGATTTTTTCATTTAAAAAAATATGAGGGAATTAGATTAGAGAAACCTTTAAAGTTCCTTCTATCTTTCAATCTCTGGTTTTATGAACCCAGTATAAATAAATTTTGTTGAATTAGGATGTTTGAATTGGTAGGGGGTTATTAATATCTTCCTCATATTTTAAGTTCATTGTTGACTACATGGGACTTGTAGGAATCCAAATTAGAGGTCTGCTTGGATAATAATGCTACCCATGTCCTGTATTCTTTCAATCTCTCTCTGTCTCTCTCTCTGTCTCTCTCTCTCTCTCTCTCTCTCTGTTTGTCTCTGTGTCTCTCTCTCTTTCTGCATCTAATATATTCTCTCTTTTCCTCAGTCTCTAACATATAACATTTCAATATGCATAAGAAATATATCATTATAGAAATTCACACAATAGTAAATCCTGTTAAGATTGTCAGGTTAGAATATTATTGTTGTATCAATAAAATCCAAGAACAGATCATCAAAAAAGACTTTAAAAAGAGAGAGGAATGTCCATGATAGACAAATTTTCAAGCAATTATGTAATTTTATGTGAATGGAAGTGGGGGTGGGGTGGGAATTCAGTTTACCACACAGAGAATTATTTAAAGGATGTTCAAAAAGTCTTATTGCAGTTTAAAGCTACAGGGCTTAAAGACTTCAGTCTTACAACTTGAATCTATTATAGCATAAAGCTGGTGTAAGACTTTTGGGATAGAATTGCATTTGGAGAAAAGTACTGAAAATTTTGTTTCTTGAGTAATTCCAACGATCTCTGAATTCATTGCTATAAACTTTCCTGATCACATAACCGCCCTTTTGCACCTTAGTATAAGACCAATGAGTTTTTGTCAAAGTTTTCATCATCTGAGGATTAATATTTTGATGATTGCACTTTCAACCAAAGGTGCCCCGCTGTTATCTGAAAATTCAGCTATCTAGAATGACCCAATACTTAAAGATTCCTGGTCATTCCTAAACCCAGTCTTCCTAAATTCCTTATTTATAAAATGAACAAATTCAAGTACACAATATTGGAGTTATCCTGTACTCTTTCAGTATCTCTCACATCTTACATGGCCCTCTAATAACAGTCTAGTGTTGGACCTTTCTAGCTTAGCATGGTACCTGCTAGACCTCATGCTGAGCTGATGTAGTCTTTAAGAATCTAATAATCTTCTTGGATTATAATTCTATAGTATAGGTACATCAATTTCCATATAAATGTGAACTTGTATGTTCACAAGGAAGCATGACGAAACATATAAAACATGTAAAGAACAAGCCCCACAGAGAGAACCTGTTGTTTTTTTGTCACCTGTTGGCTATGTGATCCTTGGAAGTCTTAATCTCTCATTAACCCAAGCAATACCATTAAGAACCATTTTGTGCTGGTTGAGAAAATTTCCCTACCAGTTTTGTATATCAATGAAATCACAGATTTGTTCCTATCTTCTCTCAATTCCCCCTAAAGTTCCCATGATTAATTAATTTAGTACTTAATAGGATAATTATTACTTGATAAATGTTATATGTCATGCATGTTTCATATCTTAGAGGCATATTAAAAATTCACTGCATTTGAATAAAAATTCACAGGGGAATCAGGAAGATATGATTATATCTTTTTAAAAATCCCTCAAGGACAGCCATTTTTTATTAATAAATCCACCAACAAATTATGTCTTTTACAAATAAAAGGACCCCTCCCCAATTTAAAAAAAACAAGACAAAACAAGGATTGACCTTTTTAGGAAGATAGTTATATTCAATTATTTTTTTTTAATTCTTTGCTTCCACAATCTAATTTGACTCAGCTGTTTTGAATAGAACAAACAATATGCAAACAGTTATTTAGGAACCAGTCATTGTATACAGAAACTTCAGCTCATAGAAACCAATGCATTTAGATATACAAATATTTTTTGAGTAGAAAAAATGCACAGTCAAAAATATTTGGCTTGTCACATGAGAAATGAGATTTAATTCATCAAATCATGAAATCATGCCTGCTTTTATTGACAACAGCAGCAACATGCACATACATACAATATTGTTCTTACTCTTTAGTTAGATGTATTGCTAACTCAAGAATGTTACTTTTCCTATTTAATAGCACAAACGTCCTAGACATCTTTTGTGTGCTGTCTGGAAAAAGAAAACACAATTCTAAGAAGGGAAGTAGTCAATTCACATCCTCCTAGATGGAGACACAAGATCCATGGCATTCCAAGATGTTTCTCTCTATTTTCCTAATACTTGAAATTTACAGCACCAAATTCCTGTCCTTAAAGCTTATCTAGACTCAAGATTATGTATATGAAACATATCTAGCTTAAACAACAGCAAACAAGGTTCATATCAAGTTTTTGTTTTACTGGATGGCCTAAGCAGGGGCTTGGGCACAAGTCAAAGAACATCGAAACGCATTTCCTCATTTCTGCTTCTAAGCTCTTAACTGATTTATTACCTTGGCCTGTGAAAGAACTTTTTTTTTCAATACAGGGAAGTGATTGTACAGATTACTTATTTTAAAATCTAGATAAAGTATCACTGGTTAATTTGTTTTGTTTCCTTATTTCTAGTGATAAGAAAAATAGCATAAACTTAAAACTGCAAAAAGGAACTTTTTGAAATTCTTGTGAAAGAACTCTTCTGACAATGTGATAGGTTTTCATTTACAATATAATAATTTACTAAAAGAAGATTTGAAGCATTTTAATTAAAATATGTAGTTTTAAATTTTGTTAAATAGCTGACGTGTGTATCCCAGGTACTGAGTGATTACATTTTTAACAAAATATGATGTTAACCAGGATTAAATCTTTTCCACATAAATCAATCCAAAAATGCATCCAGAATGTCATTAACATGCTCAAATTTCCCTCCTCCCCCAAACAATGTGGGAGAATATTTAAAGGATTGTGATTACTTGTCTTACAGGAAGGAAGTTTCCTTAGACTGGGAGGTCTAATGATTCTTTTGATTAACAGTGTTTAAAATGTTTCCTTTAGATAGCTGATACTATGAGATATGTTAAGGAGTAAGGATTTCTTCAGAAGTGATTAATGTCACTGATTACCCCAAATAAAGAAAGTATTAAGCAAATGGCTCTCTTCTAGAATCACTAGTCCATAGTATGTGATAATTGAAATTTATATGTCACTTTAAAGTTTGCAAAGCACTTTATACAATGTCACAGCTGATCATAGTTACTATTTTAAATCCTGTTTTACAGGGTTTAAAATTCATAGGAGTTAAGTGATTTTCCCAGAGTCATACAATAATAATCTTTGGTAGTATTTTCCTGACTCCAAGTTTAATATTTTATCCACCATCATACATTGCCTCTAAAAAATGTTCAGGAACAAAATATAGACAATTGTCTTTAAAATGCAAACTTTTTGTCCTCTAAAATAGTAATTTTTTTCAGGAAGTGACAGGAAATTACAAATTTGCATGTGGTCAAAAGATGAGCAGTGTCTGTAAGACTATTTCCAGACTGTTCTGACATGTAGGGAACATGGGAAAAGTCCTGACAACGCATAAAGATAATCCTGCTTCACTGTGTTTATTTCACTAAATATACAAAGCAGGAAAAGAAAAGAAGTAGATAGTGAGGAGTTGAGGGTATCAGTGACTATCAGCATTTCTTTCAAATTTTATTCATCTCCATATAATCAATCAGTCCATAATAATTTTTGCTCATGTATTTTTTTGTTGGTGCTCAAATGCCTATTGATTTTATTAAAATTCGGTCTTTTTAAATAATTTCATTTCCCAGTATATTCTGCTCCTCCCTTCCAAGAACCAATCATTAAAATAAAGAATTTTTTAAAAAGAGAGAAAGAAAGCAATTAAAATGAATCCATAGATCAGTCAAGTCTGACAATATGCAATACTATACACAAACAGAATACTTTTACCTCTGCAAAGAAGAAAGGAAATTTCACAGTTTCACAGATGTAGAACTTAAAGGGGCCTTGAAAACTAGTTCAAACTCTTCATTTTAAAGATGAGGAGACAGGTTTGTGAAGTGATTCCATAGGCATTTTTTCCCTTTGAGGCAATTGTTTAGGCATTCAGTTGGGTCCAACTCTTAGTGACCCCATTTGGTTTTTCTTGGCAAAGATATTAAAACGGTTTGCCCTTTCCTTCTCCAGTAGAACTTTGTCAGGTAATGAGAGATTAAGTCACTGACTCTGGTCCACCAACCGTCTCTCTTTTAATTATGATTGTATCACATTCACTTGGGATATTTTTTTTGTTCTTCCCATTTACATCATTGTCATTCATTGTTTATATTATTTTTCCCGTTCTGTTTAATCCATTATCCATTATTTCATTTAAGTCTTCCTGTGCTTCCTTGTATTTTTCATATTCAGAGTTTCTTATAGCAAAATATTACATTACCTTCACATGCCAAAATCCCTTAAATGATGGGTATGTACTTTATACTCCAGTTCTCTGCTGCTATAAAAAATATAGCTAGAAATATTTTGATGTATATCAGAACTTTATTTCTATCTTTGACTTCCTTGGCATATATGCCTAGCAGTGAACTTTTTGGATCATAGGATATAAACATTTTAGTCATTTTACTAATATAATTCCAAATTCTTTTACAGTATTGTAAGTTCAATTCACAGATATATTTGTGTACCTATATTTCCAGAACCCCCTCTAACATCAGCTATTCTCATCTTTTTTTTTATATGTACATATTTTTTAGCATATGCTTTATTTCTTATTTATAATTCACTGTATATAATGTATAGCAATCACTTTTCTTCTAGCCTATACCTTTTTATTGCTTTCTGAATAATATTTTGAATAATTTGGGAATTTTTTTAAATTAAAGAAGTTTAATTGATATTATAGCTATCTTAAATATAATTAGTATATGAATATAAAATCACCAAATTTATTCTTTGTTAGTTAAATAAAATTAAATGTTATTGGAGATCTGGATTTTTTGGTTGGAATTTATTTTATATAAAGTTCACCTGAGTATAAATTTCAAAGGATGAATTCTAGATTGTGTGAAATAAATGAAAAGTCAAGATAGGAAATTATGCTAAAATATATATTTTTGCCTGTTTGGATGTTTTTAAATCCCCTTCCCAATGATGTCACTTTATGTTTTACATAAAATAGTAAAAAAAAAATTACTTTACCTACTGAAAATTTGCTTTTTTTTTTTTTTTTTTTTTTTGTTATTCAGTGACAACAAAGAACATAGTCTAGGAAAATAGGCATAAATCAAAATAGTGTTTTAACTTTTATATGACCTGTTATTGATGGAGAGGCAGTTAGGAGTAATGGACCAGACATTTGTCTGGTAGTTAAGACCTTGATTCAAATTCCACCTGTGAAATAGTTATGTGATAAAAAGCAAATCATTTAACTTTTCAGTGTTCCAGAAAACTCTCAAATACTTCAAGTTATAAAAGGGTTGCTCATCTCCTCCTTTGAGATACATTCAGTTCATAATTTTTCACCCCATCAAGATTCTCATAGTTTTCAAATACCAGTCTCTAGGACATTCTCCTAACTTTCTTAGTGGGTTAAGTACCTGGTTCAGCTCGTGCTTTCACATTAGAAGATTTCAGCATATATATTGATAATTCCTCAACACTCTAACTTCTCAATTTCTTACATCACTCATTTTTCACCCTATTCCTTCACCCTACCTCATGTAACAGTGATCAGATTTTTAATGTTGTCATCACTCACAAGTGTTTCATCTCCATGTTCAAGAATTCTGAAGTTCCTTTATCTGATTATGATTTTTTGTTATTTCATCTTTCCCTCTTAACCTTGTATTCTCCTTACAATTCCCAACATTGCTTTTAGTATTCATTATGATTTCCAGTCCCTTGACATCTCATCTCTTTCCAGGCCATCTTCCCTACTTTTTTTCTTTTTAGCTGTAGTCTTGGATCTGTAATTACTCATTGAATATCTCAAACCATATGTCCTGTCAGTCTCAACATGTCCACAAGAGAACTGAACTCAAGCCCTACTCTGTTCTAGATTTCCTAACACGTTTGAGAATATCTAAGTCTGTAGCCTTGATATCATCTTCAACTCTCAACTTTCTCAACATATCCAATTGTTTGTCCTATGTTCTTGTTTCTATCTCCACAACATCTCTTGGACGTTGTGATTCCTTCTCTTAAACCTTACAGTCAAAATTCCAGTTCATGACTTAATCATTTCTTGTATGGACTGCTATTACAGTAACTTCCTAATAGATCCTCCTATTTCACAAAATCTGTCTGCTCAGATAATCTATTCTCCAAACAATTACTGTAGTGATCTTAAGTGAAGATCTAATAATTTCATTCTGCTACTCAGGAAATTTGAGGGTCTCTTTACTATTGCAAGAATCAAATATGATTTCCTCTATTTGGCATTTATAATTTCTAATAATCTAGCCCTATCCTGTCTTTCCAGCCCTATTAAAGTCTATTGTGGCCTCTAAAGTCCAGCCAAACAGGATTTTTTAATTCTTCCTCATGAGACACTCAGTGTCCTGTCCGTATACCTTTACTCTGGTTGTGTCTCACTCAGTTCAGTTACAATGCCACTTCACAATCCTGCAGCTGCTGTTGCCTTCCTCTCCATAATTGCCATGTATTCCTTTTGCATTTGTTTTGTATGTAACCATACACAAGTTCTAGATGCTTAATAAACACTTTGTGGCTGATTTCCCTAGTTCTTCTTTTGTTTAGAAAGATTGTGGAATTTTTTGTTTTTAGGACAAAGGATCATTAAATTTTTCTGAGCTCTAAATTTTTGTGTATAATTGATATAAGTATAATTGATGCTTGGATGTTTTTTCAAATGTAATCTTCATAGATGAAAACTTATGATAGACTTTGCTTGGGGGAAAAGGGGATTCAGTATAGACTTTATTTCTTTTCTACTTTAGCTTTTTGGTGTTCAAGACCAAGCTACCATGTTTTTTCTGGCTAATAGGTTTAAAATCTAAACATAAAGGTTTATTTTTCATGAATGTTTTGAATTTGACCTTCACAGGGAACATTTTAAGTGTCGTAATCAATGAGGTTTTAGGTAGCTTTTACAGAGAGCTACTGTGATTATATGTTTTCTGTGGTTGGATCTCTCTCTTTTTTCCAAACCCATTAGCTACATGGTAATGTCGTGGTAAAATTAAAGTTTTGAAAATCATCACACTGCCCTGTTGACCAGAAGTTAAGAAAAAACAAGCATGAGTGATAGTTTTATATTCCAGTACTGTATATTTTTAAAATGATGTTTATTAGGGAGCTCAAGAGGATTGATCAAAGAAAACATGAAAGTTCAGCTTTCATCTGCTAAAAAAAACTATTATAATCTAACCCAGGATAAATGTTAAAAGGTCAGACTGAAGAGGCAAATCTATTTGTAAGCATAGAACTCATTGAGATAGGATGATTTGTATATTATTTTCCTATAATATATTGTAAAATCCCTCCATTTCCTAATTTCCTGTTTCATTTCAAGGAACATACCACACTTTTCATTTGTGTGAACTTTTAAAGTAATATTGTCCGTTATTCCAATATGAACCCCCTCTCCTCAAAAAAGCTTCTTGTCTCCATTGTTTTCAAATAATTGAGTGACTTCTGATTACTTTTAATCTACATTTTACAGATCATTATCAATTTGATCTTAGAATTTTATATTTTTTTATTTGTATAATTAAGCTTTACCACAACTTGGCTTCCAAATAATTGTTAATTCTGAATAGTAATCAAGAAAATTCTCCTTATAAACAAATGTGTTTTTATTATATCCTATTTTTATCCTCTACTATTTTTTGTTTTATTTAAAGGAGGACTCCTGGCATCATGATATCATAGATTTAGAGTAAGTATGGACCTTAGATTTAAAGCAAGTAGGGACCTTGGAAATCATCAAGTTTAACCTTTTAATTTTATAGATAAGAGATTAAGTGATTTGCCTAGGGTCACATAGCTAATAAATCTTTGAGGTTGGATTTGACCCCAGATCTTTCTGCCTCTAAGTCAAGTACTTTATCTACTATAATTTATACTATATCATGAACATAATTAAATCTAAAACATTTTATTTCAGAATTCAGTTTAGAAAAATATCTCTACCTGGAGATTTGATTTATACCATATTTGGTCTATGAAGTTTGATTTGTATTTGATGCATATAGGCTTTTTCTTTCTGTTTTTGGTTCTTGTCTTTGCCAGAAATATCAGTACTACTAGAAAGGAAAATGAAAAATGGAGGTAAGTGGGGAAGGTTTTCATTTCATTTTCCTACAAAAATCAGAGAATCACTATATTTTATCTCTAGAAGAAATCTGGGAGATTCTCTGATGAAAACTGAGGCCTAGGTAGTTAAATGCCTTAGATTACATATTTTGAGTCTAAATGGATTAAAAATCTTTTATAGTTTTTTGACTTCCATTCTGCTTCTTTCTATCATAACAACCTCTGGTAAAATTGGTGACACTGTATTACTACAAGTCAAACTTCAAACCTCTTTCTCATTGCCTCTTTCTCCACTATAAAATGTTTCCTGTAAGCAGAAGAAATTAATATAGAATTTTTGTCCCTTACGAGGTAATAATAATATAATAAAAGAATAATGAGAACTTTCTTTGTTCCTCAAGAGAGATAGAGCCTCAAATTTGTTTATCCATTCCTCAGTACCTGGACACACTGCTATAAAGTCTCTGTAACATACATGTCTCATCTAATGACAAATGCAAGGAGAATGTCCCTGTGTACTGTTGCAAATTATAGCTTCTGTGAATGTTGACACTCTCAGTGGCATGGATAAAACATGTCTATAGGGATCTTCAATAATTAGCAAAATTTTGGTTTTGTTATATTTATATTTTATTTTAATATTAGAATATGTGGGGTTTTGGACTTCTGCTACTTTTTTGGGTTCTAGGTTTACTTTTTAAAAGTGGAAATGACAAAAAGGAAGTCCAGATTTGTTATTATTGATATGTTAGGATTTTTGTTCATTTCATGTCTTGGATGATTTTAATAGATTACATTTAATGGCAGGACTCATGATTGCCATCACTGACACTTCCATAAAGCAAATATAAGACTTTACATTATATAAATAAAAGTTAGGCATAATTCTATTAAAACTATGCATTATAGTCAAGGGGAAAATATATAGAAAGCTAAACCATAGGTAAAGAAATTTGAGTTCTATTCCTGTCTTTTCCACTAATTACTTCCTTGACTTTGAAAAACTTTCTTAATCTTGATCCCCTTTTCCCATATCTGTAAATTCAGGGACTTAGACTAAATGATGTCTAAGATCTCTTTCAACTCTAATGTACTATGAAATAAGCATCAACCAACAGTAAAAAATATAGATTAATAGGTAAAACCCAACATTCAGGCTAACTTGTAAAACTGGCAAATGTTGCCTTTGTTGTCCTTCCATCTCGATATGGAAATCTCTTTCCATCTCCCCTCTATTATTTTGTGGTCGAGTAGAAGTAGCATTAGATATTGAAACAAATAAAACCTAATTTTGAACTTTGGCTCTACTATTTGCTAGATATGAAATCTTGAGCAATTCATTTCTCCAAGCCTCAGTTTCTTTATTTGTGAAATGGAGACAATAATAATAAGAACACTATTACTGCACAGTAGTTTTGTAAGAATCCAATGAGATGAAACATACTCACTGTAAAAATTTATATAAATATGATCTGTTAATTCCATCCCATGTACAATTTTATTTGTCTATATATTACTTAATTCCTGATAAGGTATTTTGTTACTTAATAACACTTTAGAAGAATAATAAAATAGTCTTAAAAAAAAACAAATGTACTCTGAAAGGTGGTGAAAGAGATAATTTAGAGCTGCTCTCAAATGCTTTTCACGTCATACCTTGTAGGCAATTTCTGACTGACAAGGCCAGCCTTGAAAGTAAATAAAATATTTACATTATGATTCTAACTCATTTAATAAGCTCGTAAGTATTTATGGATGCAAATGATAAAAGCTTATTGTATGAGACTCCATAACAACATCTTTCTAAAATGACATTCAATCCAATATCTTAAGTCATTGGAAGGTAAACTATAAGACCTTTTGTGTCTTGTCCTAGTTATTGGGGGGTGGAGGATATTGACTATCGTGTGTATAAAGTGCTTTTAAAAAGCCTTTAATTTACTTTTTCTTAACTTGAACCATCTTAAAATTTTGTGGTATTTTCATGAAGAAAAAATAATCTTACAGGGCAAAGCTAGCAAGTAGATTTTGTTATTTCTACAAGTTTGGGACAACAGTGCCAATGAAAATATTCCAAAATTACAGTGGGTGTAACCCAGGATTTCCAAATCCTTGAGTCCTTCCCCCATCCTTTAGTGTGAGATGAGAGAGAATATAACTTCATGTGCTAGTATTATATGGTATAAGTGCATGAACTCTAGATAAATGAGTCACCATATATTTAGTCAGCCACTAGATTTATTTGTAGTTCTAACTTAACTGAGAGGAAGAAGGCAAGCATGGGCTGCCACACATTTGGTACCTTTTGTTCTCTTGTGCATATCTGTATCCCTACAAATCAATGCCCTCAAACAGTTATCTTTCTGTCTAAGAACAGAAAGGATAAGAATAAATACTTAATGTTTCATAGTAACATTTTTATTTCATAAATGCTTTAATTTTTTAGTTAATTTTTGTACAAATATTTCTGGTAATTCACATGTAGGGATTCAAAACATTTTTAAAATAGATTTTATTGACATTTGTTTTTATATTGCCTAGGTTCTCACTTGTATCCTTCCTTCTTACCCTTTCCAAGAAGCTCTCCCTTTCAATAAAGGATTTTTTTAAAAATCAGCAAGATTTTTAAAATCTCACATTATATTTAATATCCCATATCTATAAAACTTGTTTTTTTTTTATGAAAAAGGAACATGCTCAAAGTGTCTTCTCATACTTCTTTGTCACCAATTTGTTCTTTATGATTTAGCAGCATTCAATATTCAGGTCTGATTGCTTTGGGGTAGTTGTTATTTCTATTTGCACTGTTATAGTTATTCCAAATATTGCTTTCTTGGCTCAGCTTATTTCATTTTGCATCTTTTCATATTAAGTCTCACCATACTTCTCTGTATTTATTATGTTGTCTTTCCTTATAATACCATTAATGCTTCATTAATCTGTTTATCCATTCCTCAGTACATGGATACATCCTATTTCCAATCCTTTGCTACCATGAAATGTGCTGTTCTAGATTTGTTAGTATATAGGGATTCCCTCGTCTCTTTTTTTCCTGACAAACATTGTTAATGAATGTGTCAGAATAAGATTTTTTTCTGAAATCTTGGGTAAAGCCCAATAATCTCTTGTTCTACTCCCTCTACTTCACACTTATCCATACAATTGAAGAAAGGAAAAGGATGATCACCTTGATATTTTTAATCACCTTCCCTGTTTTTAGCCAAAAAATGTGTTTAGACTTTGAAATTCCCATGTTTTATTTGTATATTTAGTTTTTGCCTTTATACATTTTTATTATTATTTGCATGTAGTTTTTATTTATTTGTATACAATCTATTCTATATTCTATTTTTTTTCTGCATACATTTTAACTCCCTTACTAGGCTGCAAACTCTATGAAGTTCAAGAACCTTACAGTGCCTTGCCCCAGTAGATGTTTAATAATTGTTTGACTGGATGAATCAAGAAACTTAGAATGAGACTAGCTGCTTTTCAATAATACCATCATTAAAATTTACTCCTATTAAATAGCAAACAAATTCATTCAAAGTAAATCTCACTTTTAGATAAGAAGTGCTTAGTCCTCTTTCTTAGTCTACTCATTTCAGGCATATAAATCCAGAACATGTGACTTAAATGCAAAAGCTGTGTGGATGACATCATTATGGAACATGGTCAGAAGCAAACTGCAAAGAAGAGATGTTGTACCTAAAGAATGAAGTCATGAAGCAAACCGGTATTACTGGACAGTAGATAGTGCTGCCTTTGTCTCATGATCCAGCAGCTACAATTTAATTGATGAATAATTTGTAAAAGGACACAATCAAGCCTTTCAACTGAAATACTATATAGAAGAGATTCCAGCCTGGATAATGGACTATTTCCACTCAAAAACATAGAGTTTTAAATGCTTGCTAAGTACATAAAATTAAGCTGTAAAAAGTTGATTAGAACTCAAAGGCAAATTCAAATTAGAATTTCATTTAAATTACTCAAAATAATATTTGCAATATAGCACTTTTATTTTCAAGATTACGTGAAGACATCTAAGAAGAGTACAGTAATGTGACAAGATTACTTGTGGTGTTATATCTTCTGGGAAAATACTTTGTGAAGATATTGTTTGTTAGTTTAAAGTAACTTTTTTTCCAGTGAATAAAAATTCCATTGCTGAAGTGAAATAGTTATATGCACAGAATGCATTGTGGTTACAGATGCTTTCTCCTATGCTACATTTCATTTGATTCTTGAATACATCTTGTGAATTCACAAATGAGCAAGCATTATGATTTACTTTTTGGAGATTATACTTCAGTGGAACTTAGTATACTTATATTAAGCATCTGAAGTTACTTTACTGGTTATTAGAAATACATATGCTAAATAGAGAGAGAGAGAATCTACCTGCAAAAGGTTATAGCTTCTTAAAAATTCAAGAGATTTTATGAAGTCAACTGGGAAGCATAATGAATGGAATTAGGAAGATCAAAGTTTGAATCTTCCTTTGATTATGCTCTAATACTGCAGTGGTGGTCATCAGTAATATATAAATACATATTCATTAGCATACATAAAAATAGTTTTGAAATTTTATATATATGTATGCATGTACATATATACATACACACAGGGCATACACTGAGGTACATTTAAAAATTAATATGGGTACAATTTTTATCTCTATAACTTTAGTTTGGAGTTTGTGAACTTTAAAAAAATATTTTTGATTTTTAAAAAAGTTTTCCTCATCTTGTACAAGTCAGTGAAATGTTTAAGGTTTTCAAGTTAGGTACAAAGTAGCATGTATGAATTTTAAGTTTTTGGAAACTTCTCACAATTTATATTTAGGTCACTGAAGAAATTTGAGAATAGTTTCAAATACTAGAAATAGTAAAAGTCACTGGATAATAGTAAAGAAGGAACAAGATTATGGTTCCCTTTGGTGGAAAGAATGAAGTTACTTCATTTTGATTAGGCAGTGAATTAATCACTCAACATTTGTTAAACACTTATGTGCTAGGTACTGTTCTAGGTGATAGAGATACACATAAAAAGAATGAAACATTTCATTCTCTCAAAGATTTTAATGTTATCTACTGACTTCAAAGAACTTTGTTAGTTTGAACATTTTTTTCTGTGTAAGAGAGATAAGAAGATTAATTTTGACAGAAAACAACTGATGTATTGAACCTATAATTAGATTTATGCCCTACCCTTTATATTTGTGTTAGAAGTATCATAGCTCATAAATATGAGAATGTGTGATATTATGCTTTCCAATTTCAAACACTTTCTTCATAATAATTCTACTAGTATTGCAAGCCTAGAATTCATTACAGATCATCTTGAAGCTTTTAAATCAGTGACAAAAGAGAGTTGCCTGTTTCTTTTAAAAATAACATTTCTTAAAAGTTTAGCTAATTTTAATTTTTATTTGTTTTCAGATTTTCTTTTAAAAACTGTTGATAAATTATACTTTGGTATTTTTCAGTAATAGTGACCAAATTCAGATAGAACCTTGCAAGCACCGGAACAGGAAAAATATAGAATATTGTAAGAAATTTTGTGTTTGGATTGTATTTTGAAGTTGTTAAGTAAAAGGGTTACCTAGGTAGTGAAGATAGACTTTCAAGGACAGCATGGAGCCTACATAAACTTGTCAATTTTGTTAATGGGGTTGGGGAAGAGGTGGTTGGTAGCACCATGAATAAGAAAATGATTTAGGAAAAAAAAAACAACATAAAATGAATTTAAAACTATGTGAAAGAGAATCACAATGAGAAAGCATGAATATTGTGATTTAAGTAAGAAGAAAAAATTAATATCTGAAAACATCCATTGACAAATTAGAGAAGACTCATTGAGTATACACTTTAAAATTAGAGAACCAATGAATTAACAAGTCCCAAATAAATAAAAAAGCAAAAACTCAAAGCTAGAAATGTTGATAAAAAGCAATAGAAATTATGAATTCAAAAGCTTGTTTTTCAAATTACTTAACAAATATATTATCTATTAGGCTACCTGATCCTAAAGAGAGAAAAAAGAATTATAGCAAGTTTAAGGTAAATATATTGAACTGATAAAAGAAGAAATAAAATGATTTATCATATAGTTATAAATATTATGTATGTTAGTATACAATTGCATGTTAACAAAACTAATAGTTGAAAGAATTATAAATCACCAAAAATTGCAAAGCAAAAAGAGATGTTAGCAAAATCTCAGGCAAATAAAAAATGTAATAAAGTGCATACGGATTTTCAGGCGAATTCTAATAAACATTTAAAGAAAATTAATACCTATATCATACTAATTAGAAATACTTAACATAGAAGATTTGCTATAAAATATCATTCATAAGACCCTCATTCTTAAACTAAGGAGTAATAAATCAGAGAAAGAAGATTAGAGACCAATTAATTACTACAATTTGTATTGGTACTGGCCCATAACAGGTACGAAAATTTTAAATCAAGCTATAGCAAAAAGAACAAAGTAGAAAATACAAAAATTGTTCCCAGTGTCCAATTTGTTGTGCTATGTACTATGGGTATGGGAATAGTCAGAATAATCTAAACCATGATTATATAAATGATCATATAATTATATGAATAAATAAATGATATAAATAGGTGCAGAAAAAAGCATTTGTTATAAACTGTAGTGCTCATTTATACTAAAAGAATAGCCACAAGACCCATTTTCAGTTTTTAAAAAAAGTATATCTCATATAAAACTTATAATTTCTTGCAGTGGAGAAATACTGGAATCTTTCTTAGTAAATAATGGTAAAGTAAGGATGTCTTGTATCTCTATAATCATTTGTCAAAGCTTTAAAAATGCTTAACAATACAAGTGAAAAAACAAAAGTTTTTCCAAACCAAAGTTTATTTGGTGTTATGCTAAGCTGCCTTTATGATGCAGTCATTAGATATTTTTTTCAGCTTTTTGCCATTTTTAAAAACTTATTCTTTAACGTAGTGCAAAGAGAAATAATTGGAGCCAAAGAACTTTAGTGTGAATTTGGTCTCTATTTTTTTTAAATCAGTAGAACTTTCCTTATGTTGTTTAGGCTTCAATTTTTTCCTCTATAAAGTAAAGAGGTTTTATTGGATCATCTTTAAATTTCCTTCCTGCTTTAAATCTATGATCTCACCAAACATAAAATCTTTTCTAGTTTTTAAAATGATCTTTGGTAATACTACAGATGATCAAGAGGCAATATAGAGCATTATCAGGAAACTGAGTTGTAAACCATGACACATGGATAATTTTAATCTCTAAAACCTCCAGTTTCCTTTAACCATGTAATATCTAAGAGTCTTCATTTCCTCATCAGAAAAATGAGAATTTTAAAAAGAAATGATACTTGCTTAGGCTTCCTTCATAGTTGTTGTTCATAATACATTTTTAAACTCGACACTACAAAAAGATCTTCCTTCTATTATAATTAGACCAATAGGGAGATGTTCATATTATATTGTCCTTTTAGCAGAGAAAATAGTGATTGAAACTCATATAATAATTTGGTGCAGAAAATAGTAATTTAAGTACATGCATTTTAAAATCTTTTTTCTATTAGATTTCATCCCTTTATATTCTGGAAAGGTTCATGAATGGAATGAATTTTTCAAGTTAAATATTTTAAACAATTCTGGAAATATTACATAAATTTAATTCTATAATAACAATACAGAGGCATTATAATGGAAAATACTAATGACTCCTAATTCCTTAAAATGCTAAAGCAAGAAGAACCTGTTGGAACTAGTTTGCCTCCTACTTAGCCCCCAGGAGTTCTATTCAGTCTAGTTCTGGTGAGGTTTGCCATAGTTCAAACCTCTAAAACACTATAACTGCTCTGTGCTTTATTTTTATATCTCATATTTGAAATATAATGTCTTGTTTGCTCAGTAGTTCATTCAGCCCAGACACAGCTTTGTAATTTGGTCTTTTCTGTTGCTTGTCTTCAGGTGTGATTTTATTTGCTTATCTATAGCAAGTTGCACATTTGTAAATATAACTTCTGCTTGCACTACCCCTCTTTTTGATTTTTAATGATAATACAAAAGCCAATAAGCAAATAGATTTGCAAACTATTCTGGATACCAAATCTTGGCAAAATATCATTGATTTTTGTTTTACTTATCATAGACTCATTTGGCAGTTTGACAAAAGTCTTGTAAACTCAGGTAATGCCTATATATTGATATTATAAATATACAAAATTACAAAGAAAAATAATTATATTGAATATAGTCAACAAATTATTTAAAAATCAAATTTACAGATGCCTACAAAGAATATTTTCCCCAAATAGATTAATATAATTAAAGACTTTTTAATATATACAAAATATTTGAAATATAAGTGGGATAAGCTCAAAGCAGAGCTAAGGAAACTTAAATGAGGAAATGTTATATTAGATTTTTTTTGTATAATTCTTTTGTCACTAAAAGAGCTAGATTAGACCCAAAGTTTATTGCCAGATCAGTAGAGGCTAAAATGAGCTAACTTGTGTTGCTAGAGCTAAGGCTTATGAAGTTATTTTTACAACAGTTTCATTGACACCAAGGAAGTAGAAACAGATTTTTGTTTGTTTTTCTAACGCAGAGTAAGCTAAATAGGTATTGTAAACACAGTTAACAGATATACTAAATAAATGAAACCATTTCTTTTTTCCTTTTTCCCCTTTTTTGGTCATAACCACACTTAATTTGTACTCCCAGTCACAGGAATATTTAGAGAGGACAATTAGTTCTGTTGGCTAAGTATAGACATTTCCATGTGTAGTAAGAATGTCCCAAAGAAATCAGGATGTTTGAGGACCATATTAATTCTTCCCACATTCAACTTGTGTTGGCAATCCCTTAGGGCTTTAAGCCTTAGCCCACAGTAGACAAATGAATTCTTATCTTCTAAATGCTATGAACACTCTCTTAGACCTTGTAACTTCTTAATCATTGTTGACTCAGAGTATCTCTCCTTCATGACATCCCCCCTCTTTTTTGTCATTTGAATTTCCAGTAATCTTCTAAGCTATTATATTTGAAAATTATGTAATTGGAATAGAGTAGCTTTAAAGAAAGACCTGGTTAATTATACAACTCTCTTTTGGTCTCTATCTTTGTCTCTCTGATACATACATATAAAAAAAAATATATATATATATGTATATATATACATATATATATATATATACACACACACATATATATATATATACATACACACACATACATACACATATATAGATATAGAATCAGAATGTTTGGATAAGAGAGAGACCAGCTAACCCACCCTTTATTTTTATAATCAGAAAAATTGAGACCCCTAAAATGAAATGACTTGCCCAGCATCATACTATAAGCAACATATCTGGGACATTCCACAGAGATTTCTGACTTCTCATTTAACAGTGTTTTAATGGAAGATTTCTATACTTTTATTAATTATTTCCTACTTTCCTTTATGTTCTCGTATTTTAAAAAATAATACATAGATGATTGTTCATTTGGGCAGTTTTGGATTCATAATTCTATGTTGCTTTCAGGATAAAATATATCATCTTTTTTGGCATATAAACTTCTTGACAACATTTCCTTTTCCTATCTTTCTATTCTTATACTTTCTTCCCCCCTATACATTTTATATGATCAGCTTCCCTGAGCTCCTTGCTATTTCTTGCATTCAATATTCCATCTTCTAACTTCATGCCTTTTCATTGGCTTTACCCTCTGCCAGAAATAATATGCTTCCTTACTTCAGCCTCTTGGCTTCCTTGACTACTTTCAAAACTCAAATCAAATCCTACTTTCTTTAATGGGTGTTTGCCTTCTCTCTGAGATTACCTGTAAATATCTTGTTTGAAATGTCTCTCCCATGAGAGTATGAGCTCTTTATAGACAAGAACATATGCATATTTGCTTTTCTTTGTATCCTTAGTAAAATTGCTGGCACGCACTTGATAGGCACATGCCGCCTAGAGGATGAATATCCTTTATAATTGAGAGAAAATACATCTGCACATGAGATGAATAGAATAGTAACTTGACTTATAGATTCAGCTGAGATTGGAGTCAGATGGGTAGAGAATTTTCAAGTAAGCTTGATTTTCTAACAATTTACTTTTAAAAACGCAAAGAAATTTTCAAACAAAAGCTTTTAATGTTTTAGGTTTGTAAGTAAAATTAGAGTTTAAATGTTTCTTTATTGTGGGCTATTAATTTCTAAAAGTAATTTTCATTAGTGATGAAGTAATCTGAAGTAATGAAACAGATGGCATTTTTAAACATGTTGGGTCCCACATATAAAATGGAAAGTTTTACTAAGAAACCATTCTGCCTTTGCTTTTTTTGGTCATCAACAATAAGCAGTGTTTTTCTCCTTAGATGTTTCCTACTGCTGAAGTTGTTTATATGAAAAAGTGTCCCGTTATGGACAAATGACATCAGTTTTGTCTATACTTTGCACACTCCAGGGTTTAGATCTATTTTTTTTTCATGCTTCCATTTATATGCACAGACCTGAAATTTTTGGATGCCCTCAAATTAAAAGCACTTTGGAAAGTTTGTCTCAAGTTAGATACTACTTATTGAGTTAAAAGTCAATTCTCAGTTAACTAAACTAACTATTGGAAGGTAAGCTCAAAATCTTTAGTTATTGATTTGAATTTACTATTCTACTTTTATTATATGAAATAAACAGTAAACATTAAGTAATTGAAAATAAAAGTCACTTTATATATCTTTAAATGGCTAATAGGACAAGAAAAGATCAGACAGTTATAAGAAAGCATGGGCAAGGGTAATTTTCTTCTGAAAAATGAAGGATTTCCTGTTTATATGTTATAATTTAAGCCTAAAACATGACTAACAACAACATTAATCATATTGTGGATTCAGGCAGTCATATGGCATGTGTTAAGACTTTCTGGTTAATCTATTTTTAATTGTGGCTTGTAATATTACTTGGTTAATGGCAGTAGTCATTCAATCTATACTACAGCTATGACTTAATCCATTTGAAAATAGCTTCTCTAAAATTACCGAGTTTAACAAGAAATAATATTTTAATCATTTGTATTTGCCCAAACTTTACTTGATATTAACTGTTCATTTCACATCACTAATGCTTGCATATCAGATTAATCCATCTAATCTAGTCTTTTAATAACTGTAAGCAACCTGACAGTAGCCGTCAGTTGCTCTTTTGTTCACCATGCCATTGGTTCCTTCATGCTAGTTTGTGATACCTAAGCACCTAATGTAGTGTATGGTTTTATTTTTACTTAAATGAAAGCTGTGAATCAAAAATTTAAAGTGTCTGTCCAAAAATCTTACTATCTGTCATTTTGGATTACATTGATAGAAACAGTCAAAATTAAGGGGCAAGTAATAGTTTCACTATAACCTACATTAGATTCTCTATTGGATACTTAGTTTTGGTAACTGTAATTTGTAAATTACTGACAAACAGGGTCCTATTCAGTAGAAGATGATAGTATGATGAGGATATATGACATGGTAGCCAAAGAAAGTATGACAACATTAAACTATTTTAAGAAAGGCATAACTTGGGACAGCTGGGTGACACAGTGAATAGAGCATCAACTCTGGAGACAGGAGGATCTGAGTTCAAATTTGGTCTCAGACAACTTATCAGCTGTGTGACTCTTGGGCAAATCACTTAACCCCATTGCTTCCCATAGACACAAAAAAAGAGAAGAAAGGAAGAAAGAAAGAAAGAAAGAAAGAAAGAAAGAAAGAAAGAAAGAAAGAAAGAAAGAAAGAAAGAAAGAAAGAAAGAAAGAAAGAAAGAAAGAAAGAAAGAGACATAATATAACATACAGGAATTAGGAGTTAATTGATTTTCTGTACTCTGCCTTCATTAGACTATGTCCAGAATAAATTCAAGATCTGGACACTACATTTTAGAGAATTATAGAGTATTTAGATCAGAGCAACTCAGATGGTGAAGTATTTTAAGAAAATGTCATATGAAGATTAATTGAAGGAAAAGGGTGTACTTAATCTTGAAAAGTCTTGGGGGTATTATTAATATCTATATTTAAGTGTGTAAAAGACTACCATGTAGAAGAGAGATTAGGCTTATTATGTTTGGCTTGAGGGTAGAAGAAGGAGAAATGGGTGGAAATTGCAAATGGGAAATACTTCCTAAAAATGAGGAGCTATCCAAAATGAAATGGACTGCTGTGGAAGGTAATGGGTCTACTTTGTTCCAGAAGGCAAAAGAACTAAGTCTAATGAGTAGAAATTCTGGTGAGCCAAGAGATTTTCTATCCTGTAGGGAAGAATTTACTAAATTTGAACATTATCCAAAAAAAAAAAAAAAAAAAAAAAGGGAAATGATTTTCCTTTTGAGGAAGTAGTACACATCACAGAAGTATTCAAGCAGTGTCTTGATGATCAGATTTTTTTTTTTAAAAAAAGAACAGATTCCTGCATTGAGTGGTCATTCTAAATGTGATTGTTCTTTCTTTCCTGTTAGTATTAATTACTGCATGTATATAATACTGATAAAACCTGTCAAGAAGTTGAATGTATTGATTGTTGTATATATGCACATTATTATTTAAAGGAAGTTGGAAATTCCAATATGTAACTGGGCCTGCACATTTTCACTGAATTAATTAATGACAAATTATGTCAGGTAGGCTATCTAGAGATATTTTTGAGCTGGTTTTCTATATTTTATTCTATCTATTATATAATTGGTTAATGTTTGTTTGGATTCTGTGTCATGAGAACAATTATGAAAGCTAAATATGAAGTCTGCATTAATTTAGTGCACTGGCATCAGAGAGCTAGACCAGTTGCTTTCTAATTTCCACTTGAATTATTTAAATAATGAAGAGATGTTGATCACCCACAAACTCCATACTATTGTAAGAACTTTATTCATTTGCCAATGCTAAACTTATTTATAAATGATTTGTTTCAGGATGAGTATATGAACATCTCTATCATGGAGGGGAGAAGAACTTCCCCAAAACCACATTTTTCAGCGTCTATAGACATTTGCTGCTATAAATAGCACTATGCTTGTGTGTCTGTATTTGTCTGTGTGTGAAAGAGACAGGGAACAACATAGAGAAAGAGAGATAGTCAGAGAGACTGACATACACAGAGAGAGTCAGAGACAAAGAGGGAGACAGAGATAGAAACAGACAAAGATAAAGAAAGAGGCAAAAGAAAGAAAAAAAGCTAGGGAGACAGGGTGGGGGATGTGTGTGTACAAACCAAAAAAAAAAAATAGAGAACATGAGAAAAGAAAGAAACATTAGATAATAAGAGCAAAAAGGGAGAGGGAGAGAAGAAGGGGATAGAGAAAAAGAGAGACAGCGGGAGAAATATAATTTAGAGGCAAAAGCAGAGATATTTAGAGACAGAGACCAGAAATATTGAGAGGAGAAAAGAGGGAGGAAGTATAAAATGGAAGAGAGAGTAAAGCAAAAAGAGGAAGAAGAGGAAAGACAGAAAAGGGAAAGGCAGAGACAGAGAGAAATTAAAATAGAAAACAAATATTGAGAGAGAAAGATGGTATATTAACAGATGGAGAGAATAAAAAAATGAAAGAAAAAACGACAGGAGGGAAAGAAAGAGAATAACAGTGACCCAGAGAGACAGAGATAAAATAATTTTCTTTGCATCTCTACATCCAGTGAAGTTTAGGAAAAGGTTTCTAATAATTCACATGGTTTGGATCTTTTCATTCTGTAGTTTCCCCCAGCTGAATATGGAATGCTTTCATACTACAGCCATTGTGACTTGATTTCTGCCTCAATCTGGTTTAAATCTTTCAATAAAATTACAAAACTGAAAATGGGTTTTAGGCCCATTGTGTGTGGGGGCAGGAGGGAGAGAGGGGATCATTGAAAAGGAAGCAGGTATCAGAGTATATGGTTGAATGAAATTATGAAATACTGTTGTTTCTCTTTAAATGCTTTGGTGAGGGATTATTTAGTTTCAATTCCTTGTCTATTATAAGTCTCAAATGTCATTCATCTACCTGAATTATCTGAAATAAAATGATAATAGGAAGCTTGTATAAAGTCACAAATCCTATTTGATATTAGGGTTCTAATTCCATAGACAACATGGGAGAGTAGAAAGAGACAAGCCTTGGAGTGAAGCCATTTATGGTTCAAATCTTTTGCTGTGTCATAACTACATTTTGACCACAACTTAATCTTTGTGGTCCTATTTGGAGAATATTGTGCTACTTGTCACAGAGAATTATCATATTTAAATAGATAGATGATAGATAGATAGATATAGATGACAGGAAGGATTTTGAAACAAAATATTATGCAAAAATTATTAACAGGAGAACCTGAATTCAGTTATTAACTTTGCTGTTGATTAGTCTTTTTAATCACGTCTGACCCTCTGTGACTACATTTAGGGTTTTCTTTGCAAAGATATTGAAGCAGTTTGACATTTTTTGATCCAGTTCATTTTACTGAGGAAGAAACTGAGGCAAATAGATGTAAGTGACTTGCCAAGGGTCAGAAAGCTAATAAGTATCTGAGGCCAGAATTGAATTCAGGTTCTACTGTTTCCTATTCTCCACTATATCAACTGTGGCACCTAAATGCCCATTCTTAACCTTATTAGAAGAAGCTAAGCCATAGTTGATGGGCTAAATGGTGGAAATTTACAACAGCTTTGGCCCACAGCCTTGAAAGAGCTGCTTGGTGACCTTCAATCATGATGTTTAGTCAAAGGAGAGAAAGCAACAAACATTTATTAAATTTATTATTTATTAAATGCCTACTATGTGCCAATCACTCAGTATTTTAGAAATATTATCAATATTATTTCATATGATAAAAGAAAAAAACTGTTCATTTATTAGAGTTTGTGGTAAGCCAGGATGTATGATTAAAACACAATTGTGTGCGTGTGTGTGTGTGTGTGTGTGTGTGTATAGCACACCTCATTTCTAAGGAATCAGTCCCCAGTCACCATGCTAGGTAACATAATTAAGTCTTTTTGCCTTCCTGAATTATTTTTTCATGCATATATTTCCTGAACACTTTTTAAAAAAATAAATAATTAGATTAAATTCTGTGTAAATTTATGATAATTTTGTTTCCCTTTTAAATACAAACTATGATAAAAACAATTATTATATCAACCAAGTTTCTCTGTGTTGAAAGCAGCTAAAATGCATCTATGTTTTTATTTATCCTTTGGGACCTGAAATTCCTTTCCTGAAGGATAATAAAGAAAGTGGTATTTGCTGGTTGCAGTGAGGTACTAGGATAAATGGGTGGAGTGAAAACTAAAATTTCTGTTTTAGGAAACTTGGAGAGAAATAAAATACAGATATTTTTTAATCTACATATATAGTGTGTATTCTACTTAATTGATAGTTTGAATCTTTTCTTATAAATTTTAGATTATTGAATATCTAAGCTTGTGAGTAAAAAGCAAACATAATATTAATAAACCCAAACACATTTTGGGGAAGGATCACTAAAAATGTTTCTTTCATAAATCATAGGTATAAATTCCTGTATATGTGTGTGTGTGTGTGTGTGTGTGTAGTTTTGAGGATATCTTGAAACACTTTCCATTGTCACAAACTACATCTGATGAAGAAGTATTCTTTAAAAGCTATGCTAATTCTGTAAGCACCAGTTATTTAACTGAATTAAACATTTTCTTAAATACTAAGATGTTAGCATAACAGTTTAAAATTAAGCACCTATTTTGAAGGAAATGCTTTTGTCTTTGGAGTAATTTAATAATGGGCAATATTTATTTATTGCCCACTGAAGGCAAATTACTATATGTTATTGGCTTCAATTGAGCAAACATTTGTTTAATGTATACTATGAATGCACTTAATGCACTTAAGTGCTAGGGGCATAAAGATGAAGAAATGACAAAGCTATTAAATTAATCAATAAACATTCATTAAGTGCTTACTGTGTGCCAGGCACTGTGCTACATGCTGGGGACTGTATACGGATCAAAATAAAACAATTCTTGCTTTTAAAGTACTTCCATTCTAATGAACTAAACAACATGAACATATATATTTATACATGTATGTACATACACAATGAATGCAAGATTGTTTCATGAGAGAGAGCACAAAAAGCATGAGAGTTCCATTCTTCAGGAGTGTATTCTCTAATAGAGTTAACAAGATATATTTAAAAGTAATTGAGTACAATACAGGATCGAATGAGATGCAGAAAGTCCACAAGCGTGGTAAAAGAAAAGTTTAGGAGGAAGAGATCTGGGAAAACCTTATAAAAAGAAGTGCCATAGTTTATTCTTCAATGAGGAGATGAATTAAACAAAAAGAAAGAGCAAAAACATTTTACATCTGAAGGAATCACCTATAAGAATTGATAGAGCCAAATCTGAGATTGGGAAACAGTTTGGCTTTACCTGAAATATAAAATCCGCAAAGACAATATTATAAAATAAAGCGGCAAACATATCCTAAAACGACAATGCAGAGGGCCTTGAACATCAAGATGAGAGATTTTTGTTATTAACTTCATAAAACCAAATTTGGTATTTATTTCAATAAAGTTACAAAATTTTGAAAATAGCTCCAGTTCATATTTCTGCTATCAAGTTATTTAATGTAATTCGAGTATAAAGGACTGGCAAAGGCTACCAGTGAATGTGAAATTGATCGATTATAATATGGTTAGAAATTTCAACTAAAAATTCCAGCACATAATAGGGAAACACTAAAAAGTTTTGAAAAAAGGGAGTGATGTTATCAGACATATCTTGAAGGTTTAATATAGTAGCTGTATGAAAGATGAGACACAACATAGCATAGTAAATATATAATTACTGTCTCTGAAGCCAGGAATTTGTAGATTCATATTGGCAGTGTGATCCTGGATAAGTAATCTAACCTCTCAATACTCTTGCAACTCTATGTTGCAGAAAAAATGCAAACTTACATTGATAGAGGGAGCTCCTCACCAGAAGCTCCTTAGACTGGTAAAAAGACAAATGTAGTCAGGGAAAAAGAAAGGGGAAAAAGAGAGAAAGGAAGGAAAAAAGGAAGGAAGGAAGAATAGAGCGGGGAGGAGGAGGAGGGAGGGAAAAGTAAAGGAAGAAAGAATTGACCATTTCTTTTGTAGTACCTTAAGAAAAAAAAAATGCACTTTCAATCTAGGGATGCTTTCTCTCCATCCCCAAATTCTTTTTAAATTTTTGTGCCAGGTAGCATAAAAGATTGTCTAGCCTTGAACTTTTACATCAAATTCTTACTTAACTATCTAACTCTGGACAAACAATTTTATCTTTCTAAACTTTAGTTTCCTTATCTGTAAAATGAGGATAATATTATCATGCATCTCACAAGATAGCTGTAAGGATCCAATTAGATAATATATGTAAAGTACTTTGCAAAACTTAAAGAGCCATATAAATATCAGCTGTTATTATCATCCTCAAATATGGTATTCCTCTATACATTTCGAGCCATTTGTTTTTGTTTTCCCCTATCATTTGGTCATATTATTTATTAAGTCATAATCATAACTCTAAATGTTTGTAACTTATATTTGAATACTCCTAATATATTAGACATTACTTCTCTACTGCATTGGTGCTTCCCATCGTTTATATTCTTTTATTTGTTTTGTCCACCAGTTTGGGGCTGTGCCAACTGCAGAGTGACACTCTCCAGTCCGTCTGGGACTTTTACCTCTCCATGCTACCCTAACGAATATCCAAACAGCCAGGTTTGCATGTGGACACTCCAAGCTCCAACTGGATACATCATTCAGATAACATTTAATGATTTTGATATTGAAGAAGCTCCCAACTGCATTTATGATTCATTATCCCTTGACAATGGAGAAAGCCAGACTAAATTCTGTGGAGCAACTGCCAAAGGTTTATCGTTTAACTCAAGTGCAAATGAGATGCATGTGTCCTTTTCAAGTGACTTTAGCATCCAGAAGAAAGGTTTCAATGCCAGCTATATCAGAGGTATGTAAACTGAAAGAAGTGCCAAGCTTCTGTTTTTAGTTAACATGTGTTACAATAAACAGACAACAGAATCCGAGGACAGATTTAAGCTCTTTTATTGTCTATGATTTCAATTTGACTTTTGGGGCAAATGTGCAACATATATGTTCAACATACTAGATCTGGGATTTGAACACAGTAGGACTGTATTACTTTAGATTGTTTAGATATAGAAGATATAAAGACTTTTTCAAATATACAGAAGATATTTTCTCTATTAATAATTAGGTCTATGCAATTATGACATTAGCTTAGCAACCAATTTAAAATACCCATACTTGTGGATTTCTTTTTGGTTTTTGGAATGCTACCCCTTCAGGATTTATACTAGGGTACATGTATACATGCAAGCCTTTTTAAATAAGAGAGTACAAATAGCATCAGCTAATAGGTCCTATTAATGCCTTTTTGTCCACGCTTCCCCTACTTTTTCTTGGAATTCAATTTGGGTAATTGAATATAGACTGACGCTGAGAAAATTACTTATTTTTTCAGTATCTCAGGTAGCTCTTTTAGAAGATGAGTAAAAAGTTAGGTGCTGATTTTCACTAGTAGAAAGAGTTTGCTTAGGAACCAATGAAATCATAGGTCCAGTAAAAACAAATTATTGTCTGTTCTAAAACAAATTTATAAAATATACTTATAATCTGACATTATGAATAAAAATAAATATTAAGGCTCCTACATTAGAAATCTTATGAGATGACTTTAGAGAAAAAAAAATCATCTTTATTATGACTTGAAATAATCTCACAGTGAACCTCAAGTAATCAGCAGAATACATCTAAAATTCTTAAGAGAAATGATGTTTTCAGTATATGATATTTTATTTACCATAGCACATATTCTCATATCTAATACTATGTGATATATCCTCAAGTATATTTTAAACTATGATCCTAGTTACTTGAAAAAGATATGGAAATGACTTACTTCTTCACAGTTGGGAACATCTTAATAAGCATAGGAGGAAGAAAGCCGGTTTTCAACTTCTAGACCTTTCTCGTGTTTTATATTCACCTTAAGAAAAAGCATGTACTGATATCAATGAAAAACTGCAAGGAGGCCACGTTTGAATAGCAGTTAGAAATTCAATTTTTGCTTTCATTTCTCTCCTGCTAATACTACCCACAATGCCTTACCACATGTGCACAACACAAATTTATTCTTCAGAATTCCCAGTCTTCTCATCTATAACTTTTTGGAAAGTAAACATTATTGTTTTTTAATAGGAAAGTATTAAGCTCTTATAACAATAGGTTGTTAATCTAATCTTTCATTTTTGAACTTAGAATTGCAATGGTAGTTATCCTAACATTGAAGTAAACCAATAAATAAAATAGCATTGAAAAGATGATGTTAAAGAGCAGGGAAAATATTCATGGGATGACAAAATGCTGGATGGGAGATAATTTTTGACTTCTTTTATAGAAAATGCCTCTTTTTTATTTGATTTATTTTTTTTTAAAAGATCGATTTTCATTTTCAAAATACATACAAAAATAGTTTTCAACATTAATTCTTGCAAAACCTTGTCTTCCAAATTTTTCTCCCTCCCTTCCCTTTTCACCTCTCCCCTAGACAGCAGGTAATCCAATATATGTTAAACATGTGCAGTTCTTCTATACATATTTTTACATTTATCATGATGCACAAGAAAAACCAGATCAAAAATGAAAAAAAAGAGAGAAAGAAAAAAAAAAAGCAAACAACCACAAAAAAGTGAACATACTGTGTTATGATCCACATTCAGTACTCATAGTCTTTTTTCCCCCTTTTCATGCTTTTATTCATAGGTTTTCTTTCAAATTTTTTGTTCCCATACAGTCCTTCTTGAGAGAGTCAAAACTTTCTAGAGTTATTTGAATGGGGAACAGTTGAAAATTTGATGAAAGGAGATTCAACTTTTATATTTTTTCCTTCCCATTTCTCCAGAGCAATAACCCTGATTTTAATTTTATAAAAAGATAGCCAAAAATCCCTCATGCTATTCTTGTGAAAAAGATGAAATGATATAGGATAAACAATTAGGTGGGTTCATAACCTGTAGTTTCAGTGATAATTTTTTATCTTATCTGGTGAGCTACAGGTAGTTAGTTGTTCTAGATGATAAGATAACACACACACACACACACACACACACATCCCTTCCAACCAATCTCAATGTTTTTCACATTAACTGCTTAACTTTATCTGGGTACTTTATTACTTATCAGTGTTTTTCCTAAGATATGATGCCTATAACTTGGTGAGTTTAATAGATGCCAGAAAAGTGGCATTGCTCTCAAAATATCTTCAGTGCTGAATGAATATTTCTGAAATCAATGGAACATTTGTACAAATTATTCATCACAGTAGCAACTCTCCTAAATCCCTATACTGATTCCTCACCAAGAATGAAATAAGGACTAGACCCATGATTTTACTGGTGTAGGAAACTTGTGGGTGAGGAAATTCCCTTCTATCAATGCAGCTCAGCACCTTCTTTGAGATTTAACATCATTAATTTATACATTATATATGTATAGGAGCTAAAGAGGATTAGTAGTAAAGTTAAGAGCTAAAGACCATGTCATTTGGAAACAGATTGACTAGTATATTAAGCATTTTCTCATTTCCATTCCCATTTTGGTTAAATTGGCTAGTTAGGTTTTCATTAATCTCTATGCAAGAAATCTAATTTCATTTTCACCATATTATGATGAAGAGAAGTGGAAATATCTATGGTATATTTGACACAATTAGAAAAGCATTGCATTCAAACTTTGTTTAAAAAAAAAAAAAAGATTGTTCCCCTAATTAAAAAACAAAAACAAAAACAAAAGGAAAACTTTGTGCCAATAAAGTTGCCTGTTTCCCCTTTCTGAATCTTATAATACTGAAGTGTAGAAACTGCATAGAATTATAGCCTCCCTGATCACGTGTGGGTGTTTTCCACAGTTCAAATGTTGAAATCTGTTCGCTAGTTAGTGACTTGGCTGTTTCTGTTCCCCAGAGTTTTGAATTGTAATTTGGCCAAAACTTTGAATGAGTAGGGATTCCCTTTGTTGGGCCTCTCTGTGTTGCCTTGTGTTATAAATAACTCAGTATCTGCTCCCATTGCTTGCAAATAGCTAGTGAAAAGAAAGCCTGATAGAGGTGAGTGTTTAGGCTAGGAGATTACTCAAGGGAGAAATTACAATTACACTAGAAAGTGATCCTCAAGGAAAAGTGGTGAATGAAACCCAGTGTGAGGGATATTGGCAATGAATTGGCAATAATAATGGGATGGTCAAAGGAAGGGTGGGAGTGGCAAAGAATGGGAGAAAAGTAGGGTTCCAGTGAATTGATCTAAAAGCCCAGGGATCTGATTATCAGAGGTTTTAGCAAGTCCCTATTCTGAAACTTATTTGCATCTCTGTATTCTCTCTTATTGTTGCTGTGTTTTGTCCTAGTTGCCGTGTCCCTGAGGAATCAGAAAGTCATTATCCCCCAGGCCACAGATGCTAACCGGGTGTCAGTTGCAAAAACTGTCTCGATTCCAGAACTCAGTGCATTCACTGTGTGCTTTGAAGCAACAAAAATTGGCAATGAAGACAATGACTGGATAGCTTTCTCCTACTCAGATGCTTTATCAACACAATTATTGAGTTTTGGGAAGGCCAAAAGGGGCTATTTCCTCTCCATCTCTGGGATAGAATGCTTGCTAAACAAGGTGTTATTGGTAGATTCAAATGAAGACATTTTCACAGAAAACTTTGAACAACTATGCCTAACTTGGAACAGCTCTTTAGGCTCTGTCAGTGTGAATTTCAAAAGGAGCTATGAAACAGTTATATGCAATTCTACCATTAGCAAAGTTATTCCTGGGAATGGGAAACTGCTGCTGGGATCCAACCAAAATGAAATAGCCTCTTTAAAAGGGGACATTTACAACTTTCGTCTTTGGAATTTTACCATGAATTCCAAAACTCTGTCCAACCTCAGCTGTAATGTGAAAGGGAACGTTGTCGACTGGCAAAATGATTTTTGGAATATCCCGACCTCAGTTCTGAAAGCTGAAAACAACCTAAGTTGTGGTAAGTATGTATAGTAAAATATCTTTCCTTCCTGAGCCCCTCCCCATTGTTCAGAAAATGTGTTTGTCTGCAATAAATTCATAATGTTTGTTATTAAAAAGGAGAAAGTTTTGTTTTTTTTTCCCTTCAAGTATATTTGTTTTTTTTTTTTTTTTCAACTTGCCTACTCAGCTCTGCATAATGTAATTTTTGCTATGGGGTGGCTTTGTTCTTTTTTAAAAGCATTTAATCAAAGCCTTCTGGTCTCATCATTCCTCCTTTCCTATGTGTCACATGATATTTAGTGATCTATCATTAACATATTTATACTTCTGTTTTTTAATCACCATATGATCTAAATAGAAAAGTTAATTTGATTTAAATCAGTGGAAAGTACTAAATAGCAATAAAGGTCTCTTATTCTTGCCTAGAAAATATTGCTTAAATAAAAAAGCAGTTAAGTTAATGAGCTGTTATTTTGGGATTAAACTGCCTTAAAAGTCTAAAAAAAAAATAGACAAGATCAGTAGCCACTGAGTCAAACTTTGATAACCTTTATACATAGAAATTTGTTTTACAAGTAATCCTTGAGATCCGAAAGGACCCTGATTCTGTAAATAACAGCAGAGAAAAGTTTAATGTCAGGAGCAAACCATCTGACTTCTTATAGTGTCTTCTTTTGGTTATGTTTGATATTCCATATTACAGTCTTTAATTGAAGCACAATGTCAGTTGGCAGAATGCAGTAAAGTTAAGTAAAACACTGAAATCTTATTTTCCCAGTGTTAATAAAAATGTAGGCAAAGATCATATTATCTTTGTAATTGTCATTCCTGATTAATCTTTTTGTCACCAGCAGTTTCCTAAACCAATGAAATTAGAGGTTGAAACAATTAACATTTTACATACACTGTCAACTCCTGATTATTCATACTAAGGGAAGGGAACTGGTTCTGAATCTCAAAGTATTGGAATAAAATAGTGGTATCTTAGAATATTAATATATGAGAAAATTTACAGCACTTTAAACAAAATAAGACAGCTATGAAGACCTGATTCAGAGAGACCTAGAAAAGGAGAGCTTCTTGTCCCCTCTTTCCACCCCTAAGACCTTCTCAGTTTGAGGAACTGATTAGCTCCTGTTGGTTGCTCTCCCATTAAGTTTATTGACTGTCTGGCCCACATTTTCCCTGCAGGAGGTAGAAAGGCAATTAAAATGACGTGACTTCTGAGGTATTTCCTGGTGGGTGGGTGGAAAGATGGTCAATTATGACCCTCTTCCAGAGAGAGACTCCAGAATGTTCAGAAGGCTGGGTGGTGTTCCCCCAGCTAGCCCTTCCCAATTCTAAAGTTATCACAAGCTGAACCTTCAAACTTAACCACATGGTTCAGCTCCTAGAAAATCCAACAGTCACTGTAGCAAATACCAGGTGAAGAAGCCAGCATGTACTTCCTGTATTTGAGTGCCCTCTGGTTTAGATGCCTAATTTTGCCAAACCTTTGGCAGTCATTAAAAGGTCAAGGAATGAACTACTTAAAATAACTGCTTTCTATTCTTCATATTGACCCCTTTAAACAGATCTGTTCCTAATTCTAGTAGTTCAGCGCTTCTGTTCTTTAAGTATTGGGAGAAAAAAATGAAATTTCTTCACTGGTCCAGTCTCACCCTTCCTTGTTTGACTAATTATGTACACAGGACAAGTAGGTAGGACCAGTATCATCAGTAAGGCTGTACATTGTGGATCTAACTATGAAGATCAAACCAACTTCCATATCTGTTGTTTTGAATGTCCCATTTAAGCCCCAACCATCACCATTTGTAAGTACTGAAATTCCTTCCAGGCAAAACTGAGGTACCATTTAGGATCCTAAGTTGGAAGGAACCTTAGTACTCAAGTCCAACTTGCTCTTTTTGCAGATGAGGAATTTTTATTCTATTTAATTATAATTATCATAATGATAATTTTCCAGAGGTCACATAGGCAATAACTTGGAATTGAAGTCCAATTTTCTGACTGAAAATCCTATGGCCTTTTCAATAGTCTTTGACACCTCTCTTTAATTTCCCTCTTTACCCTTTGGCCAGGGCAAAATGATCTCTCAGATTTTTTTTCTAGCATATTCTTTTCATTTCTGTTTATGCTTATCACACTTTCTCTTGTACTAGAATTATTTGTGTACACAGGATGGCAATCTTTTAGACTTTAATTCCTCTGAGAAAGAGGGGTCTATAGCTTATTTATCTTTATATTCTCAGTTGCCCATATTGGACCGAGTTGTGATACTCTCTTCACTAATACATATCAAATTTCCACACCATCTAATTCACATCCAAGTCTTTCATTAAATCCTCCACAGAGAATTCATTCAATATACTGGAGAACTCATTTTTTTTTTTCAATATCTCAGACTTACCAATGTGACCCTTGGTTTTGTCTATCTTAACTCTCATTCTCAGTATTTGATAGGCCTCCCTTCTTTCTAGGCCCTTTGTGTGATGTTTCAGTTCACTAGGGAAGCATATTGTATACAATTAAAAAATATTAATTGATTGAATTGAACTAGGTTTGTATTGTCAGTATGACAAAAGTGGAATAATCAAAGAAAATTCTTCTTATATCTTATTTGGAGTTTTCATGTTTCATTTAGCAGTATCTTTGAGACGTCTTCCCTAATACTTTATTTCACCCAAATCTTACAATTTTCAGCATATACCCATGGGTTTTATATAGAAGTATAACTTGCAGATGACTAAGTACATACTTCTTCTTGAGGAATGTATGTTCATATGCTCAATGGAATTTAGCTCTGTTACTTTTACAATAGTCTTCCTGAATTCAAAGTGACTTTTAATTGCATCATTTCTTTTACTCATGGCCTGGGTTATGTTTGAACATATGATGGGGAGGGAATTTCCTGCTGCTTAATGATCAGCTGTGGGAGTTGAAGGATTTTTGTCAGTTATAAATTGCCAGGAAATACCTGTGACAGAGATTATTTCAATGCTTGTTAACTAAACATAACTGCAATAAATAAATAGATAGAACTGTGTATTATTAGTGTATTAACCTTCCTCTGCCCCCACTTATTCCCCATCAAAGCATTACTATTCTCTGATTATAAAAATTCATTTCCTTAAAACTAATGATCATGCAATAACCAATGGAGAATAGGATTGCATTCCAAGCATTCCATTGAACTGGTCATGTGTATTAAATATGCAGTTTTATTCCAAGTTCTACTCCCAATAGAAAGTATAATGATTTTTCCAAGTGTGAATTATTAAAATAAATAAATTTAGAATTCAAAAGTAAGACAGTAAAACAAAACATTTACTATTAAAAGTGTGGCACCTTGGATATACTTGATGAGTATCCCAGTCAGTGTGAATATCTCAATAAAATTTCTAGATATTTAAAAATCTGTTTACATTTTCACAAATTTCTGAGAACATCTTAAAAATATTGCTGAATTAAATATTTGAACAATTTTTAGTTTTATTTTCCTTATATTTCTTTTTTTGAAAACTCTGAATTTTTAGTTATTTATATGGTTCTTTGCATCTTTATAATGTTAGAAATAATTTTTGTTCAGGAATTTCAGTAACTAAGGCTCATTTTATGACATTTCTCTTTGTGTGCATATATATATAGATAAATACACATGTACATAATGCATATATTTTCAATATGCTTTGTATAATAGACATGTTTTGGATATGTTAGGCTATACTATAGCTAAAGTTCATTAAGCTAATTAAAGTCCCCAAACTAGTTACTGATCATTATTGATAAAAAAATTAATAGGTTGTATATATATATTAATAATTTTATTCTTGACAATAAATTCCTAAAAAGATTGCCCCTTCTTAAAGATTGGAACATTTTTGGCCCAATGAATTCTGAAAGCTCGTGTTAACACTATTATACTCTTTATAAAAATGCTATTATGATTTATTGGATGTTTCCTCCTTTAAATTTTTTTATCTGGCTATCAGAACTCCATATTCTAACCAGAATTCCCAAACTAATTTGATTAAGGAACACTTCGGTGGTTTGAAATACATTGAAGGAACCAAATACATACTGGTCAGGGAAATGGGCACTTCAAAGACACTGACCTGATAAGGGAGGATTAAAAAAATTGTGCCACAATAAAAAAATATTATTTTATATTTATAGTAGACTTTAAGGTTTCTAAAGGCTTTTTCTCACCATAGTTCTTTGGAACAACTATGCAAATATTATCATTTCCATTTTATAGATGAAGAAAAATCAAAGAGGTAAGAAACTACTGACTCAGTCTCCCAGTTCATATGAAAAACAACAACAACAAAATCCTTTCTTGCCATCCATCCATCCATGATAGCTATCATCTTATCCCTTTCCTTTCTTTCACGATTAAATTCCTTGAGAAGGCCATTTACAATTAGTATTTTTTTTCCCTTACTCTCTTCTTAACTCTCCAAAGTATGGTTTCCATTTTGGTCACTCAGCTGAAACAACTTTCTCCAAAGTTATCAATATTGTTTTAATTGATAGATTACATGACCGTTTCTCAATTACCATTTTCTTTGACCTCTTTGTATCACTTGACACTGCTGACCACTGTCTCCTTGACACTGTCTTTTTTCTCAGTTTTGTGGCATTGCCTACCTGTCTGACTGCCCCTCAGTCTCTTTTGCTGGATCTTCAACTGGATAATGCCTTGCTTCCTTTTCCTGTGCTCTAGGGCTCTGATCAGAGTTCTTGATGCTTTAAGATAATATTCTTCTTTTCTTATATATTGTTTTGCTTGATGATCTTGTGTATTCTAATTGCCATCTACGTGTAAATGATTCTCCAATCTGTTTGCTCAATCCTAAATTTTCTTCTGAATCTTCATTTCACATATTCAACTGTCTATTGGACATCTGGAAATGGATGTCTTCTAGATATCTTAAATGTCCATTCATTATCTTTCTCCCCCAATCCTCTCTTCTTTAATTTCTCTATTACTGTGCAAAGGTAGTTAATCAGGCTTGAAGCCAAATTTTAACTCTTCATCTTTCTCACGTTCCTTATCTAATATATTGCCAATTTTACTTTCATAATGTCACTTGTATATATTCCATTCTCTCCTCTTATATTGCCATTACCCTTATCCTAACCTGCTGCCTCACAAGTCTCTTCTCACTTTAGTCCATCTTTCACCTAAGGACTAAAGTAATCTAATTCACCACCACCCTTCCCCAGACTCAGTAAACTCTAGTGTCTTCCCTATTGCCTTCAGGATCAAATAAAAGTCCTTTGTTTTGCATTTAAAACCTTTCATAAATTGCCCCCCAACTACCTTTCCAGTCTTCCTATGCCATTCTCCTTTCCATTTATAATCCAGTAACACTGGCCTCCTTTGATATTTTTTGCACTAAATTTTCCTCATTCTGTGTATTTGCATTGGCGTCCTTTGCCTGGAATTCTCTCCTTCATCATCTCCACCTCCTGGCTTTACAGCCTTCCTTCCAAGTCTCATTATAAATCCTGCATTCTCTAAAAAAGCATTTCTAGGTTCCCTTTAATGCTGATACCCATCTTCCTGATATCTCTGATTTTTCTGTATATATTTTGTTTGGACATAGATATTTGTGCTTAGAGTGTGAGCTCCTTGAAAGCAAGAATTATTTTCTTTTCACCTCCCCCATTCTTGTTTTATATTCCTAGTGCTTAGAACAGTGCCTGGCAAATAGGAGGTACAGAAATAGTCCTAGACTTAACTTGATATATTGAATTCAGTCCCAACTAAGTTCTCCAGATTGTCTAGTATTCTTCCTGCCCTGCCAGATTGAGCAAGTTAAGCCCATTTTCATACTGAACAAAAGTTGCATGTAATTATTTATGCTGTACATGTGTTATATATCATTTTAGACATTTTTAGAAGGAAACTACCACTGGTATAAAATTTTTCTCAATAATTCTTTTCATTATTTTTGTTGAATCCTAAATGGCTGCAGAATAGCCTGAGTAGCACTGCATTAATTTATACCACTTTTCACTTAGACCATCTCAGATTTTCTTTTCTAGTTGATCAACATTATCTCCTTTCTTTTTTCAATTTTACTAAAATCCCATAGGAATTCAAGTTTAGAGAGTGCAGCTTTCTATTAATTTTTTTCAAAATATCAGGACAATCCAGAGATTTTAGCAGTCATCATCATTTTAATTTGCGTAAAATATTTTATTCTTTGAAATTCTGTGCAATCTTCCCTTAAATATCAATTACATGCAAGGAAATTTTTCCACTGAATATGATGCTCAATAAATTAATATGGAACAGTTGTTTATTTTGTGAAAAATTCTCTCTCTCTCTCTCTCTCTCTCTCTCTCTCTCTCTCTCTCTCTCTCTCTCTCTCTCTCCTCTTCTCTTCCTCTTCCTTTTTCCTTTACTCCATCTCCCTCCTCCTTCCTTCTTTTTCTCTCTTTGTGTCCCTCTCCCTCTCTATCCCCTACTCTGACTATAAATGCAGCAGTCATTTTTGAACTTATCCAATCACTGGTGAACATTGAAGTTTTAATGTGTTAGCCCTGTCATAGCTCAGTATTCCTAAACTCAATCTATTCACTATCCTCAGCTTCTCCAGTAAAAAGGATTACAGACTTATACTCAATAGTTGTTGCTGATGATAATGTTATTTAATTTTTAGGAGAAAGAGAAAGGGAGAGAGAGTAAAAGAGTGAGGAAGGAGAGAGAAGGTGGAAGGGAGAGAGAGATGGGGAGGAAGAAGGGGAAGAATGAGAGAAAAAGAAAGGCAGAGGGAGGGAGAGGGAAAGAATCAAACATGGAGAGAGAGAGGGGCAGAGAGAGAGAGACAGACAGAGAGAGGGAGAGGAAGGGACAGAGGGAGGGAGAGAGAGAGAGAGAGAGAGAGAGAGATTTTTGCTTTTGCTACTGGTGTTTTACCAATGATTTAGAGTTGGTGTGTTCATTAAAATCCATCTGTAAATCTTGCAGCTAATATTAAGCAGAAATCTTTATTGTATCAACAGGAGAAAAGGGACAAAAATATATTAATGTGGTTTGTATTGGGGAAGGAGAGTGGTTGGGGGAGTGTGTACAAATGAAAACAAACATATAAGAGTCAGTTTCTCAAAGCCCTCTATTGATGCCTAATGTTTTGATATCTCCAGGGAAAATTATCTTGATTAATTCCTTTAACAATCTTCTGTTTTGTAAATCTGTCAGGAGAAAAAAGTTGCCATAAACAAAAATTACACCTTTTGTTTTTGGGATAGGTAACTTGGGCAGGATGCCTTTTATTCTATTCTGTTTTATTCTAAAACTTGCACTGGGTTGCAACTTTATTTTACAAGTCAAATTTACTTAATGATAACTTCATAGGATCATTGCTTTAGAAGTGGAAGGGAATTTAGAAATAACTAATCTAATCTATTTTGCAAATGAAAAAACTGAGATGAGATGTTTTTGTATTTAAAAAAAATAGGGAGACTATTTCTCATGATTGTGTTACCTAAATAAGAACATAACTCTGTAGCTAGAATAAATCTCAGTTTATCTTGTCAAACCCTTTTATTTTGCAGATAAAGAAAATGACACTCAGAGGCTAAATGACTTTTTGAAATTAAAAAAGTGACAGAGTGAAAGTTTGAACCTAGGATTTCTGATTCTAGCTATACTGTTCTTTCCAATGTGCCATGCTGAATCATTATCATCAAAAATAATCTAGTTTAGACTTAATGAAATTTTATGTAACACCTGAGCTTGAAAGACATTAAAGAATGTCTAGAGCAAAGTATTCACTTTACTGGTGAAAAAACTAAGAATCAGAGAGATTATCATTTGACAAGGTTCAGGCTGATAAGAGACAGAGCCATGACTTAACTAACCCACATCTTTTGACTCACACTCCAGTGTCCTTTTGACTTCAATGCACACTCACCATGGATACTGTGTATGACAAAGAATATGTGTTAGACATGCATGGCATCATGCCAGGTATAGTACATGATAAAAAAAAATAGAGAGGACATTATTTTAAAATTTCAGATTGAGATGTTAAGTGTTTTAGTTTAAGAATTACATTATTGAAAGTGAAAGTGTCAAATCATTAAAAAATAATGATGATTCAAGGGGAGTAGTTAAAGAAATATTAAATCAGGTTTTTTACTCTTCCTGCTCAAGTCCTTTATTGAGGCAGAATTATAATTTGATTTGATTCCCTCCACTATTTCCTCGTCACCCTTCTCATCCTATTTTACTTTATTTTACTGTTACTGTGATATAGCTAGGGACATTCTAAGGGGATCAGAGACCTCCACTATATGGAATCTTAAGTTTAGGGAATAACAAGAAAATCTGTTTGACTGAATTCTAGAATGTATGAATGGGGGACCATGCACAATAAGTCTAGAGAGGATAACTGGACACAAATTGTGAAGGTTTTTACATGTTAAGCTGAGGAGTTTGCATTTTATTCTAAAGGAGTTGGAATCCAATGAAGATTCTTCAGTAGGGAATACTTTTGGAATTCTTATTGTAGAATGAACGGGAGCCTCCCCCCAGCCAGTCTCTTATGTCAATTTTGGTGTCTTAAATAAAATCCTTGAAATCCTCAATAAGACATTATTCACTTAGAACAATTCATTGAATTTCCCCTATGAAATAAACAGCCCTTATTTGGTCTCTAAATAGTTTTAATTTTCATTTCGTGAGGTTTACTCTTAAGTTCTATAACAGTTAAACATGCAAATAAACTGAGGATTCATAATGCCCTGTGAATTTAAATTCTCAAATTGGTCTCCTCTCATTCTGTGTCTTTAAATCTAAATTTCTACACATTCACATGTTAATTTTTAATCTATAAAAGCTCAGAGGTAATTTTTATTATGACATTATAATATGTTATTACATATTGTTATTATTAACCAGAGGTTATTATTTTACTTTTTTTTTAATCTTGAACCTCTAACATTCTATGGGAATGTTTGAATGAATGAATGTTTGAAATAATATGAGTTCTGCTGATGGGACTATTTTCACTCTAAAGCTTTTTGTCTTTTATTTATATGTGTGTACTTTGGAAAAAATGTAATTCAAATGTATGTAATGACTTATTTCTATTTATTAAGGTTCCTACCTGATTCCACTGCCAGCATCAGAACTCACTAGCTGTGCAGAACTGGGGACCCTTTGTCAAGGTAGGGATATGACATCAATTCAACAATTTTGTTTTTCCAAACTTCTGTTTTGCTGTCATGCTGTTTTAGATAATATTTTAGTTATTGTTTTGGTTTTTCAGTTTCACTTTTCTTTCTTTCTTTTTAAATTTTGCAAGCCAACAACCAGAAAAATTGAAGGAGTTCTGGAAGTCTTCTTAGATGTGTGGGTGTACTGTACATATGGTATAAAGAAAGGAATGCATTCACACACTCTGACCAGTTTTCCATAAAGCTTTTACTATTTCAAATGTGAATGATTACATGACTATTTAACAAGGGTTGATTTCATTTCTTCCTCTATTTTCTTCTCAAGCAGATTGCAAAGGTCCTGTATTAATCCTGACGCAGAATGTTCTAAAGAAGTATTCATGTTCATAAAATGAGAACAAATATTGAAAGTAAACGTAATGCTCTGCTAACTTAACAGGAAACTGCCAGATCATTTATCATTTACAATGGGACTTTGATTTCAAAATAACCACAGGCTTGCTCAGAATTATTGCTATTATTATTAATGTAATAATAATAAGTATCATTACAGATAATTATTATGTTAAATAATAATTATATCATGTTCTATATTCATCAACTATATATTTTGTACTAAGTAGCTATATGCTCAATAATTTATAATTAATATCATTATAGTTATTTAAGTATAATTATTAAAATAATAAAAGTCATCTTTATTTTTCCCTTTGTTGCTTCTAATAGCCTGGTAACCCCTTTTGCCCATAACTTCTATGGATTAAATACCAAAAGAAGTACTGAGCTCTCTGAAAGATTGAATCATGACTATGGCCACTTTTCAAACTGAATTCAAGGGAAAAAATGTTTATTTAAACCATTTTTATTATTCTAAATAATAACAATATTCTATTTATCATTATTATGAAAAAATCAATATAAAGGTTCAAAAATTTGGGGTTTGATTTTTTTTTAATTTGCCTTGGGGCTGAGAGGGGGGAAAAACCTATTACAAATGATAATGGTCAATTATTATTCTTGGTAAAGTGTGAAACCAAATAAATTTCAGCAATACAGTGAATTATCACATCATTTCTCTTAAACTGATGACTGCTTTTAATATATTCACTTTTAAAAAGAAATGAAGGATGGGAAAGATAGAAGATCTTTTGAGGATTTGGGATTTGGTCAATGGGAGACTTCTGTGATATGCTTATCCACATGTAATGATTTTTAAAAAACATACATTGCATGTATGTATACACACACAAGTATGAATATGAAACCAAAACCAAAAATTTTGAAACTTTGTGTTGATTTTTAAAATAATAATGATAAATAGAATAATAGAATATTATCATCATTATTATTTGGAATAAGAAAAAACATGGTTTAAGGAAATGTGTATTTATTTATACACACATGTATTCCTTTGAATTTCATTTCATATTGAGGAAAAATTCCTCTTATACTACTTTAAAAAATATATCTCTCCCAAATACTTAGGAACATTTTCAAAGCAGAACATGAGGTTTTGATCTATGAATTTCAGTGTTAAAAGCATAGATATTATGTAATGCTTTGAAAATGTCACCCTTGTAAGCATAGCACTTATATAACATTGGATAGTGCTTAATAAACTAGTTGGATCATTAAATGATTGATTTATTTCACATTTGTTTCTGATTTTGTTTTCTTAATATTTATATTTTCTCTTCTCAAGGAGAAAGAATCAATCCTTGGAGACTTCACTTTAGTTTGAATGTGGCAGAGTTGGAATGACTTAACTTTTGTAGAATCTTAATATATTTAAAGTCAAAAGAGGACGTTGATGGTCACCTAGTCTAATCTCTGTTTTGCAGTTGAGAAACTGAACTCTAGAAAGTCAAAATGATGTGACCAGAGTTCACAAAAACACATTTGTAACAGATCCAGGATTAAAATTCAGATCTTACTGACTTTCAGTTCAGAATCTTTCTACAATGTCATGATATAAGAATTTTTTTTGTATCTTTTAACCTAGTATCATGCTGAATGATTCCATTTGGGGACATGGAGCCTATCACTTTATTTCTCCTCCTTACTCATTATCAACTTGGAATATGTGATATTTAGTATCCAGCAGTAGACTTCCATTATGCTCATGTATGTGTTTTCATACATTAATGAGTGCTAGATTGCTTATCCATATTAACGGTCATGTGTTCCTTTGCAAGATTACATCTCTGTCATCTTTATTGCCAGCTACTGTAAACTCTCCTACTACACCACCCATTGCTACCACTAACATGCCTGTTACTAATAGAGTCGATAACCAAAGGAATGGTAAGAAATCGTTCCCCCCCTCCCTTTTTTTTTTAGTAATGTTTCTGAAACATTAACAACTGTATTCTGAGGGAAAACCTCAAGAGTTTCATCAGTGTGATTGATATTTAAGATAAACACATATATATGTTTATACATATATATGTATGTATATCTGTATATATAGCATATACATGTATGTGTATATATACATATACATATAAAGATATCCTTATACATGTTATTTCTTCATTTATCTGAAAGATGAGTATGAACAAGGTACTGAGTTTTGTTTTGCTTTGTATGATTCAGATTACTAATATAATCGATCTTTTGGTCAATTAAATGAATAAAATTTAGCAACACTTATTCATACCTGTTACTTGAACTGTCTTTTAGATAAAAGCTATTTCAAATTAAAAAGGCATCAATTTTAATGTTGATTTCAAAAGCATAATGTTTATTTCTGGAATAGTACTTTGTATGAAATCTTTGTTCAGAAACTATTAGATGTTAGTATTTCATATAACTCAATTTAAAAAACTTCATATTGATTTTACTTCTCATTTGTAAACAGTATTTATGGTCAACCATTTGAGAATTCTAAGCACTTACAATGGATGATGTTTTACATTTGTTACATTTTTTGGGAAGAGATGAGATTTGCCAATCAATTTAAATCTATAAGAAGTTATTCAGTGAATTGGGTGTTTCTGGTTTTTTTTATAGTAACTTTTTGTGTCTTTCATGTATATTATAGTTTATATTACTCCTGTAATTTTTGAAATCACAGGACTAATTGCATAATTCATCTTAAAAACAGGAGAGAAAAAGTTCAATTGTTATTTTTTATATTTATCAACATATATATCTGAAAGATATAGCATTCTTGCTTATATTTTCTTTGTAATGGACAACACAGATCAGGTGCCCCCCATCCCTTTTTATCATTAGATGAGGAAGAGTAGTGCTTACAATTACTCAGCATAAGCAATATATGAATTATCTGTTTTCCATCCATTTGACTTATATTGACAACAACTTATATAGGTTGAGAATATCACATTTTCACCTGAAGGACCAAAATCTAGAATAGTGATTCTTAACTTTTTTTGTGTCATAGTATTCTTCATCAGTCTGGATTTTGTAGATTCCTTTTTTATATTAATATTTTTAAATGCACAAAATAAACTACATAAGATTATAAAACAAACAAATTCAATTCAATCAAGTTAATGGGTCCAATGAATTTTCCCCCTATTTAAGAACCTCCTTTCTCTTTTAAAAGTTGTAAGATATTAGGATTACTATTTTTGCATGAATCAATGCATACATAGGCACATATGTATATATAAAACATAAATACATATTTATATATCAGCAGAACCATAAAGACAGTAAGTCAGAGGGGCAGTGTTTTAGCATGCTTTTGATATCCATACCGACAGGATTTATGATGAAACATAAATTCCAACAGTCCCTAAGAAAGTCGCAACAAGGGAAGGTTCCAGTGCATATTTTATATGGATTCTAACCAGTAGTTTGGAATATTATAATTGTGATTCAGTCATGCAGTCTTTGTATGGTTATACAAAAGAGCCTCTGTGAACTTCTCCCCCTACTACTGACACATCCTCTGTTGGAAGCCCAGACTTGGTGGAGTAAATCTGTAGTCATTCTCCATGTAATTTCTGAAATTCTTGAAAAAAAAAAAAAAAAAAACGCTTTATCGTCATTCATTTAGTTCTCCTAATTTTACATCATCTGTTGCATTTTGATTTCACCACGATGGGCAAATATATTAGAATCATCAGAAATGATTTGAAATTCATAATTACCTAAAGGAAAATTTTTATTTTTAACCATTATTGATGTGAAGAAGAAGAAAAAAAACCGCCTCAGAACCAAAAAACTTTAAACATCATTATGTAGTAAAACGCTATCTAGTGATATTTAGTTGAAATACAGTGGATTGATCTTGGTTATTTTTTTCTGGGGTTTTTTTTGTTTCTTTTTCTGGGGGAAAAATTAGTATAGCTATCAAATAAAATAATCCACTTATTTGACAGTTTTGTTTTGTTTTTTCTAAAACAGGGGCAACTAGATAGTGCAGTGGATAGAGCACCAATCCTGGAGTCAGGAGGACCTAAATTCAAATGTGATTTCAGACACTTAATACTTCCTACCTGTGTGATTCTGGGCAAGTCACTTAATCCCAATTGCCTTAGCAAAAAAAAATATATTTTTTTTAATCTGTCAATAATATTCTGAAGAAGAAAGCCATATTTTACTGTCAGATACTACAAGAGATCAAGAATGATGAAGGTTGAACAAAGGCCTTTAAATGTGTCAATTAAAAGATATTGATTATTTTGGAGAAAGCAATTTTAATTGAATGATAGAGGTTGGAAGCCAGTTTGCAGAAGGATTTTAAGTGTGAAAAGAGCAGCAGGGATAGAATCAGTAGACAGATAGAGAAGACATATATAATAATGGGAGGAGTCTAATGAAGAAGATAGGAGGGAATGATATATAATCAATTGTTCATGAGGATGGATTGACTTTGGCAAGGAGAAAAGCTATCTCTTTATCATGTTATAATGCTGTAATGTTCATTTTCTTATCTGCACATATTATTTATTAAAACTATTGCTCAATGTCTCTCATTTTTTGTTGAATCTTTTTGATATAATTTGGAATTATTCTTGTAGCATGATATTAATAAGAAAAAAGATTCATTTTAAGATAGAAATAGAGTCTGGTCCTGTCATTTAATTGGGGACTTCCCAGGGAAGATTTTTCTTGAGTAATGCAGGTTGACATCTTCTCTAAAATTTTAATTCTTGTTGTTTAGTTGTTTCAGTCATGTCCAACTCTTTGGGATCACATTTGGGGTTTTCTTGGCAAAGATACTTGAGTGCTTTGCCATTTCCTTCTCTAGCTCATTTTACAGATCAGGAAACCAAACCAGCGTGACATGACTTGCCCAGTGTCACAGAGAATATAAGTATTTGACTCCAGGCCCAGGCACCATTTAGATGGCCTTTAATTCTTAAATCCTAAAGAGAATAAAAAGTTAAGTGACAAGGAATTTAAAACAAAGAGCAAACACTGTTGCCATCTAATTTCCCAACATTACCTCTTTCTACCCTCCAGTCATGAAACAGTATGACTCCTTTTTTTCTCCCATTAGCTTGTTCTTATTTATATGCCAGAATGTTTAAAGCTACAGAATATATAGAATATAATGCTTTTTTTTTGGATGATTTTATAGGATGCTTAAGATCTGATATATCCATCTAAGGTCTGTGTCTAAAAATGGTTGCATCTCTGCATTGGAAGCAGCATAGTATAGTGAAAATACTTAGCGCCCCAGAGGCCTAATTCTTAACTTTGCTGGATGATGGTATGCAAATCACTTTAATCTCCTTAGGTCTCAATTTTCTCATCTGAGAACTAAAAACATTGGACTAGATTTTCTTTTAAGATTCCTTCTAGCTTGAAATATTAGATACTTATAAAAGTGGGCAGCATTGAATCTGGCTTCTTAGGATATATCAGTGTAGTCTCAGAGTCTTACTTTTCTTGCAGTTGTAGTTTCGCATGCAGAAGGGCAAAGCCTTATGTCCCCAAATCAACATTTATTCAGTTTCTTTAATTAGTACTACCACAATATCAGTGAAGAGTAAAACATCAATTGTCCCAGTAGACATAGATTCATTCCAAGGAAAAACCACTGGAAATGGGGCCCTTTTTCTTCTCTTTCCTATATCTTTCTCCCTTTTTTCTTTTCTATTTAAATTTAGTTTCTTATCTACTATTTCCAATCAAGGGTTCATATCCCCTTCTGTTCAATCACCTGCAAAGATTTACTCCATGAGCACACATGTTATTCAATAGCTTCCTCAGTATCTTCTCAACACCATCAGTCTTTTTAACTACCATTATTAAAACTTCATATCCATGGAAAGAACCTAAATCAAAATGTTTCAATTCTGTAACTTATAGGGAATTATAAAGATGTAGCATTACTCATGGCTCAAATAAAAGACATCTAACTAATGGCAGATTTCATAAAAAAAAAAAACAAAAAAAACCTTTGGGACTTTTTTGGGATTGTTTTTTCAGATGATTCATACCAAAGAGTAAGGTCTTGATTCTAGTCTTAGAAGTTTCACTCACTTGGGTAATAGATGTATTTTAGAGTATTTTCTTTAAAGAATGCACATTTTAGGTTCTACTACTATTTATGACAATGATGAGCTTTGGTAGACAGGGCATATATCTTTTGAAGCCTCCATAATTTATGAATATTTAACTCATACATTTCCATTCTGGCAGTCCCAGGAGCTATTAATCCTCTAGATGAAGACAGCTTAGATTCCAGGATAGCACAAAGAAAACTGTCCATCAATTTTTCTTGCCATTTCAAAGTATATCCTCTCCAGTAACACATCATGGATCATCCATTTCCTCTGATAACAATGCATCTTCTGCTGCAATATGCCAGCTAATGAATCAATATGGCAGGAATTCTACTTCTTATGCCTTCCAGAGGCATTTTATCTTCCTTGTGTGACTCACTTAATGACCTTAACTGCTTTTGCAGATCAGAGGTTAACCATAGTGTCAGTCTGTTCAGTGCAATGTAGGAAAAATAAACTGAGTTAGCTAGTTATATTTTAAACTTACTTGTAGGAAATAGTTAATATGGCTTTAATCAATCATTTAAAATATTAGGTGCAACTATTTTTACCTTTTTGTGTGTGGTTTTTCTCTTTTGTTCTGATTACTCTTTCAAAACAGCTTGACTAATATGGAAATATGTTGAACATGATTGTACATGTATAACCTAAATCAGACTGCATGCTGCCTTGGGGAGGGGTAAAGAAAGGTAGGTAGGGAGAAAAATTTGGAATTCAAAATCTTACAAAAATGAACATTGAAAGCTATTTTTACATATAATTGGAAAAAATAAAATAACCTAAAAATTATATACCGTAAAACTGCACTCAACAATTTTGTTAGCCAGATAACTAGTATATTTTAGTTTTTCTGTCCTTCCATTTACTAATCAATACAATTCTAAGGTAGTGATTAAATTTGTAAATTGGTTTCATTTTTGCTTTGTGTTATTGCTATTATATCTTTTTTTTTCAAAGCTAAAAAAGTAGGTTTGAAAACATTAAACAAAGAAGTAGATAAACCATTAAAAATGCATAAACATTCATAATATTGAAATTTTTAATAATTAAAAATCCTACCACATATTGCTTTATGTTCTTTTTCCTCCTTCTTAAAATATCACTTTTAATCACCATGGAGCAATTATATATCCTCATAATCACTTAGATAGTGGAAAGGAATCGTATTTTCCAATATCATGCTTTAGGTCACCATCTAGTGGTAGCTTTTAAAATATCCAACTGACTGTATTTGATAAATGTTCATTAAGATTTTCATAGAGAATATCTTTAAATAGATTTCTTAACTCTAGTTTTCCTAGATGCTTAGGATGTTGTCTACCTCATGTGGAAAATTATATCAGCTTATCTGAAAGTTAGAGTCATTACATAATACCAGTTAATCTGTCCCAAAGAAGAATAAAATTATATATATATATATGTATATATATATATATATATATATATATATATATATATATATATATATATATATATATATATATGTATGTATATGTCTCTCTATATATATACATAAGAGTATATATTAACATACTTTTACACATATATGTATATATGCTTTAACATTTAAAAATACTTTTCTCACCACAACCCTGTGAAATAGAATAATAGATAATATAACTAATATTTATTTCTTTAAAGGGCTTTGAGAGTAAAGTGATTTGTCCAAGATCATACAATTAGTCCTGGAGACAGATTCCAAACTAGATCTCTGTTGATTTCAAAAGTGTTTTGTCCATGAAGTCATTCTTTATTTTAAAAAAGAATGTGAAATCAGGCTCAAAAAGGTTGAGTGAATAGATTGAAACAAGCTAATCCATATGCATTAAAACTCAATATTTCAATGTAGCTGCTTTTGGTCATCTAAACTTATTAAAGAGTAGTGGTTATTGGCCTATTTTGACCCTAATTCAAATGTTGGCAGATATGATGATGGAGGATGAGGTTTTCTTATTGGTAATTTTCATATTTTTATTGCCCATACCCTACAGTCTTAACTCACTACTTCTAACATTTATCCCAAACTTATTCATACAGAAACACTCACAGATGTGTGTTTGTATTTGTTTTGAATTTCATTTTGATATTTTCCCAAGTATCACACAAAGAAAGTTGATTATACATAAAAATCACAATAGAATTTCCCATCTCTTTAGACATACCTTTCTCTTTTCCCTTCAAAAAGAACATAAACAATTCAAAAAGATTATGTTTCTTTTTTTGTATTTTGAAGCTAACTTGACAAAAATGCCAAGTATAATACATCCATTCATTAGAAGAGTCTGCCAGGTGAGTTAGAAAATTCAAATTAGTTTTAAAATATTGCTAAATTTAAACAAATGTTTACTGAGCATCTACTATGAAACAAGGTAGTATGGGAGAATGAGATGTAATAGAGGAGAAGAAGGGAAAAAGAATTAAGAAGCCATTTTGATCCTCTTCTAGTCTATAGGATAATAGGAGAGAGGATAAGAGCACATGTAACTTAAAGATGAGAAATATCATCAAAGTGCCCCATGAAGGGTACCATGTATGATGTTATCAGAAGAAAAAACACTTTTAGCTAGGATCAGGTTAAGCAGGGAAATCTTAGAAGAGGGGGCATATGGCTTGGGCTTTGAAAATTGGTAGAATTTGGACATGCCAAAGTTAGGGGGAAAGTTTACTGGGGAAAAAGAGCATCCTTGACAGAAAGTTTCCTGGGAGAAAGCGCATCCCTGACAGAAAAGCTTGAACAAAGTCTTAGAGGGAAGAAAGCAGTTAATTCCAGAGAACTGAAAGAGACTCAGTTTCATTCATTTACTTAACAAATTGAGGCAGCTAGGTGGTACAGTAGATAGAGTGCTGGATCAGAGTTATCAACTCACAAGTTCAAATCTAATCTGTCTCCTAATTACTGTTTTAAATTCAGACAAATCACTTAAACTCTACCTTTCTTAGTTTTATTCTCTAATGGTAATAAGCAACAGTAATGAGGCTTATATTTTAGGTTTATTGTGAGGACAAAATGAGATAATATTTGTAAAATGCTATGAACAAATATGTATTAAACTCTTTTCTACCTGTGAAATATTCTGGTAGATATTAGTAGATACAAAGTTTAAATGAGAAATAGACTCTTCCATTTTGAAGCTTTTAAGCTTCCATTTTGAAGACAGGCTTCTCTTTCTACCACAGAGAAGGTAGCCAGATGTAAGATTAAGTAGGTAGGTGATGTTCAAATCATGGAAGTTTTTAAATACCAAGCTAAGGGATTTCCATTTTATTTTGATAAACAGTGAAGAGCCATTGTTCACTTTTTTATTCATAAGATGGCTTGTTTAAAAACCATGTTTCAACAAAACTAACCTAATAATAATATGTAGGATAGAGACATTAATAATAAGTAAAAATGATCTTTCTATACATTTGTCTTTATAGCAGAAAGTAATGATTTGGTTGGGGGAAATCATCCAAACTCCAATTTATCATCTTACTTTAATGATTCAAAAGATCCACCATTTGATCAACAAGAATATGCCTTCCCCCAAAGCAGGGTGCAGTGTTTTTAGATCCTGTATACAATTATGGTGCCCTTGTCCAGAAATCTACTCTCTTGCCCCTTTCCATCAAAAAAAGCTATTCCTTGGAAGATATTTTCTGGTAATATGCTTCTTTTTCCTCATTTATAGAGAATGGTCATCTCCAAGACAGTAGCAGAAGTCTTTCTAGCTTTAATAGTTTCCCAAAGCTTGAATTTAATTGTATAGCCTTTGAAAACTGTGGTCAATTCCATGCAACAATAAGATATTAATATAGCCCTTTAATAGATCTTATTGAAAACATGTAAAGTCTGACCTTTTTCTTATTTTCCTTTTTTTTTTTGGTCTTTCATCTGATCATGATTGTTTTAGAGTCATACAGAATCAGTTTAACTAACCTTTAAAATGTTCATGGCAAACATTAACAGTATTTTGCAGAACTCAAGTCAATCCAACAAGCATTTTAATTAGTGCCTACAGATATATATGTATATATATATGTATATATGTATATATGTGTGTATATATATATATATATATATATATATATATACATATATATACACATATATATAATTTAGTAATGGTTTTTATACCCTCCTCGTCATTGCTCTATTAGTGGAATTAGTAAAGTTAAGTCCAGTCATTACTAAAGGACAAAAGAAATCTTAAACAGGATCCATAGAGCTCATATTAATAATAGTTTAATTCTTGAGAGCTTTTTCTTCTGTTGTTATTTAAATCAATTTTCACCCATATCTTTTTCAAGTTTTTATATATCAGTCTGTAATATGCAATATAAAAGAGGGATGAACTACAACTTTAGTGCATGAAAGAAAGTAAACAAAAATGAAAACAGGAAGCTATAGAATTCTAAATAGCATAAACAACTAAAAGTACAGCATGTGATTTAGTGACACAAGACCTGTAGAATTGAATTTGATGGCTGAACCCTATGGTGATTCTTTATGAGTTTAAAATAACTAAAGGGATAAAATGAAACAACCTCTTTGAGGCTACTTGTTTGTTTTTTTATCACTTGTATTGAAATTACACATATTCTTATGAAAAGAATACAGTGTTTTTCTAAATGTTATTTTCAATGGACAGATGGCATAATTTACCGGATTTCTATGATTATTCAAAACATTCTACGTCAACCTGAGGTGAAAGTACAGAGCAAGGTTGCGGAATGGGTGAGTAAAACATTAGTTAAATCTTTTATTTTTCTATCATAACTACAGAAGGCATGATTTTTTATTTTCTACAATAATATTCTAGTAATGGTCAACAATTTGCTATCTTTGGAACTTTTATTTCTTTCTATCATACCTCTACCTAATATTATATTTCTCTAGTCCATTAAAATTGCAAATATCTGTTATATTATATGTAAGCATATATATAAAATAGTAAAATCATATACAATGTCTTATGAATAAAATATAGAAAAAGGCCTTTTGAGGTGGGAAGAATTTGACTTTTTATATGGTGCTAAATATTCTTTAAGTAACCAAAAAAAAAAAAAAAGACAAAATAATTTAATCAAAAAATGACATTTCTAGATTTCTTGGACTTCCAAGGAATGATTGGTAGGAAAATTTTAATCACATCATTTTCTTTAAAGAAAACATAGCTATTAAAATAATTGTACATGAAAGTTAAATAGGAATAAAAATAGATTTTAATATTTGAATTTAAAAAGTCAGAATTGAATTTAAAACATAGAATTTTGAAGATATATTTAAAATAATGACTGATGATAATTTAACTGGAAATCTTTAGTTTAATGAATGGGTAGCATCTGATTTAAGACATGTAGCCATAGTGGCAAGTTTGTTAGCATATGTTTTAAAAATATATATTTTTATTCTTCTATAATCCACATTAGATGGTTATCATCCCCAAAATTAGTTTTTACATTCAGAGCAATGCCTGACATTTTTTAGGAGTCAAAGTATAATTCTATGGAAACGTCATGACACACTAAGAAATTCTTTCATAAACAACATCCATCTTTTTTGAATATATTATCTACCTTATCACAGGGTCTTACAGAGGGCCAGACTGAACAGGACACAACCTATGTGGAATAGATATAGGTCTTTTATTCCATGAATTTTCAATCCAAAACCAAAAATAGACACCAACACCATAGATTCTTGATGTGGAAGATGTACATGTAATGTGGAAGGTAGAGAGACAGAACAAGCCCTTATTTACATTTTAATAATTTTTCTACCATTTGTATCTCTCAAATACTTGGCAGTTTCACCAAACACACACAAACACATATCACACACACACACAGAAACTATATACCTATATCATGTACATATAAGCTTATATAGCATATATATGTGGCTAACTATTAAGGAATAGATAACTCCAAAGGCAAATATATATATATAAGAGTTTTTAGCTCTTTACCTACTCAGGATCTGCTTCCCTAAGGCAATCTCACAAAAAGACAAGACTCTCCAACCTAAACTTTCACGTCCCATTACTTATGAGGGAAGTGATAGAAAGGTTTTTCAAGGAAATAGTAATTGACTTTAAAATCATCACCAAATTCTTATGTAAGTATTCTCTGTGCTTATGAATTCAGGAATTTCTCAGCATGCTCTGGAATACAAGACTTCCCTGGGTTAGACAAGACACAGAAGAGCACAAAAATACATTAGACAAGCCACATAGGAATAACAGACCACACATGACCACAAAGAAATCTCACCTGGTACACTGAATTCTCACTCTTTGAAGAGAACCAACTAGAGCAGTAGTACAATGGCTTCATCCTTATATATACCACTCCAGAGTTTTGATTCTTATTTAATTCTGTTGCCTGTAGCTAATGCTTGATTGGGAGAGTTGGTGCATTTCTTAGCTAGCTCTGCTTACTTATATAGTTGAATCTCCATAACTGCCTGAGTGTGAAAATTTAGGAATGCATTTTTTCCTAAATTAAAATAATTTTCAAACTTTTTTTGGCTTGAAACCAAGTAGACAAGTTCAAATACTAGTTCTGATATTTATTATCTATGTCAGTTGTGCAAATCATTTAACCACCTTGAGATGCTCATCTGCAAAATAGATATAACATTGCTCATAGTACCTACTTCAAAAAGTTATTGTGAGATTTAAATGAAATAAGATATATAAGATGTTTTGAAAACTAAAAATTTGCAAGAATGTCAGCTGTTTATTATTATTATTATTACTATTATTATCTCAGAACTTGCCAGTTTTAAGAGACAAATACAAATTAGTTCAGTGGCTAGAGAGAGCTTTAGATCCAGGAAGATCTAGAAATCAAGTCTTATTTCTAATACATGAAAAGTATGTAACTTAAGGCTTTTGACCTCAAATGCTCTGGACTGCATGTTACAGAGGAAGGTTACTGATGTGAATTATGTGAAGAGAAAATTTTTTAGGAAAATCTAAAAAACACATTTTAAAAAGACCAATATAATATGCAATATTCTACACTGAAGTCTGTTTCTCAAAGAAGTAAGGGCATGTGTCTTCTCATATTTCTTCTCTGAGACCAAGCTTGGTCATTTAAATATCCCAACATTCAATTTTGTTATTATTTCCATATACATTGTTATAGTCTTATAAATGATCTCTGCTTATTTTACTGTGTATCAGTTCATATAAAACTTTTCATACTTCTCTGTGTATATAAAATTGCCCTTTGTCTTGTTAGATTTGAATAACAATAAATCTGTAAATTAACTTTCATAGTATTATCATTTTATTACACTGGCACAGCCTAGCCAATAGCACTAAATATTCCCCTAAAAATTTAAGTTGCTCTTTATTTCTTTAAGAAACATTTTATAAATGTGTTTATGCAGGTGTTAAGTATGGCTTAAATTGGATTCCTAATATTTTAAGTATTTTGAAGTTATTTACTTTTGGAAAATGAACTTTTCTTTTTAATACTGCCTCTTGGATATTGTCATTATATAAATATATTGTTTATTCTTGTCAGTTTCTTTTGCATCTTGTGAACTTTGCTGATACTATTGTCTCAATTAGTTTCTTTGCTGATTTTCTAGAATTTTATAAGTAAACTATTATATAATGAATAAATAGAGAAAGTTTTGTCTCTTCTTTGTTACTGACCCTTTGTGTAGGGTTTTCTTGGCAATGATGTCAGAGTGATTTGCTTTTTCCTTCTTCATCTCATTTTATAGATGAGGAAATTAAGGAAAACAGTCTTAGGTGTCTGGTCCAGCATCATTTAGCTAGTAAGTGAGTGAAGCTAAATTTTAACTCAGGAAGACAGAGTCCTCTGGATTCCAGGCCTGGTACTCTAGCCACTGCCCTGCCTCCTTCTTCCTTATATTACTAATCTTTAATTTCTTGTTCTTGTTGTTAATAGCTTAATGCTATAACATTTCTCAATTAAAATTAACAAAAAAGTGAGTATTCTTGCTTTACTCATATTTATTGGGGAAGCTTCTAAGCATATCCCAACTTATATATAAACTAATACTAAAAGAGATTCCTATATTTTGTACTGTTTTGCATGAAGATTTTAGCTTTATAATAACTTCTACCAATAATTCATATACCAAAATAAGAATACCTATTAAAAAGGTAAATAGGACTGTGAACTATTGGAAGAAAAAGAGGTATAATACCCAAAAGAATTAGTAGTAAAGATGTCAAGAGAAATATTTTGAAAAAAGGGACAAATTTTTAGTTATCTGGGATATACCAGTCCCTAAATAGGCAAAGAAATCAACTAGAGATTCTATAAAGTTTCTGCTCTCAGAGAAAAAGAAAGAGACAGAGAACCTTGCTGATTCTACAACTACTACTATGTCAGAAGGAGAGAAAAATTGACTCAATAAAAGTGTTTTCTGAGGATCTTTGAGTCATATAATGCCAAGGGGACAATATCAACTAACTGTCCTCACTTTTTAGTTTTTTAGATATCATGAAAAAATACAAAGATATTTGCATTTCCTTGCTTTCCTGTGCTGAAAATGTGTTAGAAATATTTTATATTAAATCTACTTCTACTTGTTTTTGATATTAGAAACATTTGTTTCTTTTCTATAAAACAAATTATTTAGCTATTAAAAAAAATCAAATCTTATTAAACAACATTGTCAGGTAACTACTTGGAAGATTATAATAGAACTTAAGCAAGAGTGAGAGAAGTATTTATGAGGATATTGTAGAGTGTTATAAAAAATTCTCTTTCTTAAATTATATGGATTGTCCTTGAATATTTTCCTGGGCCTAGTAATAATTAATCCCATTCTTTACCTAAGTTAACACCATCCATCAGAAGTAACAATTCACATAGAAAGTCTTTTTGTTAACCAATAAGTTAAGCTCTAGTCATCTAGAAAGAAACTACTCTCATCTAATGTTATTATAGCAGAGTGAGAAAATTCCTGAATATATAATAATATATATGTATCTATACATATGTACATATATAATCAAGAGAGACAAGGAGTAGAATTTTCCAGTCAGTCCTTAATACATCTTTATGAGACTATCTCTGATCCTCCTTGCAAATCTTGAATATCTACCTCAAATGAATTTAAGAATCAAATGATCAAAATTATATGCCATGTGAATATAGTAAATATGTATATGGTGGAGGGAGAGAGGAGGAAAGGACAGAGAGAGAGAGATATGGAGGGAGAGAAGGAGAGAAGGATATATATGTATATATATTTAAATATATACATATTTACACACACACACACACACACACAAAGAATGAGAATGTTTCATCACTCCAAATCCACAAACATACATTTTTTCTCCTCATTCACTTATATCATTTTATAGCATTAATTTTATTGCTTATGAAAGTAATATTATTCCAAAAAAAAGCAGTATCGAAATTTTTTCCTAAATCAAATTGAGATAGAAACAAGATTTGTTAAACTATAAGAAAACAAATGCCTTTTTTGAACAATATAATGCTTATTTTTGAATCCCAAAATAATTTTATATCATAAAATACAATATGATTCTGGAAACATAGTCTTGAAGAATATTATTACATATGTTTGTAATATGAATTACTAGAATAAAGGCATTTATGTACATCTTTATTTTAGATGAAATTACTTTAAAATAAAAAATCCTATTCTTTTACTCTGGCTTGGTTTTTAATGAAAATGCTAGATATTGTTCCCAAAATTGAAGGACATTTCTACTATATACAAATTTTGGTTTTGTCTGTTCTCATGACCAATATTACAGGAGTTTTAATGCTATCCATCTTCACCAGAAGGATTATTTGAATATCTTGACTTCACTGTGTGAAATACTGAGTGTGTAAAATGAAAACTACCTAGACATTTTAATTATTTATTTTTGAATCAACTATTATCAATACAAATCCTCAGAATATTTGCTCTGGGAATAGAAGAATAAAAAGAAACCATTTATCTAGAAATTTGCTCTTTCATGAGAATATTGTCCTATAGTCAATATTTATCAATTAAATCTATATTTACTTGCCCTTAAAATCTAGTGTAAAAATAATTTTTTAATTATGAAAAAAGCATATGAATTCAACCAGAGTAGTGGATTTGTATTTACACAATGGAAGGATGTATGTGTGTTTCCATTTAGTTATATAGCACAAAAAAAGAGTTTTGTATACACATAAACACATGTGTGTATATATAGATACAAAAATAGTTGTGTAAAAACATACTCATATGTATCTATGTTTATACCCACATGTAGTTCTCCATACTGTATAACTTCATGTCCACCATTCTGTGGTTGACTTTATGTGCTTTTTTCCTCACCATTTATATTAAGTTATTTTGATTTACAAATTTGATTTAATTTTACATTTTATGTAATTAAAGTCAAGATCATCAAATGATGATTAAGATAGAAGACCTTAAACAGACTTATATTGGTCATGATGATATATAAAAATACAATTTATATTTTCCAAGTGTTCTTTACTTATAAGAATATTAGCCAACATTTTCTTTACCTGTAACAAACCTAGAGCTAAAGAACTGAATATTTGTTTTTGAAATTACTTTCATTTAAAATGATCACTTTGTATTTTTTCTAAGTAAACTGTTACTATATATTTTTTTATTTAAAAATAACTTTTGTATTCAAAAACTGAGGAACAAGAAATTCATATAATGAATCAAAAAATTATCTGCCAAATTAATATTCTTTTCTGGATTTCATCTGTGATTTTTTTTTTATAATAGGGAAATTCCTATTGGCTCTTTAATATTCCCAGAGATAAATTTCCTCTGCTAATTCAGATTTTCACCTTCTCTGTAACCTGTTCTTAACAGACTTCTGTACTAAGACATTATATTATTTGTCTTGGATCCCATACTCTTCATGTTAGTTGCTTGCGTCTTCCTGAGTCCAGGGGTCTTGTTCTCTCTCTTTCTCAATGTTGTATACCATATTACTGCTATATAAATTGATAGATGAATAAACTTAATCAAATCAAAGATTATTTTCTAATTTTATTTTTGATAAAATAAATTATAGTGTTTTTTTTTTCCTTAAGAAACATGGAGAAAGTGGCGAAGCTTAGACGACCCAAAGACTAGTACTTTTTTTTCCTTAAAATCTTTCAGTTTGAAGTATGTGTATTCCAAATAATTGAAAAACTGTATAAATGTTAATTGACTCCATTAAGGGTCAAAAAGTTTGGAACATAACGTGTTTTTCTGTATCCTTGAAACATTCCAAAAAGTGAGTGAAATCAAAGCATAACCAGGCAAGGTAGAACTACCCTTCCCCCTACCTTTTTCTGAAATCAGATATCTAGAGGGATAAGAAAAACACTAAAAAAAATTGTTATTGTATTCAAATAAAAACTATATCACATAATCAGAGGAAACAGCCTTTTCTTGGCTTGTACTTGTTTAACTGTTTTCTTAAGTCCTGTGAAACTAGACTTGACTTGTTCTCCTGGTTTTAGAAGAATTTCACTCCCTTAATTAAAAAAAGGTGGGGGAGTAGTGAAGTAAATGCTTCACGAACTTATATTTATTTTGGTATAACAAGTGAAAGCATTAGTGTTCTGCTTTATTTTTCCTTTTTACAGCTCTAGAAAAAGTCTAATGTCTTAATGAAAGGCACAAGAAATCTCAGTGAGTTGCATGAAATGTCTAATTTCATGGGGATAGAGAAGGGAATAATACATTTATTTTTAGTTAATTCCCATATAAATATTAGTGGCAAGATATTTCCAAGTTTATTATTTTTATTTTTAAAAAATTAAGTTTGTAAAATTATTTTATTGTTTGGGTAATAGCCTCCAAGAGCTGTGGTCAATTCATTTGTCACAGCTAAAAAGTAGATGTAATATGATTAGAAACTAAATATTGTAAAATAAATAAGTGAAATCTATTTAAAGGAAATAGAGCGTTCTCTAAGAGTATTCATTTGCTTTAGCAGACAACTGTCTATTGCTTTGGTGATACTGTATCCTAAAAGTTTATTTTGTATATTTGCTTTCCCCTGATGTTCATGGAGATATATGCTGAGATGATGAAAAAAGATGAATATTTTATTGATGGTTTCTGCTAATGTTCCAAATACTCAAACACTGCTAACACAATCAGTTATCTGTATCATTATAACTGAGTAAGTCTAAGAACATTTTTCCCAATAAGAATTTACCATTTTGAACAAAGTTGTCTCTTAAAAAACAAAACAAAACAAAACAAAACTCTTCTTAAAAAAAAAAACAAACAAACTCACCCCTACTCCTTTTGACTATTACATTGTGTTTTTCAGCTCAACTCTACTTTTCAAAATTGGAATTATACAGTCTATGTGGTCAATATCAGGTAAATGGTATAATTTGTTATTTAGTAAATGAAAAAGCAACATAACTATTTTGTCTAAGGTTTATACTATATATAATATCTACAATTTGTGTATAACATAACATTTATGGTATAATGATGAATATATGATGAATATATATATATATACATACTTGCAGTACTAAGCCCATTAAACCCTACTTTACATACACCATTCCTCTTTCCAGAAACCTTTTCTCTAAAAGTTAGTTTTATATAATGAAAAAGAAAACTCCCCCTGGACCTAGGACTCAAGGGACCTGCAAACTCCACAGTTATATAACCATAAACAAGCCATCACCTTTCCAAGCTTGTTTCCTCTTCTGTGAAATGGGAATAGTGATGCTTTACTACTCTCTTAAATAAGAGAGAAACAGCTTTGAATAATGAATAGAGAGCTGGCCTCAGTCAGAAACACCTGTATTCAAGTCCCACCTAAGGTATAAGTTGGCTGAGTGTTCTTGAGTAAGTCATTTGAATTTCTTCAATAGAAATTCTTTAATACAATGAAATCCTAGGTCCAATCCTAATATGAAAAAGAGTTATAATTAACCTGAAGTTAAATAATAATTAACTAAAATTCTTCTCAGTTTACCATCAAGGCTATAAATTCTTTCAGAATAGGGACTATATTTTATGCCATTTGATAATCATCTGAGTGCTCATACTGTGCCTTGTATGTAGTAGATGCTCAATACGTGTTTCTTCATGATTGTAATCTGTATATTCCTTTATATTTATAGTCTTCATTTGAACACTGGTGAAGAGAAGATAAAAGTCAAAAGAAGTATAGAAGATGATCAAAGGTAATAATATTGTCAGTGGTTTAATTTATATTCCAAAATTCCCTCTCATAAAATTTAGCTAATCTCTTCTAACTTTTCTTTCTCTTTTGAATACAGGGGATCCATTCATTTTTTGATTCATAGATACTAGAGTGACTCCTTAGGTAGTGGATGTGTGTGTGTATGTGCACACACATATATACATATACACATACATATATATATACACATACATACATATGCATATCCACATATGTGGATATGTTATCAGATATTATGAGTAAGAGAAAAAACTATTTTTGAAACCACTTATTTTAGTCAAATTTTGTTTCTAAGTTTCATGTTTGATGTAATAACTTTATGGTACTTTTGTGAGATTCCATCAAGGTAATAATATTTTCAGAAACTATATGCAAAAGGCTCTGTTAACATGTTTCAACAAAGAAAAAATGGGGAATAAATTGAAGAATAAATTTTGACTCCATGCCAAATAAAATGTTTTTAGTTCATGTTCTGGTTGTATGTTTGGTGGTAACTATATAAGAATAAGATATTCATACAGTTTTTATATCATTCCTTTCTCCCACCTGTTGCATAACATACATGTTATTTCTTCTTCATTCTACATGCTCCTCCACATAACTGGACCACTCTCTTTCCTTGTCTTCACTTCATAGAATCTGTAGCTTCTTTCAAGGCATAACTCAAGAGCTATCTGCTGCATGAGGTTTTCTTAATCTCCCCATTTGTTATTGTTCCCTTGCTCCCAAATCACATATATTTTGGATTTACCTATCTGTGTATGGATTGTTCCTCTCCTAGGTACTGACCACTTTATTTTTGTTGCCATATCCCCAACATAGCACAGTGCTTGGAACAGAGTATCATATCAATAAGATAATCTCATTTTATTATTGTTGTTATTGCATTGTTTTTTGTTTTGTATTTTGTAGACACATCTATAATGGTAGCTTAGTTCAGTTTTTAAGTAATTTTTTTTTACATTCTCATCATTCTAGCTGATTAAAAATAAAGTTTTGTATATGTTAATTAGAAGTAATGACAAATTTTCTATTCATAGGTATCATTAAAGAAATAAATGTCTGTCTTTACATTTGAATCTCCCTCTTCTTTTTATCATCCTATTTTGGAAGCTGTCACTTCTGAGTCAGTTAGATGGCATAGTAGATACAATACTGTCCCTGAAGTCCCAAGAACTTGAGTTCAAATCTGGCCTAAGACATTTAACACTCAACATTCACTATCTCTGTGATCTGGGGCAAGTCATTTAAGCCCAATTGCTTTTGCCAAAAGAAAGCTCTCATTTCTGTGAATGTAGGAAGACATGGCTTGAAATTCTGCTTTAAAACTTATTGCCTTGTAAATATAAATGTATCATTTAATTTTTCTGCACCAGTTTCCTTACTTGTAAAATGAGGAAAGCATATATTAAGAACCTGTCATGAGTGTTGCAAACTTACTACAGATCACGTAGATCTGAGTTCTCGTTTTACCTTTGAAACCTAAAAGGCTGGCTTACCATCCTCAAGTCTCTCTTTTTTTTCCCCAGTATCTTAGACAACTGTTCATGAATTAGATGCTAATATGCACCAGATTTTTTATTTGGAGTATTTGTCATATTGATTATACCACAATTTTAAATCACCTCAGGAAGGAGCTACTCCACAGAGCTGTGCATCTCAAATGATAATAGGCTGGTAGGTAAGAGACTGCACCTGTGATTTCATTGGGACCTAAATAAGGACTCTCTCTATGTTCACTGAGGTTGGCATTTTACTTGCAATTTGTATCCTTAAGGAGTTGTTCAAAACATTGGGAAGTTAAGTGATTGACTAGAATTACATAGTATATGTTAGAGAAAGAACTGGAAACCAGGTTTTTCAAATCTGAGACTGGCTTTCCATTTACTATGTCACACTAACTCTCATAAACATAAGAACCACTATTATTACAATGATGAATAATCCTGTGATGGGGATTATTCCACTAAAATAGAGAACTGGCTTTTGTTTTATAGCTTTGTGGCATTTCCTTCGTGATATGAAGAGGAAGATTTATACAAATCTTGCCTTTGGAATAGCCACAAGACTCTTGTCCCTTGTCCAACTAAATGATGCTGCTTCCTACTATTTCATTATTGAATTACGTGTAGTCTTTCCTATGAAGTCTGCTCTAACAGTTGAACCATACAGTTGCTCCTCAAAGTAACATATAAACCAAAAAGGGCCCCCATCCAGGACAACTTTGACCTTTTTTTGCTTCTTTAATATAACTTTTTTAGTGCCCAACATCACATAAGCAGTTGTTAATATCTACTAGGCAAAGACAGTTTGTTGCAAAGAACTATTATCTTTCTGATTTGTACAAAAATCTTGCATATATGCTGTTCTATGTGGTTCCATCCATCAGAAAAGATTGTACCTTTAGATATAGCGGCAGAAGATTCAGGTGGTACTACACAAAGTTATGAGGTTCAAATAAGATAATGTATATAAATCATTTTGTAAATTGTAAAGTATTATTTGAGTAAATTTTTATTATTATCCTAAAGACACAGAATTCTGAATTTAAAGCCCTATGGATCTACAGGTGATATTTAGAAATAGGGACTGTACCTATGATTTTATTGGTATAGAGAACTCTCTTGCTACCAGTATAGTGGTAGCTTCAAATGTAAGACAGTACCTTCTGTGCAACTTAGTTTTAGGCAGTTACCTAAAGAGTGTTGGAGAGATTAAGTAATTTCTCCCAGGTCACACAGTTATCATGTTACAAAGGCTAGACTGTAGTATTGGTCTTCCTATCTTGAGAGCAGCTCTAAATCCACATGACTCCCATTGAAATAATGGTCTTCAAAATATTTTTTTTAAGTAAGGGATATTTAAATGTCCAGTCAGACTTTGATTTCTCTGATGTATGTATAAGCAAAGAAAATTGTGGCATTACTTTTTTTTTCTTCTCTTTTGGGTGAATTTTAATAGTTTCATAGTAAAGTCATCTTTACCAGAACATAATGGTAGTTTTTGCGGTTACTTTAGCCAACTTAAGCTTGCATTGATTAATTAGAAAAGAAGTTCTTCAATGAATTATGTGTTCATGATAAATGCAGAATGGATCTATAAAATGCTTTTCAAAATGAAGTCTAAGACGTATGAGACACATTGTGGTTCTTTGGTTTATCTTTAAAGGGAAGTTGTTTGTTTTTTTTTCCCCCACATAACATGATGTCAAAGGAAAATTTGAACTAGTTATCATTATTGTGGAAGTTGTTATATGTTACTCTGATTAACTATATGCTTTCCCAATCCTACATATCAACTTAGTTTCATTAAACTACAACTGGGCTTAAATGCTTGAACTATCACATGATTAGTCTGTTAAACTGTTGCTTACTTAAATCTGAATAAACAATTCAATAGTCTTTCTAACTTAGATTCTTACAGCAGTATTATTACAATAGCATACCCCATATATTTTGCTTTTAGAGACAAAGCTCCATACTAATGATCCAGTTTCATACCAAAAGTAATCCTTATTTAAAAGCTCTGAAATTTTAGCATTAGTATATATGGCTTTAGAAGGGCACAAATGAGGTTTCATATTGGCAGACTATGAGAGTTGCTTGTACAACAAAAATTGATTTTTTTTCCTAAGAGGTTACATATTAAGATAAAAATCACTCTGTGTAAAACTTGGTATCACTTGTTCCCTAAGATAAAGTTGAAGATCATTTAAATTTAATATGTTTGTATACAACGTTAATAAAATTTTGATTAATAAAAATTTCCTAGAGAATCTCATATGACTGGCTTAAAGATCACACATTAAAGAGATTATTTTGGATTTTCTCTTTTATTCTTAAAGATTATGTGATGATCAAGAATGGGGGAAAGATTTTTTATGTTTTAAGTTCATCCCTTTTTAATCCTAGCATTGAAAATATTATTTTCCAGGTTGATGATTCTGGCCCTTTTAGTTTATAATGCTACTAATAACATCAGTTTGGAAGGCCAGCTCATTCAGCAGAAGCTCTTGGGAAGCAATGAATCTTTAGGTGATGGCTTGAGGCTGTACACTGTCAGTGTGAAACAAATTGGTAAGTTGTTGAATATTTTGTATGACTATTTCTTTAAGCTTTTTGTTTAGAAAAAAAAAAACCTATCTCATAAGCCTTCCTGGTATTCACCTGGAATAAAACCTATACCTAGATATTATCCTTTGTACTTCGAAACAAAAGCTCTTTTATCTCCATAAATAAGCTAGTAGGGTTCAAGTGAATTCCAGATTATACTGACTTCTACCTCCTCCCTTTCTCAATTTATTAATTGAAAAAACATATTGTGTCAGCAATATTCATATACTTACTTTCTAGTAACATTTTTAACATGAAATTGTCAGAATTTATACCAATGATGTAAGTTGAGGCTACAATATATTCTTGGCAATTTTGAGGAAATCAGTACCTTATTTAGAACCATGAAGAACTACAAAGATACATTATCTAGAAGCTTATCTACTGAAAATTCCAAACAAGCAGGCTTAGCTTTTATAAGACCTGAACATACTTCATCATGCACACATTCACAAAATTACATGATAGTTGTAGGTCTTATTCTAAATGGCATTCGTTGCATAATAGAAAAAATGTGGAATTATGCAGCCTCCCCATTATATTTCTATATCTCTCATGAGCTCCAAATGTATTTAGAATCTTTGACATTTTATGAGAGGTAAATTTACCTAGCAGCCATAAAGATGCTGATATAATGGATATAGTGTGTTTATAGATAGAAAGGCAATGTAGCATAATGGATAGAGTGTTTGACTTTGAAATTGGAAGTACTACTTTTGAACCCTACCTTGGAAGGAATCTGCAACCCAATGCAGATCACTTAATCCTTCTGAGCTTCTATGTCCTCATCTGTAAAGTAAAGAAATTAGACTAATGACCTCTGAAATATCTTTGAGACCATAATCTCCTGTCTCTTGAATACCACTTCAATCTCTGTCATAAAGTTCAGGAACAACTTCTAATAGGGTAACACAATTTCAGAACATGAATACTGCTGCTCAAAAATCCTAGTAGTAGTTTGGGAAATAGCTTCAAAGATATATGCTGGATGAAGAGGAATTCTTTGAAAATGTCATGTCATTGAAGCAAATATTGGTGAATTTTATGACATGGAAAGTTTCTTATTCTTCCTTTCAGCAAGCTCTCACCCTGCTATATGACTTTGAAGATGCTCTTTGTTTTCTCTGATTCTGCTCTTGACTCACTGATTTCATGTTGTATCTGAACAAGCTTCCAGGTACTTTATCCAGTTCCATCACACACACAAACTAGAAGAATTCAGAGACTCTTGTGTTGTAAATCATAGAATTTTAGAGCTAGAAGAGACTTTAGAGATTGGTCAAGAAGTTTTATTTTGCAAGAGGGAAAATCCTCTTTGTCTGGAAGGGAGGAGAAGTCTTATAGAGAATTTCACACAATTGACTTAAGATCACACATCAAATTTGTTGGGAGAATCAGGATGAAGAATCAGGTCTCATGCATTCAGTCAACTGTTCTTTCCCTTATATGAAACACTTTTGTGTTATACAGTTTAGAGGTATTTTGGTATTATATACTACTATGTTTGGTATGGGAAACTAAGTTCAGGTATATGGGGAAAGTACTTTGGGTATTTTCATTCATGGCACACATAATAATCACTATATTTATCTTTTAAGAGACTGGACTTTTCTTTCCGTGAATATATGAAGATATTATGTGCTATGTAACTGTACATACCTCTCTTTGTTAGACTTATAGAATTCATTGTACATACAACATACATAGGTGACCCAATGAATAAAACAATGAGCCTGGAATCAGAAAACTTAAGTTCAAAACCAACCTTGGAAATGTACAAGTAGTGTGGCCCTGGGCAAATAATTTAGCTTCTGTTTGACTCAATTTCCTTATCTGTAAAATGGAAATAATAATAACACTACCTCTTACAGTTATTGTGGAAATCAAATGAGATAAAAACTATGAAGCACTTAGTACATTGTCTGGTACATAGTGAAAATAAATATTATTATTATATATGCACATATATTCATATAGCACTGTGTCAATATTCTATTAATTCAGGTTCCATGTTAGATCAAAATGAGGTACTCACAAGTCATTGACAGCAAAAGATTTACTTTATCCTAAGATAGTAAGAATATGAAACAAAATACAATTATGCTTACTTCTTTCATTGTTCACCCTCCCCCACCATGTGGAAACACAGCTGGTCATCACAGAAGGATAAGATTAAGGACATGGTGACTTTTGTTGTTCTCACAAATCCTCTGAGTGTAAGGGGCACAGCTGGGACTTTTTATGCTCTTAGGTGACTAGGAAGCCGCATTTGGCAAGAAATGGCCAATCAAAATCCTAGGGATAATTATGTCTCCTTTCAGAAAATATGTTCCATGTTGAGGGGGAAAAGGAAGAAGTCCCAGGCCAGTAGGTGGAAAGGAAAAAGTTAGAAAAATGCTAGTAAACATTGGTTTCATCACAGCACATCTGTGTGTTAGGTTTATAATACTTAAAAGTTGAAAGGGGACTGTAATAATTATTTTACCAAATTCATACAAGTAAAAAAAAAAAGGGAAACTGAGTTCTAGACTAACTTAATTTTGTCAAAATTGTCTAAATAATCACTGAGCTGGACTCAAACTTCTAGAAACAAATCTAGCATTTTTTTCTACAATAACAAAACATACACATTTGCACGTGCATGCATATGCAGACATATTTAATCCAAATGGCACATTTATGTAAGAACTTAATTTTTATATTTAGAATTTTTTTCCCTATGGAAATTTTGAAACTGCATACATCTAAGAATAATAATGGAAAGGGATTGCCTATATAAGACAAGCTACACACACACACACACACACACACACACACACACACACACACACACACCCCACTTAATGAGTTGATTTAAGGAGCTTCCAGGGATGTTCAAGATCATTCAATCCAATCCCCTTATTGTACAGGTAAAGAAACATAAGGCACAAAAATGTAAAGTGCTTTGTGAAGGGTTATACAACAAAAAATGCCTGAAGTAGAATTGGAAGAGGTCTTCCTAACTCCAGGTCCAGATTTTAAAGATGGCAGACTGATTAGAACACTTTTTCCTGTTAAATGAATTTGTTCAGATGAATCTTATTGTGGTTTTTTCTTATACAGGGACATGTCCAGAAAATGAACAACCCGAAGGCTATAAATGGTCAACCACAAAACCAGCTGTCCAAACATATCCATGTAAAGGGAAACCTGGCTATTTTGCATCACGAACGTGGTAAGATATTAACCCCGATTAGCAGTGTTAAAACTCATCTTTCAGTTTGGAGGTATTGCATGTTTTTCACCATGAAAATTCACAGAATTGTAGAATTTCAGATTTGTAAGGGACTAATTTCTGGTAATTCAAGTTGTCACAGGTAATACTGCCAAAGAGAACCCAGAGACCTGTGCATTGAAGTTTTGGGTGTAGCAGTTAAACCGTTAAAGTGTCAGACCATGGTTATCAACACTGATGTAGAGGCAAATTAATGTAGAACTAGGGGAGATGCTCCCCAAAAGGGGAGCAAAGAACAAATTGACTGTGAGTGGTAAAGTTGGGGAAATTGGAAATAGAAGTTACCATCAGAGAACAGAACTTTGAGATAGGTCAAATGAGGTGACAGTGGTGCTTGAAGAGAAGGTAGAAAGTTCACATCCAAGACAGTAAGGTTAGATGACCAGGACTTAGAAATTAGCATAATGGGAGGGGTGGTATGGAATGGGATGTTGGCAATTAAGGGTGGGGGTTTGCTCATTTGGCAGACCTTCACAATACAGTAGAGTGCACAGTGTACTAATTGTATTTCCTTACATTGTTTTGAAGCTTACTATTCCATTTTTTAAATGTGTCCAGGATTTTTTTTCTCCTGATTATGCTTTTTATCATAAGGCTTTTATTTAGAAATTCATAGGAAGCTCTATAAAGTCTTTCTTGATTTTTTAATAAAGTTCTTTTGTTTCAAAATTATAAACTGTTTTGGTTTGCATGAATGTGGATTGAAATATGAATGTTTGTTGCTCAGCCTTCAGGATACCACAAACAAAACCTTCTGGGGACCTCCTGATTTAACAAATTGTGCTGGTGAGTGAACAAGTAATATTCTTTCAGTTGTCAAAGCAATAATGACATTTCTTTTTATGTTTCCCGCCATTTATAAACTATTGCCCTATCATATAGTAATTTTTTGATAGCAAAAACTCAGTGAATGAATATTTCACTTTCCTTGGGTTTATTTATGTTTTCTGATCTTAAGTTGAAATTCATGACAAATATGAAGAAAATCACATCGAAGATAGCCTACATATTTTGAGAGTAAGGATTAGATTAGTAAGAATAGACAGTTGGGTAGCCATTAAATTTTTTTTTTTTTTTTTAGTATTTCTATTCTATTTCATCTTCATTCCTGAGATGGTCATGTTGGCCAGTATCATTACCATTTTGTAGATGAGGAAGCTGAGTCAGAGAGAGGTAAAAACATCTTATATTCTCATGTATTCTTTATTGTGATTTCATATATTTTTAGGAATAACGAATGAAATAGCCAATGAGCTTCTAAATTTCACTAGTGAAGGACAGACCCTTACCTCGGCCAACATAACCAGTATTGTGGAGTACCTCAAAAAAATCGTGAATAATGAAGAAAATATTGATATATCTTTAGGCTCAACTGTAATGACCATATTTTCCAATATCTTAACTAGTTCAGATAATGAATTGCTGGAGTCTTCTTCTGAGTAAGTACTTTTCCTCCCTTCCTTTTTTCTACGTAGTATGACAAAATTTCAATGATAAGCAGAAGCCACTAGATACTTTGGTATTTCTCTAAAGAGCATGCTTTCTATAACATCAAAAGTATCTTCCTATATGATATATCTACTTTATCATTTCAAGGGTTTGATTTTATCAGATTTGATTTTATCATGACTGCAGATCACACCATTTAGTGTTTGTGGGGCACTGTGGCCAAAAACTTAATAATAATTATTTGACCTAAACTTAGAGTTTCTAGCTTGATATAAATGCCTGAATCTTAAACTTCCTGTTAGTATCCTTAGAAAAGTCAGGGGGTTGTCTCTATACTATGATGAAAATACATTATGATTATTTTAGTGGAATAGGATCCATAGAGTATAGAAGACTGGGGAAAAAAAAAAAGATGGGGTTGATTGTCAACACAGAAGAAGCCTAAATACAATTTTTTTTTAATTAGTGTGGCAGTATTTTCATTTAAAATGTGAACCAAATAGCCTGGAAATTTTTTGTGATTCTCATACTTCATAAATGTATGCCATTCCATAACTTAAACTTTTAAAAACCTTATCACCCCATTATGGAATGACCATAACAGAGTCTTTGGAGCATGATAGATTCTCTTAGAATTTTTGAAGAACAAATTCTGCATTTACCAAGTGTTATAGTGATGAAGTTTCCTTTGTGTTTCATAGTATACACCTTAATATTTTTATTTAGTTATTTTTTATTTCTTTATTAATTATTTGTAATAACAAAAAATAAACTATAACTTTACATTTAAAACTAGGTTTCCCTCAGTCCTTCCTAATTCTATTGATGAACTCTATTGTGAGACAGAAATTTCTAAATGTATTTTATCATCTCTTGTCTCAGTGTTTTCCCATGTTTTTATTATCTTTCTACATAACACATAAAACAGAGAAATAAATTTTTTAAGGCCAATAATAATTTCTTTTGTATGCTCCTTCAGAGTGTTATTTATACAGTTCCTAAAAGACTTCTATGGGAATTCCCCATGTTGAAGATGAAATTTATATCAATAGTCTAAGATTCTACTCAGGGGAACTGACTGACTAAAGATTATTGGGGGTCCTTGAATGCCAGAAACTCAGTTATAAAAGTCCTCACACACCCTTGGGCAAGTAGCCTGCCTCCATTGTTACACAATGCCCCTGCTCTTCCAGGGTCATCCAGACAGGCAAATAAACACTCCTCAGTAGAACATAACATACTCATCAAATTAAGTGTTTTGCTAAAAAGAAAATTGTCAGTAAAAATTCTAATGTCCATCCTATAAATAAATGCTGAGCTCTTCCTTAAACACATTTTTTAAATGAAAATAATGCATTCTAAATGATGGTGGGATTATAATTCACATTTTACATAATTCAGCATATTTTATATTTCAGCAGTTTACATAAAATAAAAATGGATCTTAATGCAAATCTTAGATTTAAAATGTATCTTAGATCTTATCTTAATGCAATCTATAGGATATCAAGGACTAGTATTCTCTTTGCTCCCTCCCCCCCACCTTGAAATGTTTGCAATAAAGATAGAGTAGCATTTATCCTTCATGCTGTAGGAATTTACCTGCCTAAAAACATTGTACTTATGGTTGATATGTGTCCTTGATGTTGGTTTAATAAAAGGCTTCGAAGACCAATGCCCATGACTTTGTAACTTGCTCTGTAACATAGTGTCCAGTATATACAAGTGTCTGCTGCTTATTCTTTGATGATGGTGATAATGATGTTTTTTATGTCTTCAGGGCTTTAAAAACAATTGATGAGTTGGCTTTTAAGATCAAGTTAAATAATGAAGTACCTGTGAACATTACAACTCGAAATCTTGCTCTTGGGGTGTCATCTCTGATCCCAGAGACATATGAAGGCTCAACTTTCAGTATTGGTCTCCCAAACAGTAATGATTCATATTTCCAGGTATGAGATTGTGGTTTTTATGCCTTGTTTTGAAACACAGCTATGAATATGTTTTTTTGGATGCTTACCTTCTTTCTTTTCAAGAAGTTGATAATTGTAGCAATTTTGAGCCTAAAGATTTAAAGTAGGAAAGTTCTTATCTCTCTAGGATCATTTAGACATCATGTGATATATATTTTGGAGTATAAAATTATTAAGTACTTCTCAAAATTGTTCTATAATTTTAGAAGAAATTTTTAATTTTAAGGCAAAGGTTATTTTTCTTTTTCTTTGGAAATCTTTAACTAGAGGCTGGTAATTAAGCCAGTCCTTAAGAAAGTATTTAATATTTACATGGATTTGTGATCTCAATTTGAGATTTCTCTTCAATGAGTCAAATCCATCCATGTCTGTTTATCCCATGCAGTTCTTGTCAGTGTCCTCCAGTTTCCCAAAGAGTATTCATTCAACTCTCACCAAATACCTGTCATCCCTCATTCTTACTGTGTGGCCATCTTATTCTCTTTTTGTCAAACAATTCTTTAATGACTCCTTTATTCTCATTCTTCTTTCAAGCTGCTACGTGTTGACATGTTACAGCCCACTCACACTCACCATATACCTTTCTATTGCTCTTGGTGGGATATTCATGTTTAGTCCTTTGGAGGCAATATTATTCTAAATGGACTGTTGGAAAAATTAATTTTCATCAGAAAAAAGCAAGTCAGTCTAGTTTTTCTTTTGATTCCTTTTTCTATAGATTACAGATTCTAAAGATTTAGTGCCAGAAAGGAAATTTTTAGATCATATTAAAATGACATGAAGTTCATGTGCATAGAGTTGAGGAGTATCTAATTCATTGATTATTTGTTTGTTTATTTATTTATTTAGATGAGGCAATTGGGGTTAAGTAACCTGCCCAGGGTCACACAGCTTGGAGCTGTTAAGGAGTTATCTGAAGTCAAATTTGAACTCAGGTCCTCCTGACTTCAGGGCTGGTGCTCTAACTACTTCACCACTTAATTGTACTCTAATTCATTGATTATTAAAAAAAAAACAACAACAAAAAAAAAACTAATTCATTATCCAAAAAGGTGGCTTACCCATCTGCTGTTTCATAGTTTTAGCAATTATTGGGGGTCATTCTCCCTCTCAAAAAAGAAAGGAGTTAACTATGTAAATTATATTGCATGATCAACTTTCATTTATGGAAGTTGGGAATGGGATTAGCAGACATTCTTACTACAGAATGGAATGACTAAGGTTTGTTGAGGGTGGGGCCAATGGAAGTTCTGTTAAGTTAACAGTGACCACTTTTACATAACTAAACTTGAACTTTGCTATACTACTTTGTAATTGCTACAACAGTAAATGGCCAGCTAATCTAATAGCATATATTAAGAAAAATCTTGCCTTACACATGAATCTAGATGAAGTTTTGCATTTAGGTAGGATAAAGTTGATTTTTATTTTTTCATAGCCAAAGAAAGACCATTCTGTGAAGACTTCCCCAAAAGTTAAATGGAAAGTTGATTCTAATGAAATCACTCCTTCTCTGCCATTTAATCAGTGATATAAGTACAAGGTGCTGAAAAGTAAAGATCATGAAACTTAAACTTTCCCCTTTCCATAGAATTTCTTTTTTCTTAATCCAAGAGTCCTATTCTCTTTTTTTCCTTCTCTAGACACTCCCAAACCACAAATTCTTTTGCAAAGAGGCTGAAAACGTTGATAAATTAGATGTGATTTTAAAGAAGAAAAATCTAATACTCATATTTGAGAATCTTCTAATTTTGCAGATTTCTTTATGTTAAATAATGAATATCACTAAATTCCAATCACATAAAAACATGAAGAGCAACTAACCTCAGGTCATTCTTAGCAGAAACTTTATACAAATAGCTGATGAAGTGAGAATGTGATTTGTAAAGTGAACAGTTGGCCTACAACTTACTTGTGTACTTTGAGGTATCACCGCACCTTAGTCAGGCATGCTAAGTGATTACACTATTGCAATTTTTTGACTACTCTATTTGCTTGTCTCCTAGATGGATTTCGAGACAGGTCAAGTTAATTCTTTGGCTTCTGTCATTTTACCCCGAAGTTTACTTATGAATTTAAGTAAAGAAGAATCTGAATCAGTGAAAAGAGCTCAATTTACTTTCTTCAACAAAACTGGACTTTTTCAGGCAAGTATACATTGAATTAATTTTACTTGATCTACATTGAGTCCCTTAAAAAAAAAAAAAAGTCAGATGCCAAATCCCTTTAAAGTTAAGTATATCAGGAAAGATAGAGAAATAACTTCATTTTTTTTAAAATTAAAATGAAGGTCTTAATAACATTATTGTCTTAAATATTTGTTTTCAAATAATCTTGCATTTGCTAATATAAATATGTTTATTCATATTTATGCAAGAAGATAATATTAGTTTCAGTTCTACAGATTGACAAATTTAAGTTAAACACTCTAGTATAAAAATGTATATATGTATTACTAAACAGCCACTTGTATTCTCTGTTTAGGCTAAAATATTAACTATTTTCAATCATTTCAGACAAGTAAGTGAGACCAACAGATTTAAGGAAAATTACTCTCTAAGTAAGAGAACGGATTTTTTTTTTTTTTTCATTCAGAAGGAAGTAGTGTTTTTGTAATGAGCAGCATTCTTGGCTTTAATCAGTCTTCCTATTAGTATTTCAAGTGACCTTCTGCTCTTTTACATCCGCAGAATTGGGTGCTATTGTGCTGAGCACACATTACCATTTTTATTGGCACTGTTTCTAGATCCTAGAGAGTAATCTGCCAGCAAACACCCATGACTTCCCCTGCCCTCTGAAAGCAGAAGTTATCTACAAAAGCTACGCTAAAATATTTTGTTTTTAAAAGTGAGGATTTTAAAATACTAAAATGTGAGTTGATATAGGACATTTCAAAGGGAATGTACAAGAGAAAAATTGAAATTTCTTAAGAAACATTGTAAAATCTGTCTTAAATCTGACACACATGCTTTTCCAAAAGACAGATATAGCTCTATTGAAGGAGTGAAGGTATAGCTTGCCACCATTATTCACTGACCTTTGAAATCAATGAAGTTATATATGAGATACATTTAATACTTAATATGGAATTTATTGTGAAGAAATCAAAGTACTATAAAGTATGTATAGTCTACAGATTAAAGATGTTTATAATTCATCTGGGGACTCAGGTCAAAACATAATAGAAAGTTGAACCCCAAAGACCAAAGAATTAGTTAATAAGTTTCATAAAATAGTGTGTGACATTGGTAGATTAATAATGTAGACAAATTTAAAGGAAGGAGGATTCGAATGTCTTCATGTCCAAGTTTTTAGAGATATATATCCTTAAAACCAAAATTTGATTTTCTTCCCTGAATTTTAATCCTCAAAAATGCTCATCTGTAATTTATTTTAAGAATTATGGATCCTCTTAAACTGACTAAAAACACCTTGGTATTTCACAAAAGTAGGTTTGATACTTATTATTAATGTGAGAATTTTTCTTGAATTAATTTCCTGTGTACAATCAGACTATTGATTTTTTTTAGAGAAGAAACCAGAATTATTAAAAAGAATTGAAGAAAAAATAGTAATGAGAAATAAGACATAGCATACAATTGAAACAACTCAATCCTGAACTAATTAGATGAGTAATTAAAATGAAAAATAGATAATAGACAATAGATGTGATATCTTTAAGCTATTAAAATAATTTTATAAAGAGATTTACTTAGCATCATTTACCCTAAGAAGACCAAGAAAGGCTTTGAAGTTATTTTGTTAATAGGCATATTACTTGAGAAGAGAGAGATAGTAGTCATGGTCAATTCCAATTTAGAATATATATATATGTTCATTTATAAAATATTATAAAGTATTATGGAAGATTCTGAATAGTTTTACCTCATTTAAAAAAGAAATCTTTTATAAGATTTAGCTACATATAAATGAAGTATATACAGTTGTAATGAGGATATTCGTAGGGAATAATTGGGCTAAGTGATATAGAGAATGCAAGAAAAACTCATTGTGTATTGTGTTCATTATTTGAAAAAACATTTGATTTATTACAGCAAAACATTGCCTTCAAGGTTCTCTTCTAATAAAGATGTCTCCCAGCAAACATCAAACTCATTCAAAATTCTTTGAAAGATATGTATGATGGAAAAAATACTACTTAATAATTCTCTGATCATAAACATCAGATTAGGAATAAAACAGGAAAATATATCCTGGTCAAAAAAGTATTTATTGTATGATAGAGGTGATACAATATAGAGACCAGACTGAGGAATGAGTATTTCTAGATGAAGCAGTTCTCCAGAAATTCCTATGATACAATAATAATATTGTGCTGGTTTTCAAACAGTCCTGAAACATTACAGAAGAGATTCATAAGCACTCAAGAGTTTGGCTTCACCATATGCACAGGAAAGATCAGGTGGATGAAGAAAGTCTGTTTCCCAGATTACAACATATATTTGAATGGACAATCTATAATTCTGTTCTGCCTATACATTATTATGTATATGTGAGACAAAAAGGGACAAAATAAATGGGAAACTGGTCCCATGGTTGAATAAAAGAGACCAGATTGTATGAAATTATAAAATTACTTTATTCATCCCAACTTTCTCTTAGAAATAAAGTTGTAGCCATAACACTAGAATCACAGAAGCTGGTATGAAAAAAGTTGGGATGATCAGGTAACAGTACAAGGGATGACAAGGGGGCAGTCTAAAAGCTGCATTGGTATTTTTGTGATGTTTAATAAAAAGTGAGAAAGAACTATGGTGGGCTGGGCTCTTCTCTCTTCACCTTCCCATGCCTCACCATCTTTCAAAGCAATATTGTGAAAGAGCATGGGCAAAAGTTGTAAGAGAGGAAGTCATAGTATACTATGACCATCCATTCTGCCTCCCTCCTTTTAGAGATGTAGAAACTGAGGATCAGATAAAGTAAATATTTTGTCTAGGGCCTTACAGATAGATAGTTGAGTGTCTTTGGCAGAAATTGAAACCAAATCTACACTGCCTCATGGAAAACTTTAAATATGCTTCATTGAAGAGAATATTTAAATCACTAATGTCAAAGATTCATTTGAGGACTGAGGAATCCCTGGATAACAACAATCATAACTGATAGTGGTCAGTTAAAATTGCTCAAATTATCAGTTAAAATATGAAATCACTTTTCTGAGTATTGAGCCACATTTACCTGAGATATGTACATGCTACAAGTGTGTTTAAATCTAGAATATGTAAATCACAAATTCAAATGTTGAAAAATTTGATACTATTATGAATGGGAGATAGGATGGAGTGGTACAAAGAATACTGAATTTGGTGTCAGAGAGATTGGGCTTAAATCTTGTGCTTAAGCAATAAGTAAGTAACTCTGTGATTGTGGACAAATCAATTAAATTCCAAGAACTTCAGGGTTTTTATCTGTAAAATAGAAATAATATTTATATTACTTAATTCTTAAATTACAAGTAAAATACTTTTTTTGAATAACAAGTATTTTAAAAAATACATCCTGTGGGCCAGGCATAGGACAGTTTGGTTGTGCAGTGGTAAAAGTGCCAGGCCTGGCAGCAGGAAGACCTAATTTTAAATTTAGTTTTAGATTGTCACTAGCATTGTGATCCTGGGCAATTCATACTTAACTCTGTTTGCCTCAATTTCTTCATCTGTAAAATGAGCTGCAAAAGGAAATGGCAAACCATTCTAGTATCTTTGCTAAAAAATAAACAAACAAATAAAACAAATGAAGTCACAAAGAGTCAGACATGTCTGAAAAACAACTGAATGATAATAATCTAGGCATAGCAACAGTTCCTGTCATCCTATTAAGTGAAGAATCATAGATTTAAAACTAAAATGAATGGCCAATTAGCTAGAGGTAGAATGTTGAATGACATGAAGTAGCATGTGAACCCAGTTCTACCTTACTCCAAAAATAATACTTCTATATATTACAGTATGTGTCTAGCTTTGTGTGGATATCTTAATGTTTCAAATCCCAGCTATTCTCTTTTAGAGCATAAATTAAATCAATCACTTCTGTGATTAAAACTTAAAATCTTAAATTAAATATCCATTAGGAAGGACAATTCAAACTTTTTAGTCAGTAACTGCTCCATGAAAATTGCAATTAGATATAATGCCTTTGTAAATGTGTCAAGTGGTTAGCATAAACTCTAAAAGCCAAAGACTTTAAAACAAAATTTTACACCATAATTCCTTTCTACCTATAAACATTTTTTGTCCAAAAGATAAGCAGCCTCATTTTTTTTTTTTTTATGGTTAAGGAAATGATCTAATTGTTCACAACTTTTTATGAGTTTGCATTGTTTATGAGTTCACATTGTATAAGGTATAAGTGACTGGCTTCAAATGTAGTCATTTAGAGAGAAACTTCATGAAAGTTGCCTTACAATGTGTTCTCCTTGTGTATTTATGATAATAAGGGAAATAACAGAATACCATGAGGAAAGCCTGCAACTTGATCTTATAAACAGGACATTCTTATAATGGGAGATCTTAAGTGTAAAAGTTGCTGACTGTTTGCTTATTTTGGAATACCACATTAAAATAAAAGTGTGCACTTAGCCTAGTATGTGTAAGGTATTGTTTTTTTTGTTTTTTTTTTTCTTTTTAAAAGGATGTAGAAACTCAGCGAGACAAGTTAGTGAGCTATGTGATGGCGTGCAGTATTGGAAACATTAGTATCCGGGATCTTCAGGAACCTGTTCAGGTTATAATCAAACATACACGAAATCAGGTAAGAAAATGTCTTGGGCACTTCTTCAAATATAGAAATGATAAGATTTAGTTTATCTTAAAGGATTCTTGGGAATCTGTCCAATGACCTGTAGGGTAACCTGTACTTTTCCAGAATAAAGAAGGGAGCAGCAGGAAGCTGCCAACTCTGGGAATTTTGCCTGATGTCCTTACATCATGGGAAATTGGCAACATTCTTTTTTGTGAAGGTGGGGGCTAGCAATTCAAATGATGGAAATGAAAGCCAGCAAGAGGAAGAGATTGAAGGAAAAATGTTTTAAAGGTTGGATGACTCTATTTAGACAAATATAGATATAAAACCTGCCCAACTGCAAGTTTGATTGATTTTATAAGAAGTTACATTAAAAATAAATATACAAGTAAATATTGATATTGAGAAATATAGCAGAAGTGCCACTAAAATGTGGAGCTGTTTAAATGCTGCATTCATGTTCTTTAGGCTGGACTTAAAATTAGGAGACTAGACTTGCTTCTTATACTTCGTAGCCATGTGAAAATCACAGACAAATTGTGTGTCTAGGTAGTCTAGGCTAAATGTTGTCTTCCCCTCTCTTCCTCTCCCTCTTCTTCTTTTCTTCTTTCTCCTTTTCCTTTATCTTCTATTCCTGCTTTTTTCTCTTCCTCCTCCTCCCTTCTTTCTCTTCCTCTTCCTTTTCCTTCTTTTTTTATTCTCCTCCTCCTTTTCCTTCTCTTTCTTTCTTCCCCATCCCTCTCATCCTTCCTTTCTTCCTTCTCCTCATCTTTTGTCTTCCCAGAGTAATGTGTATAGACTGGTTCTAACATTTACTCAGACAGACTAATAAAGGATAGAGCTGCTGAAGAACTGTTTGGTTTTGTGATAAGTAAGGATTTTTATTTTTCAATAAGAATTTTTTAAAACTATGAGCCCAATCTAATTCAAACTGATAACCATTTAAGGAGCTAGAGATACAGAGATATAAAAAAGGATAATTCCTCATCTCAAGGAGTTTATATTTTCCTGTAGAGATACTAGAATTGAATAATCAAGGTTAAATCTTAACATTTGATGACCTAATTCTGTCATTTAACTTTTTCTCACTTCACCAATTCTTAACCTGGGACTCATGAACTTTCAAGTAATCTGTGAATACATTGCAGGATACCTATGAAGCTGGGTGGGAAAAATACATCTTTTTAATCAACTAAATTTAACATTCCATTACGAATTTAAAAATTTTAAATTTTATATACACATATATACATATGTAATGTGTCTCTATATGTGCATTTATATATGTACCTATATGTGCTTTTCTTTCTTTTTTTCTTAAATGGATTCCATAGGGTTTGCCAGATTACCAAAACAGGCCATGACATTAAAAAAAAAAAAAAAAAAAAAAAAAAAAAAAAAGTGAAGAATCTCAGTCTTATCATTTACTAGAGAGACAAGAGTGCTATTGAGGAAAACAAAATATATTCTAAGAACTTTGTTAAATACCAGTCTGTAAGCATTGTCTTAAGCATGTGCTAGCACCAGGCCCTGTGCCAAGAACTAGAATACAAAGAAGGCAAAAACAATACTTATTCTCAAGGAGCTCATCATCTAATGAATAAGTAATATCAGTAATTATAATTGATAGAGGATTTTGAAGCAAGAGTAATAATAAATTACATTTTTATAGTCCTGTTTAGGTATAATGCCCTTTTTAACATGTAATTTGACTCTCACTATATCCTTGGGGAGTAGGAAATCCACATGTTATTGCTATCATCATCTTTATATTTCTTTTTATAATTTGAATTGCATTTGTACTTATAATTTGAGATTACAATCAATAACAGTTGGGATGCTGATGCTCAGACAAGTTAAAAAATGTCAATTATACCAGCTCACCAAAATGTCAAGTGGCAAAACATAGATCTGGGTCTCTTGATGCCAAATCCACAGTTTTAGGGATTTTTGTTGTTTTTATTCTTTCAATATAGTATATTAATTTTACATTTGATAAATTAAAATTTGTAATTTTCTGCTTTGAACTAATTAATGCATTACTCCTTAGTGTTTATATTTGATTTAACATCAAGGATTCTATTGAGAGGTTACTTTTTCCTAGGTTTCTTGGCCTTGTTATCTGGCACTAGTATAATGTTTTTTTCTCTTCTTTTCTGTAAAAATTTTAAATTCCAAAACTTTTAAATCATTTGACCTAAATATCTTGTTACATGTTTTATGCTTATGTTCATTCAGGTGCTTCATCCCATCTGTGTCTTCTGGGATTTGAATAAAAATAGTAAGTTTCAAAATAAATGTCCCCTTTTTATTTTTCCAGTCTGCACTTTTGATTTTATTATTGTAGGGGTATGTCAGTGAGAAAATTCTCTCCACCAATGAATCTTTGCACGTACTCTACAACTCCTCATCTTATGAAATTACTAAATGGTTTGTAAGTAGACAATCAATATGTCAAAATGAAGTCTTAAACCATAGTTATCCTGGTTCTGTGAACTTTATTATGTTGTCTTTTAAATTGATAATCATTTTTTTATAGTTTTATTTTATCACTAGTATGGTGATGTGATTCTGCATGAACTGAAAAATCATTTTAAATGGTTAGAAGAGCCAATTCCATTTTATTTTCTTAAGGCTAAACAGAAAGCAAAACATACATACACACACACACACACACACACACACACACCCTTAGCCTCCCTATAGGATGTGCTTTTTGATAATAAATTCTAAAGTTCAAAATAAATTTTATTTACTTTCTTCCACAGGCCTTTAGATATTTCAGGGCTTGTACACAGTAGTCCAAGTGTTTTGGAAATGGTTATAGTACAATGAGCATATTACCTCTCTTTATACATTTTTATGAAGTTTAAAATAACATAAGCATTCCTTAGGAATCATAATGCAGTATTAATTTGTATTGAATTTGAAGTCAACTAAAAACTCAGATATTTGATATGTGAACTGCAAAATCATAGATTTTTTTTTAATCCTTGTAAATCATTTTTTAACCTAAATATTAGAATTTTTATTATTCCTATTAAATTTTATTTTCATAGTTTCTATCTTTCATTTAACTTGTTGAGATTTTTAAAGGATTCTAATTGCAGCACTGAACATATTATCTAATCTTTAATAATCACCTTTGTATGTCTTTATGAAAATAATTGATAAAAAATGGACAGAATAGTGACATGCCACTAGAAGCTTCCATTCAGATTAATGGAGATTTATTAATTACTATTTCTTAGGTCCATTTTTTTCAACCACTTCTAAATTTATCAGTTATGCTATCAACTCTTATTTCTCCATCTTGGTCAGAAGAATAATTTATCAGACCCATATGTAATTGGAATAGTTTCTATTTAAAAGTAGAAAGAGCACTGGATATTGAATGAAGAGATATGAATTTAGTAGTAGTAACAGTAGTAGCAGCAGCAGCAACAGTAGTAATAGTAGAATATATTGTAGTAGTAGTAGAAGTAAAAAATAGCTGTAGGAATTGTAGTAATTATAGTTGCAGTAATAATGATAATTGTGATGATGATGATGATTGTAGCTAGAATTTATGTAGCTAGTATACAAACACACACAGACACCATAGACACATGCATACACACACACACACACACACACACACACACACACACACAGCCCTGAATTTCACTATGCTATCTTTGAGCTAACATACCAATACCAGAGCTACCCTTGACTATTCTCCCTAGAAAGTTAAAACCTTCTATCTCCTTGGAAGATTCTAAGTTTTAAATCCTTAATTTTCTTATCTGAAAATATGGGTAAATAAACTTCCCACTTCCCCTTTAAGCACTATATTAATGGAAGTTTTTGTTACTCCTAGTTAATTCTCAGCTTCCTCCTCAGATATTAAGCATAATCAGAAAGCACACAGATATACTTGACCAAAATTAGAAATTTTCCTTCTTTATTGTTTATTACATTTTACCTAGTCTTTTTATGTGCCTACTGAACTCCTAGAAAAAGAAGGAATAAGGTCACCACATGTCCATAGTGACAAAGGTAAACCAGTTACTAATCTCCACCTTTTTAAAAAAAACAAATTTTTATGACTGTCCATCACTCTTCAAGTCTTTCTTTAGTTAACTATTATAAGTGGTTAAGATATCTTCTTTACTACTCTATAGGAATCATAAAACAGAGGTTCTTAACCTTATGTGTGTGTTGGTCAAAGACCCCTTGACACTTTAGGGAAGACTATAGACTTCTCTTAGAATGATATTTTAAAAAATTAATTGAACTCCCTTAAGCTGGCCCCTTTTCTCTCCCCTATTTAGAGAAGCAGAAATTTAGACCTAGAGAAGTAAAGTTGACTTGCTCAAGTTCACAGAGTTACTAAGTGGCAGTTCCAAAATTTGAATTTAGGTTTTCTGACTCCATATCCATTGCTCTTTCCATTACATTCCACTCTACTAATATTTTAACAGTCTATGTTGCTTTATTCCTATAGAAGGTTTCGGTGGCTGGAACACATCAGGCTGTGTCGCACACAGAGACTCAAATGAAAATGAGACAGTGTGCTTGTGTAACCACCTCACCCACTTTGGGGTTCTGATGGTGAGTGCAGAATATCTTTGTTGTTTGTAAAATTACGATTCCCTTTGGAGCACTGCTTTTTTACATCCTAGTCATCATTCTCCTACACACTTAATATTGGTTCTGAATAAAGAATACCATGAAATCCAGTGTGAATAATTGTTGAGTAACTATTACAAAGGTAATGGTTTTGTTTCTTTGAGATTAAAAAAATGAAATAATATAAAAGGCCACATAGACAAAGGAAGAAGTAATGAAATCTGTAGCGAGCTGTCGTCTCCAGAAGCTGCCGTATCGCTCTCTGGGAAGAGATCTGCTGTGTCTACTCAAATCTTTCCGACAGATTCTTCTTCCTGTAACGAACTGTTGTCTCCAGGCAGTTGCTGTTAACTCTTGTCCAGAGAAGTGACTTCCCTTCCTGCAGAGAGCCCCGTCAAGCCTGATGCAATGCAGAGTCTTCTTCTATCTCTGGGTGTCCTCTCTTTTATTCTCCCAGAGAATGGGCGTGGGATAATGCAAGGGCTTCTGGGAAGAACCACTTCAGCCAATGAGCTTGCTCCTTCTATCAAGTCAACCTGAGTTCTCACCTTGTAATTGTCCAACCTGAATTCTCACCTTGTCACTATCCAGACAACCTGAGTTCTCACCTAGTAATCCTAACAGAAATCCCTGAATCTTGAGAAAGCTACTATGAAGTTATAGCCTTTTGGAAGAAGGGAAGGGGAAATAGAAAGAACACACCCATGATAAAGCAAAAATTAGTGTTTTTCCAATAAGAATTTTAAAAAGTGGGAGAACTCTTACTTATATTACATCATGATAGTTGGAGTCAGAAAGCTTCTTTTTAATATTAAAAATAAGTTTAGGATTCTGGGGTTGCATGGTAGCCCAGTAGCACAGATAATGAACAAGGTAAATAACAGTGTAAATGAAAGGTAATTTTAGAGAAAAGGCATTAACAGCAAGAGATGTGAAAATTCTTTTTGTAGCAAACGGCATTTGACCTGAGTCTTTCTGGAAGCCAAGGAAGCTAAGAGGCCAAGGGGAAGAGGGAGACATGCATTCAGAATAGCCAGTTCAAAGGCACAAAGTTAAAAAAAATTGAGCTTTCTGTGTGAAGGACAGCAATCAGACCAATGTAGCTGAATAGGAGAAGGCATGTGAGGGAATAAAATTTAAGAAGATTGGAATCATAGAAAAGGGTTCAGCTATGAAGGATGCTAAATATTAAATAGAGGATTTGATATTTGATTCTAGAGATGACAGGGAGCCACAATGTTTTATCGAGTAGTAGAATGAAGTGGCCAGACCATGCTTTAAAAAAATAATTTTGGCAGCTAAGTAGAGGATAGATTGCAGTGAAGAGACATTTGAATCAGGGAGACCAATTAGAAGGTAACATCACATTGCCTCCTTAGGCACTTAAAATGCTTATGAAATTTGAGTTGCAACTGATGGTCCGTTAAGGTGATAAAGCTTATTGTTCACATAGTTAGGGAGAAGCAGTGAGGTGTGAAATCTTTCATTTCTTGAATTCACACATATCTTTCTTCCTGCTAACCCTGAAAGCATGATATCAAGAAGAAAGACTAAAGAACACCCAGTACTGCCTGGGCGCCTTTTATTAATTTGGCCTATGATCTATCACCCACTTAGCCTCACCAAATTTCATGGATTCATGATAATTTTCCTGACACCTTTAGGCCTTATGTGTCTTGAAAGAAGAGAACAAGACATAAATGAAAATTGTAAAATAGAGAAAAGAACATTTTTGTTACTCTTTGAATATAAATGAAATCTTTACTTTCAAAAATATCTTGACCTATAAATGCCAACATTTTCTTTCCTTTTGAAAATGATCCAGCCTTTCCTGAATAGTGGAAAATCCCTCAATTTCCTTAGATTTCTGAGACCCCATAAAATAGTCTTGTTCTTTTATTTCCACATAGATATATTTTGGCTCATGGTCATTCTTCCAAGAAGGTTATATTCTTTAGGAGACCAATACAGTAACATATGCTTTGATTTAACTGGTTTAAATTTGCAAGATTTTAGAAACTCTATAAATATGGGAATGATAGATGAGATGGCAGGAACACAAAAATCTCTACTTATAGATGATTTGTATCCCCACTGAAGCAAAAAGCGTCCTCCTGACCTACTGGATTTTTTTTCATTTTTTATTTTACCAACTTATACTTCATTTTTTTTAAATTGGCAAACAATATTCTCTCCCTTCCTCCCCTTCCTCATTGAAAAAAAAAAAAAAAAGGAAAGAAAAGATTCATAGTTAAGAACAAATTCACGTAATGGCTGTATAAACTGTATTTCTCATGTCAAAATATATAAGGAACTGATGCAAATTTATAAGGAAACCCAACTTATATGAAATAAGATTGTTTAGATTTTCTCCAATTAACGATTGCTCTTCTGATCTTACCTTTATTCAACCTACATTCTCTTTTAAAAATTTAATAATGTTTTATTTTTCCCAATTACTGTTAAGACAGATTTAAGTATTCATTTTTACAAGATTTTGAGTACCTCCCTTTCCCTCTTCTGAAAATGGCAGGTATTATGATATAGATTATATGTGTTTCATGTAAAACATTTCTATATTAGTCACAGTTGTGAAAGGAGAAACATCAGAAGAAAAAAAAAACATGCAAAAAGGAATAAAGTTAATGAAAAAATATACTTCAGCCTATATTCAGAGACTCTTATTTCTTTATTTGAATGTGGATAATCTTTTCCTTCATGTACTAGTCCTTTCCTTTGTACTTGTCACTTCTTGAATTATCATGTTTCTAAGAAGAGCTATGTCATTCATAGTTGATCAACAATATTGCTGATACTATGTACAATGTTTTCCTGGTTCTGCTCATTTTATTGTGTATTATTTTGTACAAATCTTTTCATGTTTTTCTAAAATCTTCTGGCTCATCATTTCTTATTATATAATAGCATTCCATTATATTCATATACCACAATTCTTTCAGTCATTTCCCAGTAAATGGGCATTCCCTCAGTTTTCAATATTCTGCTACCACAAAAAGGGCTGCTACAAATATTTTTGCACAGGTAGCTACTTTTCCTTCTTTTATGATACAGATCTTATACCTTCTTTTTAAAATTAATTTTTTTCATTCATCAAAAATCTATCATCACTCCTGCCTTCTCCATTCCCAATATAAAAGAAAACAAAACAAAACCCAAGCAAAACAAAACAAATTCCCCTATTGGCCATGTCCTACACACACACACACACACACACAAACACACACAACAGTGTGTACCCTAAATCCATCACCTTGCTTTCAGGAATTGGATAGTATGTTTTAATTCATTTTTTTCTGGAATTATGGTTCATTAGTGCCTTGCTCAGAGATTTCTATCATCTCTTTATAGAGATTTTGCAAAAATAAAAAAGAGGGTAGTTTTAATACCATCTACTTTAGATCCCCTCTTTTCTCTCCCTTATCCAGGAACAATTCATAGGTACTTTTCTCTCCTTTGATAAATTCAGATGAAAATAAAATTCAAATGTCATCCATTCCCACAGCTCCTTACTCTTTGTTCACATAATCTTCTACTTGAACACTTACATCATATGAGATAATTTCCCTCACCTTTTCTCTACCCCTCTCCTACTGTGTCCCTTTTCAGTTCCTTTTCCTTTCTCCCATTAAGATCACAGAAACCTTTTTTTTTTTTTAAACCATTCCTAGCCTAATTTAGCTCTATGTATTTCCTATTAGACTCTCTTTATGACCCTTGATGATAATAGAATTCTGATTAAGAAAGAAATGTATCATTTCCCTATACTAGCTATAATAGCTAAGAATGATTACTGGAACTGAGTTCCACTCCTGATTCTGAAACACATAACTGCTGTTTGCTCTTAAATTCAATTCTTAGTTGGTATACTTCCTATGACCTAGAATCATTCCTCACTCTTCAAAGCCATCCCTAGGTATAATTTTCCTCCCCCACTCCACATTGAATCTATCATCTAACCCTAAAAATAATCAACAAAGTTGGCAGTTGGTACCTTTTCCCATTCCTTTCACAAAGTCAGCCCTCATTATGCAAGATCTAGGACTTCTTGTGATGGACACAACTATAGACAGATCCTTGATTTCAGGATTATTCTCTACCCTCTGTTTGGAAAGCTCTTCACATCACATCCCTGGTTAGAGCCATGCCCTGTCCATATCCCCTTCTGTTTCTTTAAGCCAACCTGGGTTGGAAAAATGACTCACTATGATTATTTTTCCTCAAATTTCCTAATCAGGACTTGATCCAGTGTTTTCCTGGATCTTTGTGGAGGAGTTAATGGGAGAGAACTAGATTGTCCTACTTACTGACATCTTGGCTGATCTCCAAAGCAAAAAATTTTTAAGTTTGGTACCACAATAACTTTGGATGGCTGATTTGTTCATGTATTGTTTTAATTTCATTATAAATTTGCTATTAGTTGTGCTTTGCTGGCTACTGTCATATAATATAGTAGTTTGTTTATGTTTATAAGGATATTAATTTTTTTAGTCATCTCCTTCCTTCTTTCCACTGTGACTACTTTTATGGAACTATAGAGTGTGAGAAGAAAAATTTTCCAAAATTTATCCTGTCTTATACTATATCCAAGAAAGATTTAGTTCTGTTTAGCCTTTCTAGACCACCAGGGCTTTGTTAAGAGTTTTTTCTGGGTTTCTGTTAAGGATCCTTATTCCCTTATATAAGACACTTCTAAGGCCTCCATGGTCTCTTTATGCATTTTAATATTTGAGAAGCTACTCAAAAGTTACAGCATAGTCCTGCTGGGTATCTTTATTCCCAGCACTTATAAAATATTTTCTGCCTTGGCTATGTTGTTTTATAGAAAAGACTAGTTTCCATGTTATAGTCTTTGCAAAGCACAACTCCCACTGGCCTTTTCAGACTTTCCCGCTCAGGGCCTGGGATAAGGGGGTTCATCTACATGATCTTTAAGGTCTCTTCCATCTCTAATGAGCTATAAACCAAGGCGAAAAAACAAGGTAATAAATATATTTGATAAATACCATCTGTCTAATCTGTTCCAGATTGGGACATAATAGCCAACAACCATTATCTATGTAATTTATTTGTTTGTTTGTTTGTTTTTCCAGAAGGGAAAAAACAGTAAATCAAATTGCTGTATTCTTTCATTTCTATACTTTATAACCTACTATAACTCAAGGATAATTCAGGAGATGATCTTTTTCTCTACTACTTTATTATTTTAAAGTATCATTTGTCTACTATAAAGAAGATAAAAGCTTCAAACAAAAGAGAAATGATGAAAAATTACTGATATCCAGTTTTCCAACCATGGTATATTTTAGTTTCATGTAATAATCAGAAACCACTCTACTAGCTTGCTTGTCTACTATTTTCATACAAGGAGGGATAATCATTATTTCAGAAACATATCACCATAATAGTTATCTAGTATAATGTTTATGAAGGATTAAAATGATTTCATAGACTAAATCTAAGGTTTCTTCTAAACTTTTCAATCAGGAAAAATAGCAGCTGCAGCAAAAGAAGAGAGTCATAAATTCATTTTCATGTTTTATGTAGGATCTGCAAGGAACTGCTTCACAAATAGATACACAAAACACTAAAGTCCTGACCTTTATTACCTACATTGGCTGTGGAGTTTCTGCTATATTTTCAGCTGCAACTCTCCTAACATATGTTGCTTTTGAGTAAGTATTTTACCATCTGCCAAAACTAAGTTACTGATTACTCTGAAGTAAAAACAGGAATATTTTCTTTGCTTTAAGGAGCATTTAAATCCTATGTGACTCATGTAAGTAAGAGTAATTTTAATTTATGAAGTATTTTGTCACATGTAACATGTAATAAACAAATACAGGTTATTTTTTTCTGATGGAAATCTAATATATGAATGACCTTTAGATTCTTCTTACATTATAGTCTTCCATTACATTCTTCCATTATATCTATTTATCTATATCTATCTATCTATATATATATATATATCAATAAAAATATCTTTATATTATAGAATTAATCCAAATCTCTCTTGCTCTCTAGTAGTATTTTAGTTTATTTAATTTTTTAATTGCTTTTTAAGTTGGAACTTAATTGAGAAAGAGAAATATGCTAAATTTTCTTCAAAGATCTTTAAAAGGTAGCCTTTAAGCTGAAAATTAACATTAGCTTTTGGCAGGGAATATTAGAAGATCATAAAAGGTAAAGATAGAAATTTTATTTTGTTTTTAATACTACAGTATTTTTTTCCTTACAAAATTTATATTAGGAAAAACAAACTATTGGTATTTCCTTTCATTAAAATTTTCATTTACAATATGGGAAAATAAACTTATATAGATAGACAACTATAATTATGAATGTCCTTCACTTTTTTCCTGAGAACACTATTGATCACAATACCTGTGTTCAAATCTTGATTCTTCTATTGCCTATATAACCTTGAGTAAGTCATTTATCCACTCAGTGTCATCCTTTTGAAAAGACTGGATTAAATAAGATCTAATCTTCAAGTCTAAGAAATTATCATTCTTTTATAATACTTTATTGATTTGTATCTGGTTGTCCGCCAGTCATTGCAGAGTCAAACAAAAATCTCATTCCTAACCCCTGGTAACTTTATTTCCATTAGGATTTCCATCAGGTCATTGTTTGTGCATCTTTCTCTGTGCTTTATTTCAGAAAGTTACGGAGAGATTACCCTTCCAAAATCTTGATGAATCTTAGTACTGCCCTGTTGTTTCTAAATTTAATCTTCCTCCTTGATGGTTGGGTCACCTCATTTGACATTGATGGACTCTGTGTAGCCATTGCAGCCCTTCTGCATTTTTTCCTTCTGGCAACCTTCACATGGATGGGTTTGGAGGCAGTTCACATGTACATTGCTCTGGTTAAAGTATTCAATACTTACATTCGCCGGTACATACTGAAATTCTGCATTATTGGCTGGGGTAAGTGAACTAAGATTATGTGCTTTGCTGGATTCTCATAATATGAATTTTTTCTAAGTGCAAAGACAGTCAAAAGGAAGCTCCTGACTATAAATGAAGTATATCAAGGTATAAATCTTCTCCAGGAGAATGTCATGATCCATAGAAAAGATTCTCAATATGGTAATAAAGGAAAAAGTCCATGAGTCACCATCAAATCTATTTCCTCTGTGCCCAAAAGTCAGCCCATCCCAAGTCTTCTGAGAAAGCAGTTGGCACTGAGTTGTGTGCTCCCATTGTGCTTCAAAGCACATGGGTTAGCCTTAAACTCTAAGCCAAATAAATAGAGTTGGTCATGGTGCTCCACCCTGTAGATACACCCATCCACACTGTATATGATTAGACTTTGAAGTTTATGATTGAATAAGTGATCAGAAGATCACTCCATCCCTACATCACTACATGTCAGAAGACATGTAGGGTTATTTGTAGAGATTTCTCAGTATCACTCTGGAATGGACATTGTCACCTTTGCCTGAGTGAAGACATCTGATTAGTTCTTTCACATCCACCTCAAGACTGGGAGTTTTTCTTCATTTATTTTCCCTAGAAACAGTGAAGAATGATGACTAGATAGTACAATGGATTGGATACTGGGCTGAGACTCAGGAAGTCTTAGCCTCCTGAATTCAATTCTAGTCTCAGACATTTACTAGCTATGTGACCTGGGGCAAGTCACTTAAATCTGTTTGCTTCAGTTTCCTGATATGTAAAATAAACTAGAGAAGGAAATGGCAAACCGTTCCCACATTTTTGCCAAGAAAAGGCAAAATGGGATAAAAAAGAGTTGAATGGGGCTGAAAAATGTCTATGAACTGCCACCAAAAGATGTTTCTTCATAACAGCCTACATTTGGACTGAATTATATTCTTAAAGTGCTTATTGTTCAGTCATATCTGACTGTTTGTGACCCCATTTGGCATATTCTTGGCCAAGAATTGTTATTTGTTATTTTCCTTTTTGGGTCATTTTACAGATGGAGAAACTGAGGTGAACAAGGTTAAGTGGCTTGCTAAGGGTCACACAGCTAGTGTCTGAGGCCAAATCTGAATTTATATCTTTCTGACTTAATGCCTGGCTGCTCTAACCACTGAGCAGCTGACCAAACTATATATGAGAGAATGCTATAAAGTTTGTATCAGTTGAAAGAAGAAATCTGATGATATATTTGTTTTGAGGAAAAGATAAGGACAAAACTTCATTATGTGGATGTACCTGAATTTTGGCAGTCCTGATAAGCCATCATGAAAGGAACCAAATGATGTGACAATAGTTTATTTAAATATGATCTGGCTCTTCAGTTGAAAACCACAAAATATACAAGATACTGAGCAGCTATCACTTTAACTTATTTGCCTGCTTTATTAAATAAAGAGAACCACAGAATTACTTAGACTAATACTAGAAGCACTCTATAAGTTTTTTGGTATTTTTGTCACATATGAATCAGAAGTAACATTATTCATAGAACCAAGGCAGATAAGAAATAGGCACAATGCATAAGATGTTCAAGGCTCAACACTTTCCCCTCTACACTTCTAGTTATGGGAAATCCTCTTGTGAAAGAAAATTCTCTTAATTATCATTAATATAGGATGGATGTCTCATACTAATACTAATTAAATGAGTTTTTCATTTATTTTTCTCTCAGTTCAGGTACAATTCATCCCAGAGGTATGCTCAGTAATTTCTACACCCAAGGAAAGTATGGAGGAGAATTAAGCTTGGTGGGAGATAGCTCAGAGGCAAAATTTACCATGCCTACTGAAGATATTGCCTATGTTAAACTTTTAGCAACTCTCAAAGTCTTGCACTGAGAAAAAGCCATGTTTTCCTAGTGCTAGTTAATATTTCAAATCATTACTATGAAAAGAATGTTTCCTTCCTTGCCCTAGATATTTTGGTATGTTACTTCAAAGACCCTTATAATTTCATGATCTTTTATGACAGGTTTGCCTGCTCTGGTGGTAACAATTGTACTAGCAAGCAGAAATACAAATGCAAATAAAATATATGGAAAAGAAGGTTATGGCCAAGACATCAAGGGACAACGCAGTGAGTTGTAAGTAATATAAGTGCACCCTTTCTACGTATTTCCCAAGATGCTCTAAACATAGGACCTTCAGATGTGGCAAATTATGTCATAGTGTTTAATTGTACTACATTCGCAATCCACTCAATTGATGGAATCTTTCTTGGGAGGTGAACATTTATCTAACTACTCCTCCTCAGCCCTGTATTTCTGAAGTTTAGAAATGTGGAGTTCCTTTTTGTCCCAATTAGATTTTTGCCTTGTACCCTTTAGCCCATAATTCTAGACTGGCATGATTTCTTTGGCTCTATACTCTTGTTATCAAATATGATGGCTTTCCTTTCCTCCTTGGAATCATTTGTAAATCTCACAAACATGCTTCTGTGTCTTCAAATCATTAGTAATAAATATGGACAGAGCAAGACCAGAGACAAACTCCTAGGTCACACCACTATAGACTTTCTGATTTGAGATTAGAATGAATCATTGAAAGAGTAAATGACTTTGCTCTGAATGACAAGAGTCTTACAGCCAATATATCTCAGTCTTGTACCCTGGTCTTCCTAACTCTGAGATCTATTCTTTCTACAATGCTGTACTTTCTCTGCTTTGGCAGAAGTGGTTGGATAGCTCAGTGGAGAAAGCAACATGCCTAAAGTCAGAAATATCTGATTTCTAATGCAGCCTGAGATACTTCTTAACTGTATGACCCTGGCAAGCTAGTTAACCTCTGTTTACCTAGTTTCCCTAGTAGTAAAATGGGGATAATAACATCATTTTATCTCACAGAGTTGTTGTAAGGATCAAATGATATAATATTTTTAAAGTACATGGCACAGTGACTTGAACATAGTAGGTCCTATATAAATGCTTATTCTCTTTTTTCCTCCCCCTGATTCCTTCATAAGAAGAAAATGCTCACATACCATTCTTTTAAGAATATACTCTAGATTTTTTATTGAATAGAGAAATCAAATTCATTAGCCTATACTTTTAAGACTCTTAATTCTGCCCACATAGTCTATAGGATATACCTATGGCATTTCTGATTTTACTCCTCTTGAAACTTATCCACCCAAATGCCATACATCATGTTTCTCCTCTCTTATTATTCACATGAATATGTATATATATATATATATATATATATATGTATATATATAATATGATTATATATGTATTTATATATGCACATATGTATACATGTATGTATATATATATTTTTTTCCCTAACATACACAGTGGTACTCCACCTCCTAATATCTCATGTTCTTTTTGAATTAGCTATTTTTAGAAGATAAATTCCTATCACACGTTCCATCCTACTAAGAATCACCAATATTTGGGGTGAAATTTGCTTCCTTGAATTAGGATCTCTAGTTCATTTGGGGGCAGTTAGGTGAGGCAGAAGTTAGTGTGCCAGGTCTGAAGTCAGAAAAACTGATCTTACTGACTTCAAATTTGCCCTCAAGCACTCCTCTATATGTATAAGCCTGCTTTGCCTTAGCTTCCTCATTCTCATCAAGTAAGCTAAAGAAGGAAATGGCAAACCACTTTAGAATCTTTGCCAAGAAAATTCCCAAAGGGATCATGAAGAGTTGGATATGAAAAACAACTAAATAGCTTACCTTTAGAGAAAATAAGTATAGTAAAACAAATAAAATTGGATATGATTCAAAATCGGCTGTAATTTTTAAAACTCTCAGTTAGACAAAGAAATCAGATTATTGAATCTCTAAATCATTCATTCCATGCCCTCATTTTATAGATGAGAAAATTAAGCAGCACAGAGGAGTTGATCAAGATATGGCCACTGTTCAGCAGTAGATTTAAGTCCTGCCCATCCCTCCCAAAGTACAATAGGAAATCATCAGTGTAGAGTACCATAATAATCTTTAACATGGAACTGCTTTCTGGTTTTGCTTCTTTACAGCTGTTGGATCCAGGATCCAGTGGTATTTTATGTAACTTGTGCTGGTTATTTTGGAGTCATGTTTCTCTTGAATGTTGCCATGTTCATTGTGGTAATGGTGCAGATCTGTGGAAGGAATGGGAAAAGAAGCAATAGGACCCTTCGAGAAGAGATTCTGAGAAACCTCCGGAGTGTGGTTAGCCTCACCTTTCTGTTAGGCATGACCTGGGGCTTTGCGTTCTTTGCCTGGGGACCCTTAAACATTGCCTTCATGTATCTCTTCTCCATCTTCAATTCATTACAAGGTAAGAGAAATGAGATTTGAGTTAATCTAGATTTAACTTGCCTTTACTACTTGCTGTTGGAAACATTTTTGGCTAGGACTATCTAGGACTGTTTGCCTAGCAAAAAGGAGATCTCAATAATTAGCCTATCTCAGTGAATATCTACTAAGTATCTTAAAGTTTATTGAATATTTATTTTAATTTATTTTATTATTTTATTTATTAATTATATTTTATTTGTTTTATTTTACTAAGACCTTTTCTATTATAAATATAAGGCTATAACTTCAACAAGCATTAGAGATTTTGAGGTGTCCAGAAACTCAAATGGGAAAAAGGGTACACTTTTACTTTCCTTGGTAATCCCATTTGTTTTATCTGATTTATTTAAATATATTATTCCAAAAAGTAGTCCATGAGTTTTTGCCAGTGGTCTATGACAGAAAATAAATTGAGAAACTCACTCTCTAAAGTATCAGCTGATAAGATTTTGTTCCCTGGCAGTTAGGTTTTACCTCTCAACTTGCTTATCATTAAATTTCTTTGTATCCTAAAAAGGCCAACCATCATACTTGACCACTTCTTGTATGATAATATATATTTTTAATTTGTGGAATAAAACAGGCCTTTTCATAATACAGTATAATTTTTAAAAAGGATGATTGCACATGAAATTACAAATCTATTATGTACGATTTGCTATTCCTTTAAAATATAATAAAGATATAGTGTTAAATTTCTTTTTTTCTTTTATTTTTCTTCCTTGCCCCTCACAAGACCCTGGAAATGGCTACCATTATATACGAATATGTATGTGTACATGTACAGGCACATACACACATATATAATCATTCTGCACATCTATATATCAGTTCTTTCTGTGGATGCAAATGTATCTTTCTTCATATGTTAATTTGTGTTTTTAAAATAGTCAAAATTACTTATTTGTTCAAATTATTTTCAAAACAATATTGCTGGTTTTGTGTACAATATTCTCTTGGTTTTGCTCTTATTTTTGTTTTTGCTCTTATTTCATGCAAGTCTTTTCATGTTTTTCTAAAATCCTTGAGGTTATTTTTTGTAGCATAGTAATATTCCAATACAATTTGTTCAGCCATTCCCCAATTGAAGGATGTCCCTACAATTTCCAGTTCTTTGCCACCACAAAGAAAGCTACTATAAACATTTTGAAACATATAGGTTCTTTTTTTTCCTCTACTTATCTTTGGAAATAGGCCTAATAGTGATATTGTTGGGTTAAAGACTATAAGCAGTTTAATATCCCTTTGGGCTTAATGCCAGATTATCCTCTAAAACATTTAGATCAGTTTACAATTCCACAAACAATGAATTAGTGTCCCAATTTTTTCTTATCACCTTTAACACTTTTTGTTTTTCTCTATATCTTTAGCCAACCTAGTAGTTGTAAAATGTTATCTCAAGGTTATTTTAATTTGCATTTTTCTAATCCATAATTATTTAGATCATTTATATTTTCTTCTATGGAAGGGATTCATATGCCTCCCAAGACTGTCAAAGGGAACTAAGGGGAAAAAAAATGTAAGAATCATTGTCCATTATAGAATCAACCTATCATAAAGTATCTGAGGACCAAAAATTTATTTTCCCAGCTTGATGAATTTGCTAAACCTTTTTAATTTATAAAGGAGAAAAACCTCTCCTATTTTTCATAATGGCTGGCCTTACAGCTCAGACCACAGAATTTCAGATTTAAAAGAGATTTCAAAAATCCATCTAGTATACTCCACATTGGAAAAATAATTACTCTGTAGCAGCAGTTCTCAAAGAGTGATTCAGGTACCACTGGAAGTACCCAAGGGAGTCTGTGAAGTTAAAATTATTTTCATAACACTACTAAGATGTTTTAAGTTTTAGTATGATAAATGTCAGAAGATAAAACCTATATTAACAAAAGTTCTTTAGGCATCTTCAATAATTTTTAAGAGTGTAAAGGAGTCTTGAGACTAAAAGGTGTGACAACTACCATTGTTCAACAGTATGTATTACAAATGGTCATAGAGATCTTGCTAGATAATTGTTAATATAAAAGAAAATTCTAATGTTCAAAATAGTCCATTCAAGTTCATTCAACTAGAATTGTTAAGAAGTTTTTCAAGTGTTAAGACTAAATTTACCATTTTAGAACTTCCACACATTGTTCTTAGTCCTTCACTTTGAGGCTAAACAGGAATTTAAATCCTTTCATATGTATATTATAACCCTTTAGATAGCTGAGATAGACATCTGTACTTGGATGTCTAACTAAAGTAAACATCAGTAGGGCTTTCAACTGCACCTTGAACCTGAAGCTCTTTACCATCCTGGCCACTCTACTCCAGGTAATCTCTATCTTAATAATGTCTTTCCTAAAGTAGGGTGCCAAGAACTGAACACAATATTTCATGTGGGCTCTGAGTAGGATGTACTACTAACACTTTAGTCTGATCATTCATGCCTTTTTATAAATGCAAATCATGTTTGTAGTAGCTTTACAAGTTTCTGCAAAACTCTGGTGACTTATACTGAGCTTGCTGTCCACCAAAATCCTCAGAACATTTTCAGAAAAAATATTTTGTTGAACCACAAGGTTCTCCATCTTGTACTTGAAATAATCATCTTTTAAAATTAACATGTAAAACTTTACATTTTTGCTTATGAAATGAAATCTCATTGATTTACTCCTAATGTTCTAGTATGTCAAGCTCTCTCAGGATCCCGCTGCTTACAAGGAGTTTCAGTCCTGTCCGATTCTTCAGTAACCTTATTTGTGGTTTTCATAGCAGTGATACTGCTGTTATTTGCCATTTCCTCTTTCAATTCATTTTATAGATAAGGGACTGAGGCAAACAGGGTTAAGTGACTTGCCCAGAATCACACAAGGTAATAAGTGCCTAAGGCCAGATTTTGCAAGATGAGTCTTTCTGACTCCAAGTCTGTCACTCTATCCACTGTTCCACCTAGCTGCCCCTTTGAAATCTTTGCCTTGTTCCATTTGTAAATTTGAAAAGTATATTATCTCGGTCTTTAATAAATCCAGAACATCTTTTCTCATTATTAATATTTTTCAAGGATCTACTTATATACTATATCCAAAATTGATCATAATTCTCCATTGAAATCTGTTCAGTACATAGTACAATTATCTCTCTTGCTTAGGATGTAAGGTTTCTATTGATAAAGTTTGGGGTCAAGTTGGATTTTCCCCCCTTTCTTCCATGCATATCACATTTTGATTCAAGTTGCTTTTTCAGGCATTTAAAAAAAAAAAACACCTCAAAATCTGTTCAACATGAACTGCCAGTGAGCCACATTTATCCATTTTATCATCTTATGAAGAGAAATTAAAGGAAAAGGTTGAATGAGGTAAAAATAGTTCTACTGAGTTGGGAATGGTTTGTGCTCTAGCGTGACTTTGGGAATATTCCAGAATTTGACATTGAATTTGCCTGACTCTTTTTCTCCCAAAGCAAATGCATTATAACTAGTTTTTGCTGCTTATAGTCTACTCAGTTTTGCCATGCCAGGAGAAAAGAAACAGACTCATTATATTAATTCATTAGACCAATAATTCTCAAAGGAGAGACACTATATATTAGGATTATATAAAAATATTCTCATGATCTTTTTCTATAAAAATTAGATATTTCTTTGTTTAATCTCTTCTGCATCTCTCACTACAGAAATACCTAAATTAATACTTAGGAAAATGTCTGCTTATTTTATAAATGCTGTAGCTTTGCATATTGAGATTCCATAGCTAACCTATGAAAGGCACATTGATCTAGTTCCTTCAAACTTGTTTTTGCTATTAGAATTTCCTGGCAGTTTCAGACCATTTCAATGGCTACAGCAGTCTGTTCAGGTCTGTTTCCATTAATGAGAATTGGGATGTTTTCTTTTTCCCAGCTTGATTCTCCTGTCAGTAGGGGAAAATGCTGTAAACCTCATCAAGTTTCTGTTCTTCATAAATCTCTGCATTTTAAGACTAACTTTAAATTGTGCAAATTCAGAACAGATTTATGCATATCTGTTAGTACTTTCTTAAAAATATCCTGGAAAAGAAAGTTCATTTTAGAGGTCACTAATGCAGAACATATTTCTATCAAATAGTGTACTTGATTTCATGGAAAGATAGTGTAGTTTAGCTTCAACATTAATTAGTCAATTAGTTGGTTAATTAGATCTTAGGCAAATCAGTTAATTTTCTGGGTCTCAGTTTCCTATACTATAAAGGGAAGGTTCTGTGCTAGAGGTTCTTATATGTCTTGCTTAACTGAAACCTTCTTTAAGTAGGCACTAAAGATCTATATTCTAGGAGAGGATTTTGTTTGTTTAAAAAAAAAAGATACTTTTCTTAAAGGAGCATATTTAAAGGTCAGATTAAAAAAAAAACAGAATAGAGGATTCAGAATATATGTATCTCTACATTGTTATATATTTGTACTCTTAATAACCATACAATGTATTTTAAATTGTTTATTATTTTAGGTAAGGATAATAAACTTATTTATCCAGAATGATTTTAAAAATAGAAAATATCATTGTAAATATCTAAAACTATAAATACAGAAGGTATAAGAGGCTGGGCTTTATCTGTACTGAGTCCAGTATAATATCTTGGTAATTGCTTTTTTGTGTAATTAGCTTTTTGGTATCTTTTTTTTTTAAGTCAATAATTTAACTCAAATCAAGTAGTCTGTGTTTTCTGGTGACTTAGATTCTAGAAAAATAGCAATTCGTATTTACATTGTAACCTTGTAAAACTATGTGAATTTTTGGAAATACATATTATATGATTAGTTAAAAGGGGAAAGTAAGAAAGTACCAGAGTTATACAATTTTAGATCTAATACAGACTTCTCATCTGGAAGCAAACAAAAAGCATTAACTAAAGTGGGATTAAATCTAACTTTATAATTTTCTAGCTTCCCCTGGTAATCCATGCTCTTCTTTCTTTATAATTTCCATGTAAGAAAACTTATACATTTGTCATTTAAACATTTTTCTCCTTAAAGGCTGACAAATTAGCTTTCCGTATAACATTATGAAATGCCATACTGATTTATATACATTCATTTGTCTTTGTCTGTTATACTCTAGAAAAGGATCAGGCCATTTCCCTTTAGTGAAGAATATAAATTAAGAATCCAGTGATGTATACAAATTGCTTTTAAAAGAGAATGCACAATTTAGAAAAGTTGTGAAGAAATTACTGAATTATATATACATTATATAATTAATATTGCTGTAGCACATTAGACCATATATCAGGAAAAAAGAATAATTCATTCTAAAGAAATAAAAGTCATTTCACTATTCTCTGTTGCTAGGAGGATGTTGGCCAAGTTTACTCTGACTGTCTACTACATAATGATTTCTAATGCTATTAGAATCGCAAAATTTACTGTTGAATACAAAAGTACAGCAAGCATAAGCTTAGGTGTTCAGTAAATGAAAAAGAATAGACGACAACTTTATATCTAGGATTGAGCCATAGATATAAAGTTGTTGCCTACTCTTTTTTAAAAAAAATTTTAATCTAAATACATGATGCCATCAGTAAAATTGAGTTCTATCATCCTGTGAAAAGTCTTAACACTCTTCTCCAAGCATCCTAGTGAAATTTTTCAGGTTTCACTAATGGCTACCAAACACACACAGAGCACTTCACAACTTAGGAAACTGCTTTTTTGATAGTAGTATAGTAGCATTTTGATGGTATTCTGCCTTTTCCCTCACCAGAGGCTTTTTATGATCTCATTCTCATCAAATCCCTTTTAAAAATAGCCATATTTCAAATCACAATAATGAACAGAAACAGATTTTTTGCTTAGCTGCTATATTCACAAATCTAAAAGACCATGCTTATATTTTCATATGACATGCAATTTTATACATAGATTAGTCTATAGGACTCAAAGCTGGAAAGAGCATAAATTGAGAGCAGGAAGAGACCATAGAGGACATCTAATCCAACTTCCTCATTTTAAAGATGAGGAAACTGAGAATCCAGGAAATTAATTAAGGAGTCCAAGATTACAAAGTAAATGTCCTTACTGGGCTGTTCTAGAGGCAGTATCCTATAGTCTAAAGGGACCTTAAAAACATGTCATAGATTAGGAATCTAATTAAAATCACTTGGCCAAGATCACCTTAGAAATAAATGACAGAACTAGGTTTTGTGCTTAGGTCTTCAGACTCCAAATTAACTTCTCTTTTCACTACACTAGGATCCTTCCTACCAATTTTTATACACATTGGTCACTCTTCATTAACATATTTTAGTACCAAGGACCATAATAATTCAACATTTCAAGTGCTTTTCATTTGCTGAATTTAAACCCTTCTTCCACTTACACAGATTATGGTTACTCACAGACTTACTGAATGATGTATTAGTCATCATCCTGTGGCCAGTCTGTTGGTGAGCTTCTTCAAATTAACTGTCTGGTCCTCAGACAGTACACATGTGGTCCACCACAGGGCACACGAACCTTTTTCCAGCTTATTATTGATTTACCAAACTTATACTCCACTGACATATATAACCTTTAAGAACCTTTGGTAATTTCATTGTGACACAGTTAGGACTTTAGTGATGTGTGTGTGTGTGTGTATGTGTGTGTGTGTGTGTGCGTGTGTGTGTGTGTGTGTGTGTGTGTGTGAGAGAGAGAGAGAGAGAGAGAGAAATTCTGTTCAAGATTTATATATTCAAATTCTCCATTAAAATCTGTTCACATTAAAATAGTCAATAAACATAAATTTAATAAATGATTAACAAAGAGGGATTTAATCTTCTAAAAGTTTCAAAGTAAGGTTAATTTAAGGAGATGTTATAAGTTTGTTCCCCAATTAATTAATGTAACAGAATAAAATTCAAAACTAAGGGAAAACTTGAACAAATAGTGTATGAGTTTTCAAAAAACCAAGCTTTTCCAATGATTTGATCATTTTCACTCTGAATCTTGAGTTGGCATAAAGGTGAAGATGAACCAGGAGTTTTCCATCCCTAACACCTGTGACTAAATCTTTTTGGCTCAGATCCTGTGAACTTCTGGGAAATAAATTATTCATCCTTTGGCTCTGGAGAAATACCAATATACCAAAGAGTATATTGGTATCCTGCAAGAAATTTCACAAGGAACTTGATGACCATTTAAGAGCCTCATAATTATCCTTTTTCTGAACCCTTATAATAGAATACATCAATTCAGTTTTATAAAAACCTTGTCATTTACCCAGCTATTTTGTCTACACTATCCCAGATTTCCAAAAGTCCTGCTCAATATTTATTTTGAAAATATAGCTCTTGAAGTTTTGCAGAAAACATTACATGTCTCATTTGATCTTCACCACACTGTGATGTGGGGGTGCTATTATTATCCCCATATTACAAATGAGAAAACTGAAACTAAGGCAAATGATTCACACAGGTGGGTCACAGAGTATCAGTGGCAAGATTCTATACACTATATCACCTAACTGCTTGATATAGACAAGTATTCTCAAAGGTTCCATTATCAAGTGCAAGCAATTGACCACCTTTTAGGCATTAACCTGTCTAAATGCAAAGAATGATAAAATTGATCATTAGGTGAGAATTATTGGGTCCACAATTCAGTCAGTGTATTAAGTGAATAGCTTCTCTTATAACTACTCATTTCCATCTATTGTACTCTTCTGGTAGTATTTCCTTATTTTTTTGAATATGTTCCATTTCTTTTAACCAGCTCTGATATACATCTTTTTCTGAAATATCCTATCACTCATGTAGTGAAAGAAATGGTGCAGCTATCACATAGACCATTTATCAAAATTCTTTCTTTTGTCCACTTGAAATAGTTAATATACCCACCAAGCAGCAAGTTAGAATGTTAATTCAAGGTCCATTTTTTAACCTTCATCTGTTCCTTGGAAATTATAAGACAATAAATCTGGCTTTCCTTCTATTGCACCATTCTGATTTTAATTTTCAGTGAAATTAAAAGTAGAAAATATTGTATGCCCTGAATTTGAGGCTATTAAACATTTATGTTCTTCTTTAGAGAATGTCATTAATGGTATTTTTTTAATTAACCAAGATAAAGATCTTTGGCTACTTTACAAAAAATCTGTCCAGACAAGCCAAATAATTATTGCCTGCACCAAATTAAGATGATTTGAATGTTAATTCTATAATGATAATAGTAACAAATGAGAAATAAATGAGAATATCTATAATTATGTAGAGCTTTATAATTTTCAAGGCCCTTTGAAATAGTCCATATAAATTTTCTTATCCCTATTTTTCAGATTAGAAGACTGACTTATTATTATTGGCAGGGGGAAATACCATTTACATACCATTTTTTAGTTCATCTAGTTCACAAGAACACTATATATCAAAATTAAGACGTAAAAGAGTTTAGGGACTTTCCCAAAGTCCATCAAGCAATAATTGTTTATCCCAAAATTCTAATCCTATTCCGATTTAGAGTTCAGAGCTCTTTCCAATACAACCCTCAGTTTTTCCTCATATGAACCAGCATTTCAGGTTGGGTTATTAAAGTAAATATCTTTTGTTAGCTTTTCATAAATGAGTAAAGGACTTTTAAAAATAGACCAAAATCAAATACAAACATGCAGTGGGAGTGAAAAAGACTTAGTCAAATGACAGAGAGTCTTATTTCCATTAGGATCTTAGAACTAGTGGGGATTTTAAAACATTTTAGTTCTGTCCAGAGTTTAGGGGAGGGAAAGGAAAGGCCAAAAGTATTTTATTATTGACATAAGAGAAATTAATTCCCATACTAGTTATGGCTTTCTGTATGGTTCTCTTCTTAGTTTAAGACAATCTTGGATTCTCTTTCTGTATTCTGGACAGCAGAATTACAGTCTCAGAAGTAGAAGCCAGTTAGTCTAACCATATTCCTAACAGTAATCTCATCTGCAACTTTGACAGCAAGTGGCCCTCCAGTGTTTTCTTGAAAATTACCAAGGAGGGCATCTGTTTAGTATCACTGCCTCTGAATTCCAATTCCACTTTAGGGTATTTCAGATTGTTGAAGTCTTTTTTTTTTTTTTTTAAATACGAAGCCTGAATTTGCTTCTTTGTATTTTCTATCCATTAGTCTTGAGTTCTACCATTTGGGGACAAACAGAACAAAACTAATCCTTCTCATATATAATAGCCATTAAGACACTTGAAGATACCTGTTATGTTGATTCCTAAATCTTCTGTTCTATCCCAATCTTTGAAAGCTATGTATCCATAGTATTCCTTTATAATCTGATTAATTTAAGTATTGCCTTACTGTTGCTAAATGCCTTCTCCCTTAGTGCTTTATTATGTTGGTAAATTTAAAATTTGTACCTATTGCATATTTTCCCTATCACTGACCCTCTCAAAATCTGTTTATGATCTAATCCTTCCCCTCTTCCTCTCTCTGTATTTCTTAATCTTAGGTCAGACAGCCTATGATTAGATTTAAAAAATTAACATATGGGGATGTCTCCTTGGTATTATAATATTCAGAGATAATGACTTCCAGTGACTGTAGTATCCTTTTTTTTTTTTTTTTTTTTTTTTTTTACAATAACAGGGAGAGATGGAACTCTCATGAAGTAAAGTGGAATTATTTCCTAAGGGTCATTATTCTCAAAGATGAGAAAATTTTGACATGAAAATAGTTAGGAAACATAAGCAAGATGGGAAGGTAGAGCAAGACAATGACTATGGAAATACAAAGAACAGAGAACACAAATGACAGTGAAAGGCAGTGGAGTGGAAAAGGAATAGGGTTTAGAATTTCAAGATTTTGATTTCAAATCCAGCTCCTAACACTAACTGTATGATTATGTTCTTTGATTCTTAGTTCCATATATAAAATGAAAATAAGAATCACAACTACATACCTTATAAATTTGTTGTGAAATTACATGAGATAGTATATAGGGAAGATGCTTTACAAACTTCAAATTATTTCCTAAATGTATTAACTATTATAATAAGCACTTATTAAGAACTATTTTCCTTTTGCAATGAGAGTTTATCTTATACTGAGCAAAACATGCATGAAATAAAAGACATAGCTGAGAAGAAAAGGGTCCAGTGGGGAAAAGGGAGTAAAATGATGCCAAAGGTTAAAAAAAAATGGAGAAAAAATGTAATAAAATAATAGGGAAGCTTCACTCCCTTTGTTAAATTGAGGTCTCTAAAATTATACTTTAATTAACAAGTAGGAATTGCCATGAAGTTCGATTATAGAGATCAGCTACTTGAATGTGGAACTTGCTGTTTCTGTTGTTCTGCAATGGTGCCCTTCAGGCACCCAAGGCTGTAGTTCTGAACTAAAGATAGAGAATGGAGGGAGCATTGAGTTCTGTAACTGCATCTGATACAATAGTCAAGCAGAAGAAGTGGAGGGAAGAGTTTAATGGGCCTTGGATCTCTATCCCCATGTGTTAGGCTCTCAACTCTTCTTGGCTCTTTGGATGCATCTGTTGCTACTTCTTCCTGAGGGGTTTAAGATTCCTTTCCATATTTCCATATGTGCCTAATTCCAGATGTGCTTACCTACCACATTTCCCATGGCAAAACTCCAGTAAAGGAGAGGTTTTGGTCCCAAATGAATCTTGGTATACTAATTATCTCCAAATTAACTTAAATTCGCTTTTAAAAGGTTAGTCATTCCAGATTTTCAGTAGAATAACTTGTTCTGTGAAGCATATTCTGATTTCAAATAGAACCAGACTCATTGCTGAAAAAATCCACACAAATGTACTAATAATTTGAATGTTTTTAATGTGTCCATTCCTAAGGTTGAAAGCTTTTTCCTGCCTAGTAAATTCATTTTATCCTCCTAAAATCACTAAGAGATAGGCCATTGCAGGTATTGTTAATGACATTCCTTAATAAGGAAACTTTATCAAAGCCTCACATATAATGTAAGAAAGAGTTCTCCCTGATTTAGAGTCCCATTCAGACATTAGTATCTTTTAAAGCTCTGATGGAAGTTAGGATAATCCCAGGAAAATATTTCTCCTAAAAACATTAGCAAAGGAATAATCTTTTGATACAAAATTTTAATTCAGAACATCAATACAGAATCAAAAAGTAGAGGAGCAAATTTTATTTTACCTTCTTTGACTGCCTTCCTGTCTCTACCTAACAGTAGCAAGGCTAGATATTTCACAGTTAAGCTACACAACACAACTAAAACAAAGTATTTCCAGAGCATAGTTTTATCCTAATATACAGAAGACATTATATAATGTCAACTTTTTAACCTTTGAACATGGATGACTAAAACAAAAGGAATCAGTACAAGAGTCCAGTGATAATTAACTTTTTTGGACATTTATAGTTAATACGCATCACAATTATATAAAATAAGCTATTTACCTCCCCATTAATCTGAATTAAGAAGCAATATAATATAGTGGCTCTGGAGTTAGAAAACCTGAGTTCAAAATCCCTCCCTCTGACATTTTTTTGCATGTATGACTCTGGACAAGTTATTTAAATAGCTTATCTATACAGTGAGAAGCTTGAACTAGGTAGTCTTTTGTATATCTTTCAAACTCAGATCTTCAAGTCTCAGATCTTTAAGAGATAATATGGAATAATGCATCAGGCAATAGGCTAGAAACTTTGAATCAGGAAAATCTGTGTTCAAATCCCTCCTCAAACATTTATTACCTGTGTGATCCTGAGCAAGTGACTTCATCTCTATTTAACTCAGTTTTCTTTTCTATGAAAAATAAGGAGTCTGGATTTGATGATCTCTTAAGATCACTTTTAGCCATAACATCTGTGATCCTATGGAATGCCCCACACAAAAGAAACTATTTGCTTAAGTTAATCTGCAGTTATGCCTTTATTAATAAGTTGGAATTGATATAAAGCTTCTTTGTAAAGATCTTTGTAGAGATGTTTGTGCATTTTGAGGAGGTGTGTATATGTTTGTATATGTGTGTACATGTACATGTTTAATCTTCACATAAAGCAACAATTTTTGCCTTTTCAGTTTTGTGACAATAACTCTTTTATTGCCCGGCTTCTATTGGATCTGAGAAAACCCTGTGAAATTATGTTCTCTATTCCTGGACTCTTCTTTCTATGTACTCTTCTTCTCACTGGATGACCACTCAACCTATCACAGGCATACTATAAGTTCCCTTGTCTTCAATGAGAGCTTTAATGCCCCCTCCTTCAATATCTAGAAAGATCTAATAATCAATTATCCTACTTCACCTTAAAGATATGTATAGTAAAATATCAAAATATTCATTTCAAAGCATTTCATGTCTGTTTGGAAAATTAAAAGGTTATTTTCTTGCTAAAAGATTTTTAGACCTTAAGTAAACATTTAGGGATTTGGAATTGGGAGAACATTGCCAGAGAGGCCCCCGAAATAACTAGATTTGTACTGAATTGGTACTGAATTGGTCCAGTATTCCATCCCTACTCCTTCCAACATAGCTCCCCTAGTAAGGTATAAATTTTGATAGTTTTAGTAACTAACTTCCTTCTAGGACCTGAAACCTGACCAATTAACCTCTTGATAACTCCAGTCTCTCTAAATCGAGTTATTCAGAATTTTTTTTTGGTCACATTCTCCTTTGACTATCTGTTGATACATTAATGCATAAAATAAAATACATAGAATTATAAAGGAGACCTGTTGTATTGAAATGAAAGCAAATGGAATGGGTTGCCTCAGAAAGAAATAACTTCTTCTTTTCTAGTGATCTACAAATTTAGAAAACTAGTTGAATACATCGTAGAGACAAATTTTGTTTAGTAACAGATGGGATTAGTTGGTCTCTTAGATTGATCCCATTTTAAGATTCTATAATAGTATCAGCATCCCTGGGACATAATCCATGCATATACAATGTTTCTAGTTTTATCAATGAAAAAATTTAACATCCAGGAAATTTAGTAGTGTGTCCTAGGGCATTAACTTGAATGGCAGATTGAAGGCCTAAAACCCTTTGTGATGCAAAGACTAGCACTCTTTCTAATATGCCAGTTGTCAACCCCTAGAATATACTTATCTTTCCCCCTCCCCACTTTTTTTTCAGGTCATGACCTGCAGAATAGTGTCTCTGCTTACTTGGAAAGAGAATAAGAATATCTTGATCAAGTTAATTGTAAACATTCTAGTTCCATCCTAATGCTGTTCAATTTTGTTCTAAAAATCTTATCCCTGTAACCTAGCTCTGGGCATTATGTTCCTTAGAAATTGATTGAAAACAGCGTTTTCCTCTGTAGAACTTATAGTCAGAAGGTAATTTAAATCATATTTTTTGTTGTTGTTTCAGGATTGTTTATATTTGTATTCCACTGTGCTATGAAAGAAAATGTTCAGAAACAATGGAGAAGACATCTGTGCTGTGGAAGATTTCGTTTAGCAGACAATTCAGGTAAAATAAATTAGAGTGTGTTTTCTCTTACATCCTCTTATGAGTCCAAATTGATTCATTTCTATTTACACAAAAAAGCTGCTCATACTTATAACTCTTAAATATAGCCATTTAACTTGGCAATAAGCCAAAAAAAATCACAATAATTATCTTAAATCAACTTCATTAATAATAAATTACATCACAATTTACACATATATCTGTGTTATACTGTCCCACCAATACACTCATTGTCTATTGGGCAAAGTAGGCACCAGGAATCATATTCAAAAGGAAAAAAAAAAAAGTGTTCTTTTTAAAAGAAGTTTATGTTTATTTCATTAAATATTTTTCAAAGAAGTGTAAAAAATTGACTTAAAAAAAATTTGGGTTCTAAATTCTCTTTTTCATCCCTTGAGAAGGTATGTCATTTAAGGTCAATTATAATCTGAAGTCTTGTAAGTCAGATTAACTATTAACAAAAGAAACTATTCATACATCAAGAAAAAATAGAAAATCAGTAAAAATGTATGCTCCAATCTACATTTAGAGTTCATCTGACTGGAGGTAGATAATATTTTTTATAATGGATCCTTTGTAATCGTCTTGGATCATTGTCTTGATCACAGTAGTCAAGTCTTTTTCACAGTTGATTCTCCTTAAAATATTGCTTTTACTATGTTCTCCTTCTGCCTAATTCAATTTGCATCAGTTCATATAAAACTCCCCAATTTTCTCTGAAATCATCTTGCTCATCATCTCTTATAGCACAATAGTATTCCATCATGATCATATACCACAGCTTATTCAACCATTCAACAACTGATCCCCCAGGAGCTAATTCTTTGTCATCACAAAAAGAGTTGATACAAATGCAAAGGTCTTTTTTTGATTTTTCTTTGATTGCTTTGGCACACAGATCCTAATCAGTGATATTGCTGAGTCAAAAGGTATGTACTGGGGGATGGTTTTAAATTGTTCTCCAGAATTATTGCATTAGTTTACAAAGTCACCAACGGGGCACTAATGTTCCAATTTTTCCACATCCCCCTCCAACATTTGTCATTTTCCCTTTCATCATATTGACCAAATCAATAAGTATGAGGTAGTATATCAAGGTTATTTTAATTTCCATTTCTCTAATCAGTATTGAATTAGAGTATTTTTTTCCCTAGGCTATCAATAGTTTCAATCTCTTTAAAAAAAACAAAACTGCCTATTCTTATCTTTTGACCATCAATTGGGGGATGCCTCTTATTTTTATAAATTTGGCCATTTTGTTTATATTTGAGAAATGAAGTCTTTACCAAAAAACAAACAAACAAACAAAACCAAAAAAATTGTTATAATTGCCTCTTCCCTGTCTCCCCACTGTCACATTTTTGGAGTAATAGACTAGATTGGAGTAACCAACCCTAGACTGTTGGTTTTCCTTTCATTGATCTCTTTAAGAACATCTATATGACACAAAGCCCTTTCTTTGAGTTACCACTTAACTTTTGGTCAGCATCATTGAATAAATTTTCTTTTTTATTCTTGAACTTATAGAACATTACAAGGTTTTTGAATTTTTTTTGTTCAAAAATGCTTGCATCCCGTCTAAAAACTTTCTTTCTTCATATGGATAGATAGGTAATATAGATATGGATATATACATATGCATGTGTTCCATATACATATATATTTTGAGCAGTTTTTAATTAAACCAAAGTTCTTTTCTTGCTCTTTAGGCACCAAATGTTCAATTTTAACAGTAAATATCTTATATATTTCAACCAATAAAAGTAACTCTTTTTGCTTCATGCAAAAATGCTATTTGGGTCCATTTTAGTGCTGGACTGCTATGTATGGTATATATTAAGGCCATAATAAAATTATTGAATTTTCACCTTCAAATAAATCCAACTCATGTGGATACAAAAAATTACCACACTTTTGGATAAAAATAAAGAACTGTCTTCTCAGTGCTTACTGCTATTATATCAGAAAAGAGGAGTCCACCCAGAGTAATGCTTGTGATTTTCATAAAAATATAATATGTACAAATATGACAAAAGTGAATAAGTAATAAACACTCCATAGTAATGGAAGCAGAACAATAGGAAAATATTTTGTTTTTCAGACTGGAGCAAGACAGCCACCAATATCATCAAGAAGAGCTCAGATAATCTGGGGAAGTCGTTGTCATCAAGCTCAATTGGCTCTAACTCAACATACCTTACATCTAAATCTAAATCCAATTCTACTACTTACTTCAAAAGAAACAGCCATCCTGGTAAGTCATTTTGATTAACATCTCAGAAATATTTTTGTTGATAATAATCAGAGAAGCTAATATTTTCATAGTACTTTAAAGACTGTGAGAAATTTCATTGTGTCTACTTACAGTTGAAGAAACAAAGATTCCAAATGATTTATTTACTTATTCAGGGTTACACAGTTAAGTGTCAGAGATTGCATTTAAATTCAGATCCTCCTGATGTTGAGAATTTTTTACATTAGAGAGATATCATGCTATCTCTCTTTTGCTTTGAGAAAATAGCCATATTTTATGACTATGAAAAATGGAAGGAGAAATAAGTCCTATTGTCCACAATTTTTATTATTTTACATTGTATTTATTTCTGCATTATTTTGGATATTTTGACCTTAGTCCTTTTGTAGCAATAGAAAACAAAAGAAACTCAATCACACAATTTTAACCATATGGTTTTCTCTAATTAAAAGATACAAAAATTGAGAGAGGGATTGTTTCAGTAATATTCTAATAGTCTCTTAGCCAATTATAACGAGGGAATAATGCCCAGTGCTAATTTCTTCTGAGTTTAGGATTCTTACCTCCCAGGGTAGAACAATCCTTCACAGTTGTATCTTCCATTTAAAACTGTGTGGGAAAAATGCAAAGATGGTGCATTTCAACTGTCATGACTATTTCTTCTCTGCATAAGCAGAGAACATTTTTTCATGATTGTGGGTCTAACATTAAGTTTGTAATGTTATGTTAATGAAAACATTAAGTAAAAGGCTTATGATCTGTGGAATACTATGAGATGGAAGAAAAATGGTGGGGAGGAACCTATATGTACCATTAAATGTCTTTTGCAATATGTTCTAAAGGGAAATAATATTGTCCTTTAAAGGACCAAGTAGGCATTTGTTTAGCAGGCATTTAGCTAAAAAGCAATACTTTGCAGATTGAAAAGGCTTCCAAAAATGTAATGAAAAGCTCTTCCATTTGTTTAATGGTTTAATATTAGAAAACAGGAAAAAAATATGTCATGACAGCATTGACATCTTTGACATTTAGATGTCAGGTGTCTATGTTTATATGCCATTATATCACATTTTGGGGAAGGAATTGTTTGGAGTGTTTTGTGCACATTTAGTCAGTTCCTGATAATAGAAAACACAAGCAATCCATTTAGAAAGCTGTCCTTGTCTGATGGAATAGGGAGTCATTCTTTCCACTATTAGAGCCCCTGCTGAAAGTGTCATGAAAGCTTTTTTGAAATATTTGAGGTTCTATTGCCTCTGTGGATTTAGAAATGGAAGAAAAGAAGACACTTTGAAAAGTAGGGCAGTTTAAAGTAACTAAGCAAGACTTCCAGAAAGAGCAAACCTGCCTATATAGTATCTCTCTACCACCACATCTCTGCCTTTATTTCCTCTTTAGAAAAAGATAATCTCTCCTACCAGCAGCCTGAATTTTTTTTTTCATTAGGTTATGTTACATTGCCTGAAGTGCCACTAAAATTTAGATTCATTTGGCTTACAATGAATTTATTTAAAAACCGAAATACTTCTGGGATAGTGAAAGGGTCATCAGTCATTCAGATACTAGCATAAGATAGTTCATTCATTTTGCCTTCTTCTAAATATCTACCTGAGGTCATCCATAATTGAGGAAATATGAATCTTAAATAAAAATGTGTTCTGAATTGAAGTTTGGGACAAAGCCATTTTGGAAATGGGGACATGTGTGTGTGTGTGTGTGTGTGTGTGTGTGTGTGTGTGTGTGTGTGTGGTGTGTGTTTTGCATGCAAATGTGTATGTTTGGGCTTTACCACTGCTGTAGACTTAGATGTTATTCCCTGGAATTGACCTAGACATTCATATGTTTATGGCATAGATAATGTCTTCTAAGAGCATTCCTTCAACAAAGGTGGATCATTCAGGTAAAATATTCATTCCTTTTATGAATGCATGAAATCTCAATAAGGTAATGGGGGAATGAATATTTGCATGAATTTAGCCAAAAGATTTCCTGCTGCCTCGGGGAAAAAAAAAACTGCTTGTCCTGCACAGTACAACTCACTTTGCACAATAATGTTCTCAGATGGAGGCTGGGATTTCTGAAGTTCCCAGCAAGCAAATATATGCTCTAGCTATCTTCTGCATGGGGTGTCTGCAAATCTGTCCTTCTAAGAAATGTACCACGTGCTCACATCCATGTCAGTGATATCCAAAGAAGTAAAACAACCAATGCTAGGAGGCTGAACAACAAGGGAAAGGGTTAGAAAACTTTGTTTTCATCCTGCTTTTATGAATTGCACAGTGTGTCATGGTACATTTATAGAAGCAAATGAAGAAATAGCTCTTTCAGGGATGCTCCTTAAAAATTTTTATCTGCTTAAAAATGTCACATAGGACCAATTAAGTTTACATCCCCTAGTCAGTGGTTTTCATTCTTCCATTTATGTTCTGATTCCATAGTGTTCATTATTTGGATGTATCCAGAACATCAGGAATGATGCTTATATTGAATTGTTGATCCCTTACAAAAATTGCCTAAAGAGACCAATAAATCAGGGCATAGGTTTGAAAATAGGTGGGTGGATAGAAGTGGAATGGCTAAAATTTTAAATATGAAGAATCAAAACTTGGATCAAACTAAGAACATTAGAACATGGGGAGCTTTAAGGAACTATAAATATAAGATTAAAAGTTTCTGAAATTTGTGTGGGGAGGTGTTCTTATTTTAAATCAAACAAAGTTACATTAGGGGAAGATTCTTTATAGAAATGCCCTTCTCCCAGTAGAAAACCATTGGCTAGTGCATAGATGAATTAGAAGTTAGACTCAATTAGTTTGCTTAGAAACTTGTATGTGGTCAGCAATCCTGACTCACTGAGCCTTCTTTCCACAATCATCAGAGAATGATGATTCTGCTGCTTCAATCTGCCTATTCTTCTTTTCCTGAATGACTTTCTGTTCTTTGCTTATGTTTCCTTTGTGTGGGTAGATAGCAACATTTCCTATTTTAATTTGTATTTTATTTTATGCATACCCCAGAACAAGATAAGAAATGAAAGAATGTATTGTTTTCTGAATATAGTACATATGGTTCTTATGATTTTCTTTCACATTTGGTTGCTTATGTTATACACTGGTCATAGCTGAAAATATAAGATGCCCTAAATTTAAAACATTCTCTCATTTCAGAGTGTGCTTCTCTACATAAAGCAGAAAGGAGTAAAACTGAAGGCATTATAAATGCTCTGACATGTTAGGAATCTCATCCGCATGTAGATCATGGATATTGTTCATTATTAGAGCCCCCTCTGTTGCTTGATTTTGGAGTAGGATTGCATTTTGGAGTTTGTTGGAGGAATATGATCATCAGAAAATAATACAATAGATCTGAAGTGGAAGTGATTTAAAGTTCATTTGGTCCCATTTTATAGATCAGAAAATCAAAGCACAGAGAGATTAAATGACTTTCCTTTTGCCCAAAATCCTAGGTAGTATGTTAAAGGTGCTATTTGAACCCAAGTATTCCAAAGAAAAAAGAGGTGCATGTGCGGGGGATCATTTATAAGTGCTTTATAAATAATATCTCTTGATCCTCACAACATTGCATGATAGATACTGTTATTATCCTCATTTTAAAATGAAAGAAATTGAGGTAACCAGAGTTTAAGTGAATTGACCAGAGAATATCTAGTAAAATCTGGGGTCACATTTGAACTTAAATCTTCCTGACTTCAGGCCCAGTGCTCTGGCCATTGTTCCACTTAGCTGTTTCAACTCCAAAGTCAGAGCTCATCCTACCATATTAATGGGTTAAGACCATGTGAGGACAGTATAATACATCTAAAAGCATTAGAATGGTTGGAATACTTTCAAAATATCTTCAGAGTGGAAATATTGGAATATGCTTGAGAAATAAATTATCAATAAGGAAGTGCTTTTCAAGAGGTAGTTTACCAATATGTAGCACAATTCCATTGGCCTAATCTATGAATCCATCATTTCCTATGTGAAAATTTCATTAGAAGTCATTGAGCAGCTACCATGTAACTCACAGTATTGTTGACTTTGAGGCAGCTTGACAGAGTGAATAGAAAACCAACCTCTGAAACAAGAAGATTTCATTCAGTGTTGCCCATTTCCTATACAGTCTGGGTGATGCTGGAAAATTAACATAATCTTCCATTGCTCTAGGCAACTTTCTTAAACTTTAAGTTACAAAGAAGGTGCCAGCCTATTTCCAAGTTTTCCTACATGAGAGTTCTTTATACCAATGATATAGACTAGTCCTTATCCAAATGTGGGATTATATCTGTTTACATGGAAAGAGGTTTCTTAGAAGAAAAACTTTTTAACTCAAAAATGTACTTTATCTCCCTAAATTTCAATAATCTCAGTGAATAAAAGTATTATTTCTTAGTATATATTGGAACAATCATTTGTACTAGGCTTTCTCTTAAGTTGTTCCAATAACTTTTGACATATTTTGTGACAGTGTTTTATATAAGAACAATTATGTTTTGAATTCTTTTACTTTTCCTAAACAGTTTCCAAATTTTCTTTCCTCCTTGATTTTCTGAAAGATGTCAGTTATAAAAATATCATTTATATAGTCCCCATCCTAAAATTGTAGAAATTAAACTAACACAAGTCCCCAGTTTGAACATGGGGGAAAAAAAACATTTTGATTCAGAAATGCTTGGCAGCCCACTGCTTAACCTTGGGATAATGCTCAATGCCACTGAATGAAGGAAGTAGATCTTAGTCTACAAAGCTCTGCTACCTATGTGCTTTTGATCAATAATGCCTAGTAATAGTATTCAGCAGCTCAAGCACAAAAGTTGTCCAGATTGTGACCTAATTTTTTTTCCTTTCCAACAGAGAGTGTTTTTGTGGACAAGTCCTCATCAAAACTTACCCATCTGGATGGAGAACAAACATCAATCATCCCAGTCCATCAGGTCATTGACAAGGTCAAAGGTTATTGCAATGCTCACTCTGACAATTTCTACAAAAACATTATCATGTCAGACACTTTTGGCCACAGCACAAAGTTTTAATTGGGTTTTATTTCAATAATAGAAATAAGCTTCCATCTCCTAAATAGAGACCTACAGGCTAAGAAAACTAGGACTGCCAAATGTAAATGTGTCATTACCTAGGTAAGACTATACATTGGAAAGATATGTTTGTTTGTTTGTTTTTAATTACAAATACTATAGTGACCTTTATAATGGAAGTCATCTGTGCCTTTTCCCTATGTTGGAGTCTTCCATCATCCCCTAAACTTTAGCTCAGTAGCCACAGGGAACACTATGTATTTTTTATAATTGAATCATATCAATCAGAACTGAGGAATATTTAAAAGCCAGAGGACAAGAAAAAATGAAACAATCAAAAATGAGTACCAATCAAGAACTTAACACTGATGGTGAGTTGTTTTGGACAAAATCCTTTGCTACATATTCTTCTCCTACATTTGAAGAAAACATGAATTTTCATCACCATATGTGACTGGTTCTCTACAAGCCCTCCCTCAAAAGTAGTTCCATATTTCCATCATGTGCCTGCCTTGTAGGTGAAATTTCAAGCAGATAAAAATATAATTTTGGTTCTCTCATCCAAAGATTACAAAAGATTATTTGTTAGTTATTTTTAATTATACCAAAGCTAATTGCTTAACACTTCTTAAGTGAGAGCACATTTTCACCTTTCACATTTCACCAACATCTATATCTTGGCAAGCACATATAAATTTCTGAGATGTCTCATGGTTTCTGTATACGTAATATATAAACAATCATTAGACAATATAATGTAAGGATCAGAAGTTAAAGAAGTATCAGTATTTTCTCCTAAAGGGTATCAAAGGGTTTAATTAAGATACTTCTTTTATTATATTTGAGGATACCTAAGGGCAAAATGATTCCATCTGTTGACACAGCTGCCCCCATTTTGAGAAATGCAACATAGAGAGAGAAGATCCACAATCATACCTCTTCCTCCCAGAAGTTAGAGCATGGTTTATATATATATATATATTAGGGGGAGGGGATATTATCTATATATCCTCTATGTTCCTTTAGTCTCAAATATGGAAGGATTTAAAGTGTACACACTGGGAATCTAATCAGCTTTTCAAGCATTTATTCCTACAGACAGTCACAGTAGCTGCTTATCCACTCAGAAGTTACACATCCCCTGAGTTTGCAGTGGCTGCTGTTGGGATGTCTATTCATAAGTTCTGTGGATGTACCGTGAAATAGTATATTTGTGAAGGAATCTGGCACTAATAGATCATATTTGGGGTATTACAATATGGCTTCATTCTCCTGATTTCATACATATGGGTGACATTTTCAAGCACTTGAAGAGAGCCTTAATTGTTTTTTTAGGGTGCTGGCAGGGAATGAATGCTTGATAGTTATATAGTATATAAGAAGAGTGCATTTTTACTTTGCTTAAAGAAATGGGTGTGTTAAATGGAGCTTTTTTCCAGAATTTACTTTAGCACATGCTGTACTTTTAATATTCACTCCATGCCATCTGGGAAACAGCATGGAAAGAATCCATTTCTAGGTAGACAGCTACCCCAACTGTGAGAAATGCAACCTGCTTTGGAGACCTGGACAAGAAGTTTCTTTAAATGCCTTTCTGGCAATCTGAGTCTATGGCTTGCCCTGTATCTTAGAACAGCATGAAAGTAGGTCTTTCCCTTAAGGCAGCCCAAAGTGATCCAAACATGTTTTTAAATGTAGCACATTTTTGAGTGCCACAGCCAAGGATTCTGAGCCACTTGTCTCGAAGGCTCTTGCTAGTTCTCAGCTGAGGAGGAATTGTCATTTTTGATGAGGTCATCAAGTGATGAGATTCTGGGTCTTTGCTGGTATTCCCCTTTTCTTGTTTATGTAGAAGAACACTTGAAATATTACTCCAGCAGAAGTGGCCAGGTTTTGTACCTCACTATTACAGTACAAAATAAGCAGGTTGAGAAGTGAATTCTACCCAACAGAAAAACAAAATAAAACAAACAAAAAACCCCTCCAAGAACAGGTGTTCTCAACTTGTTTTTTTTTTTTTTTTGTAATGGATTTCTTTTATACTCTGGTGAAGCTTATGGGTTCTTCTTGGAATATTTTTAGATGTATAAAATAAAATATATAGACCTATAATGGAAACCAATATTTTAATATAGTTATCTAAATATAAAATATATCTAAAGTTAAAAGTTCAAGGATCCAAGAGTAAAAGCCTTGTTCAGATGAGATTAAGTTTATTGAAAACTTAAACTTAAATGTTCAGAGAACCAACCTGCCTTTACCTAAGAAGTCTATCCACCATACTAATCTGCCTTTCTTTAGAGATTCAATAATGAAGTTCACTTAGCAGTTTATTGCTGGGACATTTCCTCTTCAAAAGTAGGTTTACTTGACAATGCTTAAAATATAGTTTTAAACCAACTTCTATTTTATATTTCTCATAACCACCACCAAGTGACAGGAAAATATTCCTATAGAAGAGGAGAAAATAAATCAACAAAGAAATACAAACAGAATGAAGATATTGGTCAAATTTTAACCTCAGTCCTTGGAATTTTAAAAGTGTGATAGAGGGGAAATAATTTGATTTAGGGAAAATAATGGCTTATACTTTAACATCCAAGCTTTGAAAATCATTGATTGTCCTTTAAGGAGAGCTGCCTTTTTTTTTCTTTTCTTTTCTTTTCTTTTCTCTTTTTTTACTACCATGTAGTAGAGTTGCAAATCATCAATCTAAGATGCTTTCAGTTCTTGTCACCATAGCTTCCAGTGTAAAGATTTCCTTTGTCTATTGTTGGTATAATCTCCCATGTACATATTTATTTATTTTTGTGTCTTCAAGTGTTATTTTTTTTCAATAGCTTTATACTGTCTTTGTTGTTTTAAAAAAACTTTCCTTTGGAAGGTAAATGAGAGGGTGGGGAGGGAAGAGAGAAATATTGTATATATTTTCTAAACACTTTGTGAAATATTTTCTGTAGCATTCTCTTTGATGAAGAAAAATGACTGTGAGCATAAGTTGAAATTATTAGTAAGAAGTTAGCACAGTAGATTTGCCATTTCCCTGAAATGGAAAATATTTTTCAAATAAATACTTATGATGTTAATATTCCAAATTATTAAATTCCTTTATGAGTGAATGTTTTTGTTTCTGACCATTCAATAGGAAAAGATTATTTGACAGCTGGAAAATAACCTGCCACCAATTAAATATGTGACATAGATTTGTGTTTGCCAAATCAATAGAAATAAACTTGTAACCAGTCTCTAGATTTCTGGGATACAAATACACTTCAAAGCCTTCTATTTTCATCAGTTACTGATGCAATGTCAAACATTGTGGTTGATTGAAATATAGTGTATGTTTCTTCACTGGGAAGCCCTCAGTTTTCCAAATAAAGAATTCAAGAAAAATCTTCATTACTTGGGAGGTTGAAGATTAGATTGCCTTTTCACTGATAACTAGTCATTGCTTCTACTGCTCAGGGACTAAAAAGTGGCAATTTCAGCCAACTGCATTTTCACAGTGAGTTACAGGGTGCTACCAGCCATTTCATTAGTGGTTATTTAGGGTAATCCCCTTTCTGGAGAAAGCCAAGGCTCAATTTGGCCCTCAGCCTCACTCAGCAAGGTTTCTGCTGAATATTAAATTGTGTGTCACTCTGGCAAATGATTACTAAGATCATCTTAGCCAACTGTCACAACTCCTGGCCAAACCAAGTTAGGAAAACACACGAGCAGTTGCTTATGGCTCATCTACAGAAACATTACAATGTGACTTCAGAAAGTACTGGAGAGATGAGGGACAGATTCTCATTTGATCTACAGGCTAAAACTTGTGCCTTATTGGAGAAAATGTATTTGTAGTATTTCTGAAATATGGAGGAATTGGACTTTATAAAAACAATGTTTTGGAAGTGCTTCAGAGTATTCAGTTGAATAACATTCCTCTACGCCAGATAAAGACATCAAGACCCTCTTTTTTTTTTTTTTTTTTTTTTTCTCTTTCATTTCAAAGTGTAATGGTTCAAGTAACAGCTTTGTTTTTCTGCTACCCTGGAGAAAATGAAAATAAATATGAAGTTTTGCCTTCATATTCCACAGCCTGTCAGCAAAACAAGGAAATACAATTCATTCCATTGCCATAAGTAGCTCAAAACTGAGGTAAGAATCTAGGAAAAGCGGCAACCCCTTTCCCAAGACTCTTGGTTATATTGGATTGAAAGATCACTTTTTTGCTGCCTTTGGAATTCCAAAGATGTTTCTACTCACCTAGGCACCCATTCTTGCAAGAATGTAAACTAAATCTTTCTTGCATTAAAAAAAAAGATTACTTTTTTCTATTATATTTTGTCAACAAACTGGAGACAAGAAAATGTTTGAACTTGGTGATTTTTGAATGTCATAAAGTCATAACACTGAAAGAATAATGTTGCACTGGTATATTATGCACATCCTCCTATTAAACCATAATTTTTGAGAAAGCAGGGAATATATTTTACCAGACAGTGAGAGGAAGTTTAAAAAAAAAAACACCTGGGTTCAAATCCATTTCATCCTTTATTCATCTATATAGTCTTTCTGAAATTCAAGTCTGATGATATCACACCTCCTTGCCCTTTAAGTCTATTCCCAAGACTCCCTATTACTTCCTTGATAAAATATAAGGTCCCGTTTGACTTTTACAGCTTTTTAAAATATTTCTAACTACACTTTATTCTCTTACATGTGCTCTATAATCTATTAACACTACAACCCAAAAATCTCTACTATTTGCATAAGATAGTCTTTTTTTTTTTTTTTTTTTTTCCAAATTGGGACGTTTCTCTCAATCCCTAGATTAAATCCTGGCTCTGATACCACTAGGGATAAATTATCTAATAATCTTCTTGCTTTCAGTTTCTTCATTTGTAAATGAAGAAGGTCAGATATTACAGTTTGTCAGATTCCTCCTTCCTTCCATCCCTCTCACCTTCCTTCTTTTCTTTTTCTCTCCCTCTTTCCTTTCTTCCTCTCTCCCTCTCTCCTTCTTCTCTTTGTTCCTCCCTTTATTCCTTTCTTCCTCCCTTCCTTTTCTTCCTTCCTTCTTCCCTCACTTCATTCCCCTTCTTTCCTCCCTCTATCTTTCTTCTTTCCTCCCTTCTTCCTTCTTTTTTCTTCTTCCTTCTTTCTTTCTTTTCTTCCTTCTTCCCTTCTTTGTAAGATATATATATGTGTAAATATGTGGATTTGGATATATATATATATATACATATATATATATATATATATATATATATAAATTTATAAAGCATTTATTGCATTTTCTATGTGCAGGACAGATTACTGACTTTTATAGAGAATATATAGGCAAACAAGATAGTTCCTTCTCCTAAGGAGCTTACATTCTAAAACAAAGAGTAGCAAAGTGGGGTGAGGATAGTATGGTTTGAAGATGGTGTCCAGAAAGTAAAATGAGTTTTGATTCTGGGTAAGATGGGACAAAAACTGACCTAACCTCACTTCTAGTAAATTTGCCACCTTTATCCAGGATTTTTTATATGGACACCCATTTGGTTTTAGCTCCACTGTAGTTCAAAACTTCCAAGTGATATACCAGCCTTAACTTCCACTAGTATGAGCCATTTCTCTTATTCCTTTTTTAAAATCATAATCATAAAATGGAATTCAGTAGACACAAAATGTTTAAATGACTAAGAAAAGCTAGCCAACCTATCAGAATTATTGTTTATCTTCTATAAAATAGGACACGGCTGAGGGAAAAATCATTTTTCTTAAAGAAATATAGGTACAAATGCTAAGAATAAAAAAAAAAGAGAGAATTGTATAAAGTATCATTGTGCTTATAGAAATCCTTTCATTGGGGAAAAAAAAGTCTAACTAGGTTCAAATTCCAACTCTCTCATGTATTGCTACTGTGACTTTGGGCAAGTCATTTAGCTTGTGTAAGACTTTCCTTTATTTAAAAAATGAAGGGATTGGACAATATAAAATCTCTTCTACCTTAAGCCCAATGATGCTTTAGTGACACAGGAAAATGATGTTTTCAGTTCAATATTAAGACAGAGAAGTGGAAAATTTTGCAATTAAATTTGTTCAAGGAATATTTGGGGCCTACTACTATCTGTCAACCATTTTGCTATGCAGTGGGATGCAAAGGGAAAAAAAAATGAAATAGTCCCTGTCCTGTGAAGAAGTAAAGACTTCTGAGAAGAGGTAAATTTAATATAAGGTAAAGAGTGGTAGGTGCAAAGGAGACATGCAATGTACACCACAAAAACCCAAGACAGGTTTTTAGCTGAGGGGATAAGGAAAGAATTTTCAAAGGATGTGGCGCTTGGCTGGAGCCTTGAAGGAAAGGAAATGTTCTAAAAGCTAGAGATGAGAAAGCATATTTTTGATGGGCTACATAAGTGTATGGAGGTAGAAAATAACAGCTTGAATTTGGGGAATAACTAATAGATCAGTTTCACTGTAATATAGAGACTATGAAGGGAATAATATAAATAAAAGTAGATTTCGCTTTCTGGATATCACTTCCAAACCAAGCTGTCCTTACCCCACTTTCCAACTCCTTATCTTAGAATGTAATCCTCTTTAATTAGAGGGTATCTTGTTTGCCTATATTTGTAGCCCCAATACTTAGCATCATGCCCTGTACACAATTATTGCTTAATAAATATTTTATCATTTATACTTTATCTTTTGTATTTATAGCAATAATTATGTATCTATCATTTATCCACCAGTGTTTATCTAGCTGCCTATCATTAATGTCAAGTTAAAGAAATCATACTTTATCCTATAGTCAATAGTGAGTCACTAAAATATTTAAGGATGGGAGTGATATGGTAAGAATTTTACTTTTGATTATCATTTGATAGCTTTGTGAAAAATAGTTTGGAGTTTGGAATAACTAGAAGTATGGAAAAAGGATGATACATCATCACTTGGACACTGCAGTGTGACTGACAGGAAGAGATTGTATCTAAGGGCAGCATTAGAATCTGTTGGCTATAAGGAGTGAAGAAAGGGAATAAGCATTTATATAGAACCTACTATGTGCCTGGCACAGTGCTAAGCCCTTTACAAATATTACTCATTTAATCCTCTCAATAACTCTGTAAGGTAGGTCATATTATGATCCCCATTTTACAGTTGAAGAAATTATAGCAGAAATCAAGTAATTTGCCTAGTTATACTATTTAGATAAGTCTGGGTTTTAGGCTGGGTTTGAACTCATCTACCCCGACTTCAAGTACAGGACTTGATCTATTGTGCCACCTTGCTGCCTCTTAGAAAGGAGATAGAGAAGTCACAGATAACTGTCTGTGTTTAGATAGATTTGAGTCATCTTCCCAGAGATAACTGTAACCAATAAATGAAATCATCACAGGAAGGAGAGAGAGAACAACATGATTGGATGCTAGCCACATTTATGGGATAGAAGAGTCAAGTTGGTTAAGGTGCATTCAGATAGAATGAAAGTCAAGAGAAAGTTGTCTCTTCTGCCATAGCAGTCAAGCGAGGATAGAGTATGCAAAGGGGAAAAATAGTAGGTCCACCTTACAGAATATAGCTATACTTCTTCCGGAATTTAATTCACCAAACATATTTCAGGAGACTTTGAAGAATCATAGATTTGTAGTTCAAATTGATTAGTGATGAACAGAACCAGCTATACCCAGCGAAAGAACATTGGGAAATGAGTGTGGACCACAACATAGCATTTTCACTCTGTTATTATTTGCTTACATTTTTGTTTTTCTTCCCAGGTTATTTTTACCTTCTTTCTAAATCTGATTTTTTCTTGTGCAACAAAATAACTACTATATAAATATGTATACATATATTGTATTTAACATATACTGTAACATGTTTACCATGCATGGGACTGCCTGCCATCTAGGGGAGGGGGTAGAGGGAAGGAGGGGAAAAGTTGGGACAGAAGTTTTTGCAAGAGTCAATGTTGAAAAATTACCCATGCATATGTCTTGACAATAAAAAGCTATAATTAAAAAAAAGAAAAAAGTGGTTGTTTAAAAAAATATGCATAACTGGGAAATATATAACAATTAAAAATACAAATTTTTTAAAAAGAGCCATAGATTTGGAGGAAAACATCTAGCCCAAATCTAACAATATAAAGATGAGGAAATGAAGGCCCAGAGAATTAAAATAACTAACAATTCAGACCTACAACTGGTATTCAAATCCATATAGTGCAAGTATTATTAATTCTTTATTATAGAAGTGGAAACTTAAGTTGTGAGATGGTTTGCCCAGGTTCCCAAAGCTGGTAAGTGTGAAAACCATTTGAATCCTAACCTCTGGATTTCTGAACAAATGCTTTTTCCAATTATTGTACTGAACTGTCTTCCATTTATTCTACTTTCAAGAGAAAACATTCTCTCTAACCCATCTGGTACACTGGATAGTTAATGTCACAGTCTCCATGATTTATGAGCTGATTATCCAGATCTCCTTTCTCCTCTTTGGCTCATGCTGATAATAGGTATGACATAAAAAATTGAAGATGAAGCCATGCACATGGTAGGTGGTCAGTCAACATTTGTTAAAATGTAACTAAATCAAATTCACATTGGCCAGTTTTACTACTTACTAAATGGTAGCTCTAGGTAAAACATGGTATTTAATCTATAGACCCTCTAAAATACACATATTACAGGGGATCTGTGGACTTATTTAGAAAACAAACAAACTTACTAACCAAATGACTGGTTGAAATTTAACATTTCCTTCAATTACTGATATATGCAACAAACTTTCTGAAGAATCCATAAGTTTCCCCAGACTGCCAAATGTGTCCATTTAGTTTATTTTCTTCTTTCACTATTTTTTTCTTGGAATCTTTTTCTTGTAACTTGGGACAAGTTACAAGTTGCTACAACAATATGGACCTAGTTGCTACAAAGGGTTGCTTTATTATTCCTAAACTGACTCAAACTAAAAAGTTAGTTATTTTAAGAAATAAAACTAACTTCAAGCTTTTATAAAAAGCATGGATAAATGGCTTATTCTTAGTCAATCATTGGCAGCTTTATTCTGTCTAAAATCAAATCAATATGGCTCTAGTAGTTTATTCATCTTTTGTGAAGATGTGTCTTTGGTTGCTTCCAAACCACAGTATATCCTATATAATCTCATTAGGTTGTTTAGGGAACTCCTCCTCTTATCACCCCATTCATATTAGTTTGATCTTGTAAGGTTTTAGTGTTCAGTAGATGTCAGTTGAATTGTATATTGAAGTGAAAAAAATTTTCCTAAAGTCAAAAGTTCTTTTGGTTTGAGTGAGTACCTAGAGTGCAAAAAGCTCAAGACTTAGGTAGATCTGGTTTCTGTCACTTGTTAGACCAAAGTCACTTTCCTTTCTCAAACCTTTCTATGGCAAGTTACTTTTTCTTCCTCAGAATTAGTTTTCTTTAGCCAATTACTTCCTTTTCCTGGGTCTCAGCTCACATGTTTATAAAATGAGAGAGCAAGACTGGAAGCTCCCCAATGTCCTTTCCAAATGTCCATGCCATGAAACCACTTGCTAAGAAAGCCAGGCCATAGTCCTGGCTACTAGCTTTGTGACCTTGGTTATTCCATCTTCTTGTTTGTTGAATTCAATTGAATTGAATGGAATGGAATGGAATTGGGCATAATTTTTGGCATTTGTAAAATGAGAGGGTTTGAATAAGTAAGTGATCCAAATCCCTGAGAGCACTCATGGTTTTTGATTCTATGATTACATTTAATGTTTTTTAAATACTGTTCATTTTCTTTAAGCATAGAATCCAGCATTTGAGTGTTGAACCAGTGAATTTAATCTTCTTTTGCCTGCATTTTCAGAGAAAGACATGCAATTTATACCTTTTTACATTTCAAAAATATGTGTTTTTTGTGACACATTCAATACACTGACCAAGTTAAACTGCGAAGCCATTAGAGAAAGACTTGCTTTCAAACCATAAAAAAAGCAAAAATTATTTTGAAAATCAGCAGAAAGCCTCAATGATTTCTCAGAAACTCCCCAGGATGAACAATCCCCCAATATGGATACCAATATTCCATTTCTGCTCCCCAGCAGAGTGTTACAACACAGCCCACAATCCACGGGGGAAAAGATGAAAACATCACAGCAGGAATGCCAAGCAGTGAGCAAAACTGACTTGGCAAATGCCGATACTTGTCCTCAGAGAGATGATAGATGGTCTTGTTCTGGGCAAATAAGAAACAGAGAACCACTATTCTCCACATATGTGTATCTGGCCTATGTTGGCCCTGGATGCCTGGACAAGGTTTGAATTTAAATCCTAGGAAGTTGCTTTTGTTTGCCTCAGGGCATTACTTGCCTCTGAACAGGGAGAAGGGATCATAAGTGACCTCAAAGTTAAATTCAATTCAACATTTATTCAGCACCTGTTTTATTCAAAGTGCATTTTAAGCAAAGGGGAAAGAACAACATTTAGATTAAATTATGCTCCCTAGTCTCATAAAGGATTTAACCTAAGATCAGGGAAAGATAGATATAGAGATAAAGATTTATAGACAGAGACAGACACACACAGAAGAATTATGATATGCAATATTGTATGATAAATATAGAAGAGTGATAAATGACCCTCCAACTTTGTCATTTTTTCTATACCTTATAGCTATCCACTCCTTCCTTCTGCATACTTCTCAATTCAGTGACATTAACCTCTTTACTTTTCCTCAAACAAGACACTCCATCTCCTACCTCCTTGCAATTTTACTGGCTTTCCTCCCTTCCTGGAATTCTCTGCTTTCTTATTTCCTGTCTTCCCTGGCTTTCTTCAAATTTCTACTAAATTTCTACCTTCTATAAGAAACCTTCATAAATCCCCTTAGTGCTAGTGCCTACTTTCTGTTGATTATCTCTAATTTGTTTTATATGTTATCTTCTTTTACATAATTATTTTCGTGTTGTCTCTTCTATTAGCTTGTGAGTTCCTTGGAGATTTTTGTTTCATTTTAATTTCATCTCCTTCTCCTTCTCCTTCTCCTTCTCCTTCTCCTTCTCCTTCTCCTTCTCCTTCTCCTTCTCCTTCTCCTTCTCCTTCTCCTTCTCCTTCTCCTTCTCCTTCTCCTTCTCCTTCTCCTTCTCCTTCTCCTTCTCCTTCTCCTTCTCCTTCTCCTTCTCCTTCTCCTTCTCCTTCTCCTTCTTCTTCTTCTTCTTCTTCTTCTTCTTCTTCTTCTTTCTTCTTCTTTTTTCCCCTCTCTTTTTTTTGTTTTTCTTTAGCACATAATAGATGATTGATAAATCTCTATTGACTGAGTGACTGATTGGAGGATATTGGTCTTCTTTTATTTTGAGATGCTAATCACAAAATACCCCTTTTGAATTTTTAAGGTAGTTTTTCTGCCAGCCAACTCTTTACTTAACCTATTATTTTTTATTTATAATTTTAAGACAAAAAACTACATTTCCTTAAGAAATCATTCAAAACTAATGAAGTTTGACTCTGTATCTTGATCATTAAAATAAACTGTTCAACCATTTAACAAAGTCATGTTCTTCCCATGAAAACTCAAAACAAATCACCAGATAAGCCCTAGTTGAAAAATGCTTTCCTAGATTATTGTACAATTTCAGTAAAAATCAGTTAGTAGTTATGTAGAAGAGGCTTTTTTCCATATCCATAAAAGCTATATGGGATTATTAACATAGTTGTGGCTTTCTTCCTTCCAAACAATTACTGTTTCTTTTGGAAATTGTTTTTCCTCTTCAAAAAAATCCATATATTAAATTATTTGTACAGCTATTTTGTATATTAAATATTAGCCTAATAAAAATATTTTAATATGACAATATTTTCCTACCACCCTCAAGTATTATTTCAAATTGTTTTTATTTGAGCCAGCATTCCATCTAGAGATGAATCTGGCCCTGATGAATTCCATGCTTTTGTAAAGAAACACTAAGAAAGCATCACCCTATTCTCTCTTTCTCTTTTTTGCTTACTGGAATACAGCCCTAGCAGTGCAACTCACCAATAGCTTTAGGACAAATACCCTCTGAAATCACAATAATGTTCTAAAATTTAAAGTTTAATTTTCTAGCTATAATAGAGAAAGATAAACCCACTATACACTGAGCACTCTCCCACAAATTCTCATTAACACTGACCTTAAAAAAAGACCTAATGAATGAAAACAGACCTAAATAAATGTTCCCTCATTTTTCCATAGTAGATCTATCACAGTTCCCTAAATTTCTCTCCCCATGTATACTCTCTCACAATGTTACAGAAGGAAGATTTATTTTAAAAAGTGAAAAATAAAGTAGAAATCCTAGAGTGAACAATCATTTATTTCAACTATGCATGTAAATCCCCAGAGTAACTTAAGAGTTCAGGAGTTGGATGAGACCAAGCCCCTCAAGCCTAGGCTTAGTTCCATGCTCTCTGCTGCTGCTCTTTGACACTTGAAGTAGAAAAATGAATTAAGACCATTATTTCTCATAAAGATCCCTACATATTGCTCAGACTAAAAAAAAATAAATAAAAAATGAGTTGTATAGTATTCCTGGAAGCAAATCTAGATAATATCATTCCTTCATAAGAAAGGACCCTAGGCTCTTGCTTAATGATAACAATTATTATAATGCAGTCTGAACATTCATTCATTAGAATTCTGCTATGAATAGGAAAGTCAGAAAGGCAGTCTAGCATAGTGATTAGAGATCCACTTTAATCTTGGAATCAGGAAATCATGAATTCAAGTTCTTCCTTTGGCCCATGTTATTTACCCGACCATAGCTAAGTCACAGTCTTTCAGCTTCTTAAGAAATACTCTAAAATGAGTTTTATATCTGCTTTAATTTACAGATGAGTTGTATACCTACTTTAATAGAGGGTTTTTGATCTAAGAGTGCCTCACATTAATGGAATTATAGGTCTGAACTTCTGTTTGCCTCTTATGATGCCCAGGCTAACTCTCTGGAGGACCTCAGGATCAGTCAGAGTCAGGATCAGTCAAAGTCCTTGGTCTTGAGGAGGAGAAATGAAGGAGGCAGGCAAGCTGCCATGTGGCTCCTCATCAAAGATGGAACCTGGACTCTGGAGTCTGGAGCCTGGAGTATTCCCTCCTGAGCATGCTGCTGTTAGAGGAAACTCTGATCCTCTCCTTTAGTCCTCCAATACTTCCCTCTAATTACCTCACCACAACACATAATGTTGTGAGCCAATAGTGAGGAGAGCCATCATATCACCATATCATTTAAGTATATGTTTATAGCACCATTATCTCACATTGAGTAGGTACTTAGCCTTAAGTACTCTGCTGTCTTAGATTCAAGTACACCTTTTCAGAGTTCCAGCCCTCTATATCCTCACTCTCTCCTACAATATTCAGGATAACTTGCTAAATTCCAGTTATTGAAAAAGAGAGATAAAAAGAAGAATCACATAGGAAAAGTAGGAAGGCACCCTGATAAAGTGGACCAAAACATTGAATCTAGAATCAGAAGACCTGGATTCAAATCTTACCTTAGTTATCTGTGTGATATTGGATAATCATTTCACCCTTCTAGACCAGCTTTGATCAAATACAATGAAGGGATTGGACTTTTCAGTAATTTTTTAGTTGTGTCTGATTCTTCATAATCCCAATTACTGAATACTGAAGTGATTTTTCATTCCCTTCTCCAGCTCATTTTACAGATGAAGAAACTAAGGCAGACAGGGTTAAGTTACTTTTCCAGTGTCACACATCTAAAGTAGTAACTGAGGCTGCATTTGAACTCACAAAGAGAAATCTTACTAACTCTGGGCTAAAATTCTTCACTAAAGTTTTTTTCAACCTCTACATCTATAATCCTATGACCTCTGCCCCCATGCATTTTGTGATATAGTAGAAATCACATGAAAAGATTCTCAGTTTTTACAAAACAATTTATTCTCTTTGTCAGGTGATTAGTTACTTTTCTAACTTCTTATGGTAAGCAGGAAAATAGTCCCAGTTTGAGGGTTTGTCAAGGTATAAGCAGCAATAGGAAAAAGAAACAAAGAAATTGATAGTAGAGAATAGTGTCCATCAAGGTCAAGATAAGGAGGTGTTGGGAGGGAGGGGAAATAGAGCCAGAGGAATGATTAAGATGTGGTAAAATATTGAAAGGCATAGATAATGGAAGTCACAGTAAAAATGAAGAGTCAGTTTAGGAATAATAAAGCATAGGGAGAAGTGGAATGATAAAAATATTTCTTACTAGACAAAGTCATTTCAGAGTTCTTGAATAATGGAATAATTATGATTAATGTCAGGATCAAAGGTTTGATCATTCCTAAGGTAGAGTTGAAAGCTGAATAAATTGAGAAAAGGACAATTTTAAAACATTTAAGAGAATATTAACTTGTAAATTAACATCCCTTAATAGAAGGATTAGATTTGGTTGAGTTGACCCCAAAGTATGGGCCCAAGAGAAATGGGCAAAAGCAGAAAAGAAGCAATGTTAAACTAGATATCAGGAAGAACTTTCTAATGATTAGAGTTGTTCTAAAATGAAATGATTGTCTAAGAAGTTAGTAAGTTCCCCATTAGTTAAGCATAGCTGACACCTTGTTGGGAATATATCAAAGGGGAAATCCTTTCCAGATAGACTTAGACTGGGTAGTTTCTGATGTTTTTCCCAACTCTACAATTCTATAATTTGGTAATTGAGTATATAAAATTCAACACAGAAGACTGATGTGAATGTGTGTGTGTGTGTTTGTGTAAGGAGGGAGAGAGAGAGAGAGAGAGAGAGAGAAAGAGAGAGAGAGAGAGAGAGAAAGAAAAGAGAGAGAGAGCTTTCCTTATGCTCTGTCCTGCAGAGTGATAGTGCGTCCTTCCCTCAAAATTACCTTTTATTTTTTTTATAAAAGTTTATGTTATCTCAAATAGATGCTAAATTCCCAAGGATGAAAGTTTTTGTTTTTTTGTTTTTGCTTTTATACCCTTGGAGACTCTTAGTACATCTAAGAGAAAAAAATCAACAAAAACCAAATCTATTGGAAGGGAGAATTTCTCAAGTGTTCTATCACTAAAATCACAGTATAATCACACAATAAAAAAATCCCAAGTGACTAGTGATGAGGTTAGTATAACAGTTCCTAACTCGAAGTAAATATGTGACAAATCTGCAATAGCCATTTTCTTTCATAAAAGGATATTTATTTAGGGGAAGAGATTACAGACATAATGAAGAGGCAAAATGGCACCAGGAGTAGTAAACATGAAATAGATTTGGGAGAGCAATTGGGTTACCAAGAAAAGGAATGGAAAATTCATTAAAGAAATATACCATGAGGTCTGAGAATGCCATTGGCTAGCAGGTTAAATACACAGAGGAGTTTAGCAGACTAAATAGAATTAGCTATAGCAAAGAGAAAAATGCCATTAAAGGGAAGACACTATGAAGGGGGGAGAGAAATGAAGAAGGAGGAAGAGGAGAAGAAAGAGGAGGAGGAGGGTGGGAAAGAGAGGGAGAGAGAGGAAGAGGGAAAAGGAGAGAGAGAACCTTGTAGTAGGTTTAGTCCTGAAAAGTACTTTAGCAAAGATTTTCATCATGAGCACATCTTTTATAGGGGAAATATAACTTTGGGGTTTTTTTCAGAGGAGGAGGGAAAATATCTGAGAAGAATTAGGTAACTCAGAGTGAGGGATCAAGGAGGAGCCAGAAAGAATATACCTGGCAGACTGGGTCCCAGACCTGTCTAAGATATGCTATCAATATCTCAAAGATTGTTTAAAGATGCCCAAAGGTTGAAGGGATAGACAAAAAAGGCTGATAAAGAGTTTCATCTTTACAGTCACTCTATATAAACAGGATAATCTGGGATTTGATTATGCCTGATAATAGCCAGTTGGGCTTCTTCCTGATCAAGGAAGAGAGTAAGCTCAAATTCCATATCACTAGCACATTGCCTGGTATATCATAGGTTCTTCTTGATTATTCATGTCTACTCCACTTCTACTGTTTCCTTTGTCAATAGACCAAAACAACAAGTAAACTGAAACTGAAAATTCTCCAAAATTTTTTTCCCATGAAAACCTAATTACATAATTCATTTTAAAGCCCAATATGTTTTCTTGTCATGACTATATGAGTACATCATAGTATTTGTAACTTAATCAAACATGCTGGTCCTCACTAAAATTGAGTTCTTGCTTAATTTATGAGTGGGATAGGGAGACAAAGCACTAGTTCATTGTGGAAATCCTGATCATTATGGTGAATAGCAGTAACACATTGGTCTTTTTGCATAAAGCTAACTACAGAAATGTCTAGGACCAAAATGTTTCTTTGGGCCTAAGAGCCAGTTTGATATATAGATGTGGAAAGATCTTTTATTTTGGAGTCAGAAGAGGTGGGTTTAAATCCCAGTTCAGCTGTTGACTATGTATGTTTCAACTTGAATACTTTCCCTTTTTATGCTTCCATTTCTAGATGTATAGCCAAGGCTCCTTCTAGTTTAAAAACTTATTCTCCTACTAAGAACCTTTTAGATAATGAAAATATTATTTTCACAATATATTACACCTTAATTCTTATAATGACAAGAGGTAGTGGAGGACAAATGTTTAAGAAATTGTTTTTATATTTCTGAGTTACTTAAATGAATTTAGACATCCTACATTTCTTGGTCTTGAAGTTTTACTCTCCCATCATAGAAGTCTAAGACGAAAGTTAATTTTTAAAACACTTTCAAATGTTTGCTTTCTACATATATTGTCTGGGTTCTTTTCCAATTTCAAGATAACACAGATATGCATGCAGAATTTCTTTTTTTAAAATTTTTAATGATATTTTATTTTCCAAATACATGCAAAGCTATTTTCCAGCATTCATCTTTACAAAACCTTGTGTTCCTAAATTTTCTGCCTTTCCTTCCCCCTCCCACTTTCTAAGACATCAAACAATCCAATGTATGTTAAATATGCATTCTTTTAACCATGCTGCACAAGAAAAATCAGTTCAAAAGGGGAAAACAAGAAGAAAGAAAAAAAAAGCAAACAAACAATAACAAAATGGTGAATATACTATGCTTTAATCCACATTCAGTCTTCATAAGTTTTATCTCTGGATATGGATTTCTACCCTAACACTATTGGAATTGCCTTGAATCACTTCACTGTTGAAAAGACCTAAGTTAATCACAGTTGATCATTACATAATCTTGTTATTGTGTACTGGGTTGGTACTGTGTTCTCTTGGTTCTGCTTCCTTCATTTAACATCAGTTCATGGATGCTTTCCTTTCTAGGCTTTCCTGAAATCAGCCTGTTTATCATTTCTTATATAACAATAATATTCCATTCCATTCATATACCATAACTTATTCAGTTTTTTTTCCAACTGATGGGCATCCACTCAATTTCCAGTTCCTTGCCATGATAAAAAGGGCTACTACATTTTTGCAGCATGTAGAATTTCTTTGATGAGATTCATTAAAGAGAGAGATTTTTGCCCATGTAGGATGGTTTATGCTTAGTCCTCCAAGAAGATCAACTGTTGGTGAGTTTCAGATCTAAGATTCCAATTTTGATTTTATTGTTCCATCTAATGTCCAGACTAGCTCACTGTAGAATCTTGGAAAAAGCTCAAGTCCTTGACCTTAGGAGAGGACTGAAGAGGTGTAACTCATATGCATGGTCAAACATGGAGTCCATTTATTCCAAATTCTTTCAGCCTTATATACCCTAATGCTCTTACATAACCAAAGCACACTGTGCATGCACTAACTACACACTGCACATGTGGACCCACATAAACAATTTGCTATTGTGTGTACATGGCTCTTTGCCACTTGGTATAACTCTGCTTTAATTACAATACAGGATGTCATGCTCCCTGACTTCTCAGAAAGCCTGAGGATCTATAGGGGAGGATGGGGAGCCAAACTAGATACTGTCACTAGGGTTCTTTTTACTGGACTAAAGTGTCTTATACCTCTTCCAGGGTTCTCCACTATCTGTGGTCCTCTATAGTTCCATAGGTTCCTATTATCCCTTTATCCCATTTTTTCTCCTTTTTAAAACTATTCCAATTATTTGGTGCTTTGGCAAAAATGTTGATATAGACTCTAATCTCCCTTCATTAATCTTTAGGTGTTTTGTATTTACTAATACTTTAAAATAAATAATAGAATTTTTTCTTCCTTCTCATAATTTTGATATTATTTATGTCAGTTGACTCACATGTTTATGTTACTAACTCCTATTAACATAGGAAATAATGTTAGTAGAATGAATGTTTTCTGGAGACAAGGATTCTTTCCCATTTTTGTCTTTGTACTTGGGGATTTAATAAATGCTTATTGAATATTTAATTAAATGAAGATTTGGGATAACTGTAATCTATTTGGGGGATAGAGAGAAATTAATAAATTCAGGATCTTTTATTTAAAAATTAATAAATTAAAAGCACTCCTTGAAATAGGCAATTTCCACATCTGTAATAGATGCATCATTTTTTTAGCTTCTCCCACGTTTTGTTTCCTATTTCAATTTCCCATTGTCTAGGTTCTCCCAACCTTAAGACTGATCATTTTATAATTTTCATCTCTGTGCCTCCATCAATGTTTGATTTTCACATACTGTTATATTTTCATTCTTTTTTTTTTTTTTTCATTTAAATTCAGGCTACTTACGCAGGTTTTTCATAAATCAGGCAGCTGTGCGTCATATGTTTTCAGCTGTTAGCAAGGGATGGCTTCTGTGAAAGCCACAATTAAGTTAAATGTTAAAACCATACATTGGATGGGTTCCAGTTTTTAGCAGAATTATTTTTAAAGAGATCAGTTACCAGCATTCAAAACTCAAGACCATAGGGATTATTGGATAATTTCCTTAAAGTTGCCTGGTCTTTTCAAATGGAGACACCTAATAACGAGACTCAGTATAGATAAGAGGGGCAATGGAATGCTGTGCCATCATTCAATTTGTTTCATTCATTCATTCATTCAATAATCATTTGCTAAGCACCTATCAACAAGGACAAATGTAGCACCAGGAGCAAACAACCCCCAAACTACTTCACATTTAAAGCACTCTGGGTCCACAATAACTCCAAATTCACAAATGTTCACAAAAATTCATTGATTGATATATATCTTGCTAATGTTTTCTTTTACTAGTTAACCACAGTACACAATTTATTTAAAACAAAAGATATTAGTAAGCTATAGAATATGTTCACTATGGACTTGAGAAATATTCTTCTGCAAATATATGCATCAAGATTTGGGGAAACATGTGATCAGGGCACACTTATGGAGAAAAATCACATATCTCTGTTGCTTTACAATTCTCTTGACTGTGTTGTGTAGTCTTTGTGAGCTATATTGTGGTATTATTACCAGTGCCTTAACCTAGCAACTTCACTTTACAGTACTATACCTTCCATCTGCCCCACAAAACTACAAAATATCTGTCTAGCAATAGAAAAAAATCAGTCATCCCCTAATATTCCAACATTACAGAAACTCAGAGTAGAAAAGAACTTCAGAAGCCAACAAATCCAAGCTATCTATGATAAGAATCTCCTCCTAAAATGCATTTACCTGTTATTATCCCACCTTTGCATGAAAACAACTAGTGAGGGAAACCCCACTTTTCCTAAAGCCCATTTTCCTCAGCTCTAATTATTTGAAAGTTTCCCCCCATCAGCTATCTAACATGAAGCCTAAATTTTCCTCTTTGCAATTACAATTCAATGATCCTTGTTTTGTCTTCTGGGACTCAGCAGATCATATCAATTTTCTTTATTTTATATCAGGTTAGCTCTTAATTAGGAACTATTTTTCTTCTATAACAAGAATATTCTTTGGACTGGAAGAGACAAAAATAAAAATAAAAAAAAATTAAGCGAAGTTGAATCACAAGATAAGTAAATAAACATTAAGAGAGTATCAACTTCACATTGTTTTTTCATTAGACCTAATTGTTGCATATCCTCAGATACTGCAACAACTGACAAATGTGATTCCAGAATCAGTCAGTGACTTTTGAAAGATCACATAAAATTGCAGAGGAGACTTAGAACCAGAGAATGCCAAATGTTGGAGTGATTTTTTTTTTAATGGAAATGAATAGATTCTGTAAACATAAGCCAGTGAGCTTGACTTCAATTCAATTCAATTTCTGAAATATATTATTCAATTATCTGTACAACTGATGAAAAGAAAGCAATAATCACAAAATTGCTTAAAGCAAGAAGACAGATTTTACAAAACTAACCTTATTTCTCTTCCTGGAAGGTTCAATAAACTGATGGATTAGGGGGATGCCATAGATATTTTTGATCTAGATGATAGCCAAGAGTTAACCCTGTTTCTCATGACTCTGCTAAAACAGAAGGAAAGCTATAGTTAGATGATTATAATGGGTTTTAGAACTATTCATTGATTGAACCCAAGATATAAAGAATTAGCAATTAGTTGACTGTTTGTATTATGGTTTCCAATGGAATAACATTGATATCTGGCCAATTTATCAGTGCCTTAGATAAAGACATCTATGACCTGCTTGTCAGTTTTAGACCTGCTGAAAAGAAGGGAGTATAGACACACACACACACACACACACACACACACATACACACATGTGTATACATATATATCATTTATGCTGTTGGCATACATACCAATTTTATATATATATATATACACATATATATTGTTTGTATATATATGTGTATGTACATATAAACATATTTATATATATACATACACATACACATACCATTCACATATTTCTTTTTCACACACACACACACACACACACACACACACACACACATATATGCCTATTATGAGCTGGGTTCTTTGCTAAGCACTCTACAAATATATATAATCTTACTTATAATTGATAGCTTTTAAGTAGAGCTATTATTTATATAGTGTTTGCTAAGTACCATGCACTGTGCTCAGCACTTTATATGTATAACCTCGATGCTCCCAACAACCTCGGGATGTAGGAGTTGTTATTTATTATTATTTTATAGAAGAGGAACTGAAACAAATAGAAGTTAAATGAATTTCTTAGGATCACACAGCTAGTAAGTCTGAGGCCAGATTTGAACTGAGGTTTTATCCCAGGTCTAGCACTCTAACCACTGTGGCCCCTAACTGAGATGATACAGAACTGGAAGGAATAGATATGTGCTTCATTTTAGAGAATTTTTTTTCCACAGTAATGCATTCAAGTATACTCCATCTTGAGTTATTTTTTTTTAATTTCCTAGGTATCAGTCTCTATCTTCCTTTAACCTAGTTCATGCCTAAAAACCAATAATTTCCAATCATTCAGTAAACTTTTATTAAACACTATTTGCAAGATACTATACTGAATGTCAGAGATTTAAAAAAAAAAAAAAAAGATAAAAATGAAACCATCTTTGGCCATGAAAAGCTTATATCCAAGTGGAGGAAGCACCATAATCACAGAAAGATCAATAGAAAGCAAATAAAAGGAGATTTCTGAGAAAGACCATTAATAATTAGAGGGACCTGAATAAGCTTACTTCACGTGGTAGTACTGCCCTTTGATGCATGTAGGAATTCTAAGTGGCAGGGTTAAGGAGAGAGTACCTTCCACACATAAAAGGTTGTCTATGCAAATATACAAAGATGTGAGACATAATTTTATGTATGGGGACAGACCTTATGAGGAATATTTACAATAAGCCTGGGGAAAGAGATTAGGAGGTTTGAAGCTTAAGACCTAGCTTATAAAACTAGTTTGTGACCCCATAATGGTGTCTCATGACTGAATATGTAAGTTACAAAATAATGATTTATTGTAAGTAAATATTTGATTTGTATGCCTATTTGTTATGGGAGCAACCTGCTAGTGGTTACTGGGGTGTTACCGGTACCACCTCCTAGTGGCTGCTGGGGATTTAATTCATAAGCAATATCTGTGTCAGTAAAGATTGATTTGCAATTTCTTCAAGTGTGTTATGATTCACAGCTATGGGGGCTTTTGGAGAACTGACTGGCCTCTTCCCACTTAGGCATGGTTCTCAACACATGTTTTTCATACTTGTCTACCTAGTGTGACAGAAACATTTCTTGAAAAGAGGTTTGTGAGTGGAAAAAGTTTAAGAAGCTCTGGTCAAGGAGATATGCAAGCCTATAAATTATGAAGAACATTAAATTACAAACCAAGATTATATTTCATCCTAGAGGCAACATAGAGCTTCTTAAATAAGGGAGTGACTTGATCAAATATATATTCTAGGAATATCACTTTGGAAGTAATGAAGAAAGTTAGTTGGGAAGTCAATTTGCAAGCTATTTTAATAGTCCAAGGAGGGAACAACCAATCAAGGCAAAACCAGGGTGGTAATCATGTGAATGTACAGAAAGATATAGATTCAAAATATATTTGTTGGAATAGAATTGATTGATTGGCTATAAAATGAAGAAGATTCAGAGAGAAAAAACAGTTGAGGCCCCCAAATTTACACAATTAATATGAGGATTGTGGTCATCTCTAAAGAAATAGGAAAGTTGGTAAAGTAAGTAGATTTTAGAGAAAAGATATAATGAGTTCCACTTTAGAAATGTTAAGTTTGAGATATTTGTCAGATATCCAATTGGAAATATGATCTAGGCAGTTAGTGATAAAGTACTATGCTTTCTTTCACAAGATTATAGGCAACAGTAATCCTCAGTAATCAACCAGGGAGATTTATTTATTTGTTTTTTGTTTTTTCTTGTAGTAAAATATTGAGAGAGGCAAGATAAAAACAAAGCAGTTAGGTATAAAAGTGAATATAGGGCTGGGCCTAAATTCAGGAAGATAAATCATCTGAGTTCAAATCTGGCCTCATAAACTTACTAGCTGTATTCACTTAATCCTCTTTGCCTCAGTTTTTTCATTTATAAAACAAACTGGAGAAGGAAATGGTTAAGTACTCAAGTAGTTTTACCAAGAAAACCCCAAGTGGGGTCATAGAGAATTAAACTTGATTGAAACAATTAAACAACAATAAATCTATAGACAGAAAGGGTGGTCAGTCCACTGTTTTGTATTTAATTAAACTATTGTTATATGTATTGCCATCTTTAGACTTATAAGTTATTCTATCAACTGTAAAAAAAAAAAATCTTGCCATTTTCACATTTCATAACTTCTTTTTTTATTCACACTATAAATTATTGTCTTTCAACAATGGCCTTTTAAATATTCTTATGGTTATCTTAAATGTACATCACAAGACAACATTATCTCTACATATAGGTTCATAAAATTTGTGATTTAAGATTGCCAAGTAAACTGAGGCTGAGAGAATGTCATGGAATCATAGTTTACAGCTAGAAGAAATTTTAGAGGTGATTTAGCCTACATATCTCATTTTGTGTCATTAAGTATCAGATCCGGTATTTCAACGAAGTAAGCTAGGATGAGAGTTAGGATTTTAAGATAGACAATGGGAAAATGGATCTGATATGTAAAAATGCTTGATCCAAGCATTAATTTTTTTAACTTAATTTTTGTTTTTTTAATTGAATCTGAACAAAATTTTAAAATATATTTTTTATTTTGAATTTTGAATTCTCATATTCTTTCCCTCCACCTTACCCCATCCCCTAAGAAGGCAAGCAATTTGATATGGATTATAAAGTGCAGTCAAGTAAAACATTTCCATATTAGCTATATTACAAAAGAAAGTGTGTACCAAAGAAAAGAAAAACAAAAAAGGATAATGTTTTTTAAAGTGTGCTTCAATTTGCATTCAGATTCCATCAGTTCTTCCTCTGGAAGTGGGTAACATTTTTCATTGTAAATCCTTCAGATTTGTCTTGAATCATTGTATTGCTAAGAATAGCTAAGTTATTCAGTTGATCGTCATATAATATTGCTATTACTGTGTATAATTTTCTCCTAGTTTTGTCATTTTAATTTGCATCACTTAATATAAGATTTCCCAGGTTTTTCTGAAACTGTCCTAGTTGTCATTTCTTATAGCACAATGGTATTCCATTACAATTACATACCACAACTTGTTCAGCTATTCCCCAACTGATGGACATCTCCTGAATTTCCACTTATTTGTCATCATAAAGAAAGTTGATATAAATATTTTTGCACATCCAGGTTGTTTTCCTTTTTATTAGATCTCTTTGTGGTATAGACCTAGTACTGGTGTTAGGGATCAAAGGGTAAGCAGAATTTTCTAGCCCTTTGTTCATAATTCCAAATTTCTTTCCAGAATAGTTGAGTTAGTTCACAAGTACACTAATAATGCATTAATGTCCCTATTTTTCTACATTCCTTCTAATATTTTCCTTTTCTGTTATATTAGCCAATCTGATGGATATGAGATAGTATTTCAGTACCTGCATTTATCTATCAAGTGATGATTTAGAACATTATTTTTCATGTGACTATTGATAGCTTTTATTTTTTTCTTCTCAAAACTCCCTGCTCATATCAGTTAACCATTTGTCAATTGGGGAGTGACTTGGTAAATTTGACTCAGTTCTCTAAATATTTGAGAAATGAGGTCTTGATCAGAAAAAATTTGCTGTAATTTCCCTCCTCGGTTTCCTTCTTTCCTTTTAATTTTGGCTTTGTTTTTGCAACGTTTAATTTGAGTAATGAAAATTATTCATTTGACATACCATGATGTTCTTTATCTCTTATTTGGTCACAAATTCTTTTCTTATCCATAAATCTGACAAATAAAAGTATTTCATGCTCTCCAAATTTGCTTGTGAGATCATCTTTTATAAATCATATTTCCAGTTTGACCTTGTTTCAATATATGTTATGAAATATTAGTCTATCCCTAGTTTTTGTTAAACTACTTTCCAGTTTTCCCAGCAGTTTTTGTCAAATGGTAAGTTTGTCCAAAAATCTTGGATCTTTGAGTTTGGTAAAGACCATATTATTTAGTCATGTACTACTGTATATTCTGTAATCTATTTCACTATTATTTCTTGACCAATACCAGTTTATTTTGATGATTATCACTTTGTAATACCATTTGATCTAGTAATGTTAAGAGGAAATGGATAAATAGTATGATGAAAGCAACAAACATGGCCTTGGACAGACTTTGGGAGATACTGGAGGATTAGGCTGGAATGCTATGATCAATGTAGTCATAAGGAATCAAATATGACTGAATAACCAAACAACAACAACAACACAGCTAAGCTGCCTTCCTTCACATTTAGTTTTTCATTTATTTCTTTGATACTCTCAGCTTTTGTTCTTCCAGATGAATAAATATACCTTTAACTAAGATTATCATTTTTATTACATTGGCTTGTCCTACCCATGAGAAATTAATATTTATCCAGTTGTTTAGATCTGTATTTATTTGTGTGAAAGGTGTTTTGTAATTTTGTTCACATAGTTGCTGGGTTTTCCAAATATTTTATATTGTCTGCAATGATTTTAAATGGAATTTTTCATTTCATCTCTTCCTGGTGAGCAGACATTAAGAAAAGAAGGGAGGAAAGAAAAAAGGAAAGAAGAAAGGAAAAAGGAAAGAAGAAAGGAAAAAGGAAGGAAGGAAGGAAGGAAGGAAGGAAGGAAGGAAGGAAGGAAGGAAGGAAGGAAGGAAGGAAGGAAGGAGGGAGGGAGGGGTAAAGTGAAGAAAGAGAAGGAGGGAGGGAGGAATAAAGGGAGGAAAAAAGGGAGAGACAGAGGAAGGAGAGAGAGAAGGAAGCAGGAAAAGAAGGAAAAAAGGAAGGAAGGGATAGAGTGAGAAAAGAAGGGATGGAGGGAAGGAGGAAGGAAGTTACCTAGTGAAGAGAAAAATTTAAGAAAAAAAACAAACACCCGAATTCTTGAAGATTATCATTTCACATCAGAGTAAAACTGGACACTCATGGAATGACCTAGGAGGGAAAAAACCTATTCCACATCATGAATTTATACCATGAGCCTTCTTTTGTAGCAGCCATTTCCCTTTACTGAATCTGCAATTCATTTTGATATTCAAAGATTCTTATATCTGCGCTGAATCTTTATTAAAAATTAACTACCCCCTTCCAATTATTGTATATGCTGCTAGCAGTCTGTAGCTATATAATGTAATTTGAAGGCATATTTTAATTCTAACAGTATCAAAGAATGCTAGAGTTAGAAAGACAATTGAAAGTCATATGTCTATCTCTTTTATTTACAAGTTAAGAGATTAAGTAGTATGCTAAAAATCATACACTGATTTAGAGGAAGAGCTGAGACAAAAATCTAGGTCTCCTGTAAAGTCTATTGGACTTTACAGATTGCTTTATATGTTATGTGCAATTAATATTTCTATTTGAGACAGATGGAAAGCAGCCCTGCCCAGACTTAAGAGAATGTCTTAGATGGATGTAATGATAGTGCTACCTTCCTTGATTTATATTTTTAAATTAAAAAAAAAAATCATTAAATATTTCCCAATTACATGCTAAAAAAGTTTTTAACAGCCATTAAAAAAAAAAGATTTCAAAATCCAAATTATCTTCCTCCTTCCTTCCTCTCCCCATTAAGAAGGCAAGCAATTACACATGTAAAGTCACGCAAGACATAATTACATGTTAACCATGTTTCAAAAGAAACCAAAGGAGGGTGACAAGAAAAAAGAAAGTAAAAAAAGAGTATGCTTTAATCTGCATTCATAACTCATCAGTTCTCTCTCTGCTGGTGCTTAGCATTTTTTTTTTTCATTGAAGAACCTATATTGGTTTGATTAAACCTTTGTAGTAAATCATCCTTACAATGCTGATGTTACTATGTATACTGTTGCCCTGGTTGTACTACTTCATTTTGTATCATTTTATGCAAGGATTCTCAAGTTTTCCTAAAACTATCCTGCTCATCATTTTTTGTAGCACCATAGTGTTCCACTACAATCATATACCACAACTTATTCAGCTATTCCCCAATTGATGAACATCCCTCTGATTTCCAAATCTTTGTCACCACACAAGAGTTGATGTAAATATTTTTTGTACAGATAGATAATTTCCTTTCTTTTTGATTATTTTGTGATGCAGACCTAGTAGTAGTATTTCTGGGTCAAAAAGTATTTATAGTTTTATAGCTCTTTGAGTATAGCCCCAAACTGTTCTCTAGAATTGTTGGACTAGTTCCAACAATGCATTAGTATTCCAATTTTTTTACATCTTCTCCAACATTTATAATTTTCCTTTTCTATCACATTAACCTATCTGATAAGTATGAAGCAGTACCTCAGAGTTGTTTTAATTTCCATTTCCCTAATAAGTAGTGATGTCTAGAATACTTTTATGTGACTATTGATAGCTTTAATTTCTTCAGAAAACTGCCTGATCATTATCTTTTGATTATTTATAAACTGGGAAAATGGCTGTTATTTTTTATGAATTTCACTTAGTTCCCTATAGATTTGAGAAATGAAAACTTTATCAGATGAATGTTGGAGGGGATGTGGGAAAACTGGGACACTGATACATTGTTGGTGGAGTTGTGAAAGAATCTAGCCATTCTGGAGAGCAATTTGGAACTATGCCCAAAAAGTTATCAAACTGTGCATACCCTTTGACCCAGCATTGCTGCTATTGGGATTATATCCCAAAGAAATACTAAAGAGCAGAAAGGGACCTGTATGTGCCAAAATGTTTGTGGCAGCTCTTTTTGTTGTAGCTAGAAACTGGAAGTTGAATGGATGCCCATCAATTGGAGAATGGTTGGGTAAATTGTGGTATATGAAGGTTATGGAATATTATTGCTCTGTAAGAAATGACCAGCAGGTGGAATACAGAGAGGCTTGGAGAGACTTACATCAACTGATGCTGAGTGAAATGAGCAGAACCAGAAGATCACTATACACTTTAATGCTGTATGAAGATGTATTCTGATGGAAGTGGATATCTTCAACATAAAGAAGATCCAACTCACTTCCAGTTGATCAATGATGGGACAGAAACAATCTACACCCAGAGAAGGAACACTGGGAAGTGAGATTAATATTAAAAAAAAAAAAGAAAGAAAACTTTATCAGAGAAATTTGCTGTAATTTTGTAATGTCCAGACTAGTTTTCTGGGGGATCTCTGGACAAGCTTTAGTCTTAGGTAGAAAAGTGATGAAGTCAGGAGAGCCATCACAAGGCTAGGTAGGCAAAGATGGAGTCCAGAGACTTCTTTGTGTCTGTGTCCAAGACGCTTTGATTTGGTCCTCTCAGCCCTTAAATACCTCAGTATAATTACATCACTGCAGCAACTGAGCATATGCCAACTGTAACTATAGAACCATTACATCACCATATCACACTAAGTATATGCTTAACTAGAGAACCATTATCCCATCAATCACACTGAGAAGGTGTTTAACTATAAGCATTCTGCTGTCCTTAATTCAAGTATACCTTTCTAGAGTTCCTGCCTTCTACATATTTTTTTTACAGTTTCCATTTTTTTTCTTCTAACTGTGGCTACCTCAGTTTTATTTGTATAAAAGCATTTTCATTTTGTGTGGCATGTAGAAGATCCTTACCCAAAATGACTACACAGAGATCACTCAGTAGAAGGTAGAAAAGTTGTTTATTGAAAACCTCTGGAGGATGAGCTGTCCCATCACGAGATAAAAAAGAGAAATATCGAAGTAGGAGGGTTAAAAAAGTAGTAAAGATACATAGCTTTTATACAAGAGATTACATCACAAGTAAGAGAGCATTGAGAAGGGAAGGGAGAGGCATCTAATTGGTTGTTGCTATTTGGAGAGATTGGAATGAAAAGTTTATGTTACAAAGGATTACATCATAAGTTGGGGAGCATTGAAAAATAGATAACAAAAGCAAATTAGAACAGAACATTTTCAGTTTCCCTGATTTTGAGAGGAATCATCCATTAGACCTTCAAACTTCAGATTACTGAGCTGACAGCATTTAATAATTTAAATATTGATAACATTGAACAAGGATAAACGTCATCATCTTTGGTTGAGTAAATGTATCTAAAGTTTAAGTAAATATTGGCTAGCACACACCATACTTATGTAGGTCACAGAGACATAGAAATAATAAAAAAAATACAGAAAAAGAATGTAAACATCCCTTTAAGTTCTTCACTTTATCATAACTCCATTCCACACAATTTCATGTAATCAAAATTATCAGTTTTACTTCACTCAATTCTTTCTCCTATTTGATCATAAAATCTTCCCTAATCCACAGGTCTGACATATTTCCATCCCCAATTTATTTATATCATTCTTTATGTCTAAATCATATACTCATTTTAATCTTATCTTGGTATTCAACATGAGATGTTGTTCTTCACCTAGTCTCCACCAAATTAATTTCTAGTTTTCCCAGAAATTTTTGTCAAATGTTAAACAAATCTTATCCCAAAAGCTTGTATCTTTAGGCTTACTAAACACTAGATTACTATGATCATATGCTCTTATATATTATTTACCTAATCTATTCCATTGATCCACCACTCTATTTATTAGCCAGTACCAGGTTGTTTTGATGATTAGCATTCAGTAATATAGTTTGAAATATGGAACTTCTGGGTCACCTTCCTTTACATTATTTTCTCTGATGCACTCAAAACCCTAGGGTTCAAACAAACTATCCATATAATAAAAATATATTCAAATATAAAAACTAAAAAGAACTTTCTAAGAAGGTTAAAAAGAAATTCAGAAAGATAAAATTAGATTAAAATCTCCTGGCAAAAATATTAAAAAGCTGTCATTGGGGAATTCCTGAGGTCTCTAAGTCAAGCAAATTCCTAATAACTACTTTTATATTCTTTTTGCCCAGAAAGCTAACAGTTGGGTACCAACCTTTGACTTCGGGTCAAAGTTGACCTAAAATTCATAGTGGTAGCTGGTGTTATGAGAATGTAGGGGGTTGACTCACACTTCAGATCTACCAGTAACCTGGCCCACAATACTCTGCCCCCTGATTTCTGACCACCAATTATAAAGGTAATCAGGAAACTCATATATATCAGTTCATAGCACAACAATTCATTCTCTCATCCTTATAGCAAAATTGAGGGGACCCCATCAAAAAAAGGGAAACATATGAGCTTATATCTGTTGCTAGTTCACTAAGCTGGTTCAGATTCCAGTTGCTCCATTGATTCTAGCTGCTAGAGCTTATGTACAAATGTTCTTTCCCTTGAATTCCAACTGTTAGTATTATGTGTGTTTGTATATGTATATGTGTTGAGAGGATATGGGAGATTAACCCATGCCTTCTTAATCCTACCAATATGCCAGGCCATAGCAATGAGCATAAATTCAGGAACTGGTATCAGAGGCTCCATTTAAAGATCCAGTTGTTCCACCTGTTTCTGTTTTACATTCCTAGATTCTCCCTTTAGTTGGTAAGGGAATCATGATAAACACCCTATACCAAAGGTAGCAGTTATAGATGATAGTTAAATCTAAGCCATCCAACGGGAGCAGAAGTAGAATGAAGTATGACTTTAATGAATGGGTTGAATACTTGGGCCACTGTTGATCCTAGTTCTCATTGTCATACTTCTATTTACTGATCTGCTGCTTTGTACCTCCTTGGGCATAACACTCTGTCATCTCATGGATCAAGTGAACTATAGCTGGTGCTAAAGTTTAGCTTGGTGAGATGTGCAGTTCCTGCAAAACAAGAGAAGGGAATTGTAACGGCCCTTTAAATGGGCGGGCACAGTGCAACAGGAGATTTGAGTGGCCCAGAAGTATTCTCTGTGGATATAGGACTGCCCTGTGGGTGGGATCCTGGCCATATTGAGATAGCTTTGTAATGGGTGATGGCTCTCTCGCTGGTTGGCTGTGTGTGTGTGACCTCACAGGCCCTTTATAGGCCCACTGCAGACAGCAGTCGCTCTCTTTAACCTGGCACTCTTTAACCTGGCTCCTTAGCCTGGGGTAGCCAAGCCAAGCCAAGTTAATGGATAGCCAAGAGGTAAGGAGAATAATTATGGATTGACCTTAGGTGGTAATTGATGTCTAAGATGAAAGGAGAATAGATTAGGAACTAGAAGGATATCTGAAGGCCTTCTCATGTAAGCCTCTTCTTCTATAGGTTAAAACACAAAAAACAAACAAACAAACAAAAAAAAAACTGAAATCAAAAGTCCCATGGTTCCAAGGTAGAAAATGATGTCGGAACTGTGATTGAAATTTGGTCTCCCAGTTTTCACTATCATTTTTTCTGTGGGAAATATCTGTATCAAGTTCTAGTTACAAACAGATTTTTGGAACACAACCACTTTATAAATTGAAGATTACCAGAATTAAGGGCTCTTAGAGCCTTGTCAAAAGCATTTACCCATTATAGCAGAAAGGAAATACTGTGAAGTAGACAATTCTGTCTACTGTCTTCACATAGCAATTTCAGCTCCAATCTTTTTTGGACCCATCAAAGAAAAACTTTTAAGACTAAAAGGAATTTATCCTTTATGATTGGATTTTAAAATTGTATTTCACTTCTATATCCATCTAAACGTAGTAGGGGAAGCAAAACTGTGCTACAAGTTAGATATACAAAGAAAATCAAACAAAAATAAAAAAGGCCTAGACCTCTGTTGGAAGGTAGGATGGTGAAAAACAAGCAAAATGAATGAGCATAGCTAGGTAAATATTAAATATTGTTTTGGGACCTGAACTGGGTTTCACTGATATAAGTGATATCAGGATATAAGGAACTTCCAATAAGAAAATTCTCTCTAACAAAGTCAATAAGCACTTGGAACTATAGTGTTAGAGAACTACTTGGGGGCTTGATTGTCCAAGTTTGGCACAGCTAATATGGTCAGATGTGGGAATTTGAAATGAATTCCCTGAGAAGCAGTAAACTAGGGAAAATTTTTTTACATCTGAAGACTCTGTTGAAGGCCTCATTTCTAAAATACATAGAGAATTGAATTATATTTATAAGAATACAAACCATTCTCCAATTGATAAATACTCAAAGGATATGAAGAGATAATTTTCAGATGAAGAAATTGAAACCATTTATACTCATATGAAAAAATGCTTTAAATCTCTATTGATCAGAGAAATACAAATTAAGACAATTCTGAGGTACCACATCACACCTCTCAGATTGGCTAAGATGACAGCAAAAGATAATGATAAATGTTGGGAGATGTGGGAAAACTGGAACATTAATGCATTGTTGTTGGAGTTGTGAACTGATCCAACTATCTGGAGAGCAATTTGAAATTATGCCCCAAAGGTTATCAAACTGTGCATACCCTTTAATCCAGTGTTTCTACTGGGCGTATATCCCAAAGAGATCAATAAAAAAGGGACAAGGACTCACATGTGCAAAAATGCTTGTGGCAGCCCTTTTTGAAGTGGCAAGAAATTGGAAACTGAGTTGGATGCCCATCAGTTAGAGAATGGATGAATAAGTTATGGTATATGAATGCTATGGAATATTATTGTTATTTAAGAAACAATCAGCAGAATGAGGCCTGGAGAGACTTATAATAACTGATGCTAAGTGAAGTGAATAGAACCAAGAGAACAATGTGCTCAGCTACAGCAAAATTATACGATACTCAAATCTTATGGATATAGCTCTTCTCAATAGGGAGGTGATTTAGTCCAATGTTCTTGTGATGAAGAGAGCCATCTGCACCAGCAAGAGGACTATGGGAACTGAGTGTGGATCACAACATAGTATTTTCATCTTTTTTATTGTTGTTTGATTGTATTTTGTTTTCTTTTTCATTTTTTTTCCTTTTTAATCTGATTTTTCTTGTGTAGCATAATAATTGTGGAAATATATGTAGAAAAATTGGATATGTTTTAACATGTATTGGATTACTTGCTGTCTAGAAGAGGGAATGGGGGGAAGGGAAGGAGAAAAAATATTTGGAACACAAAGTTTTACAAGGCTAAATATTGAAAATTATCTATGCATATATTTTGGAAATAAAAAGCTTTAATTAAAAAAAAAAAAAAAGAAGAAATTACTTCCCTGACTCTCAATATGAATTCTATTCATTATATCATTCTATAAATATAAATCAATGGAGAGATAGATATATAGATATATATCTACAAAAAAAAACATTAATTAAGAACCTATTAGCCAAGTACATGGCAGCTAGATGGCACGGTGGAGAGAGAGCTGGGCCATCTTCCTAAGTTCAAATTTGGCTTCAGATACTTTCTAATTGTACTACCATGGCCAAATCACTTAATGCTGTTTGCCTCAGTTTCCTCCTCTATAAAATGAGCAAAAGAATGAAATGGTTAATGCTTTCAATATCTTTGCCAAGAAACCCCCCAATGAGATAGCAAAGAGTCTCCAAAATGACTGAATAATAAACAACAAAAGCAAATACAAAAACAAAAAAACAATACAATCCCTCCCTGTCCTCAAGGAATTTAAATAAAGGAGAAATGACCATATATGAATCTATAAAGAATAAAGGATAGAGACCTAGAACTGTGATTTCATTGCCAGAGAGAATTTTCAGATTAGGAAATGTTGTCTACTGATGTATATCAGCATCTTTTCTGCAATCTAAAGTTTGAAGGAAAAGCCTGAGAAGTTAAATGATTTGTTTTGGGTCCCATAGCCAGGAACTGTCAAGATATTTCAACCCAGGTTTTCCTAACTTCAAAATTTACCTCAAACCATTATATCAGCCTGTCTCTCATACAGGGGAAAGTACAAAATAGTTAAATATGAGGTTTTAGTGGGAAAAGGAGTTAACATTTGGTGAAATCAGGAAAGCATTCATGGAGAGGGCACTGTTTGAACTGAGTTAATAAGGTAATTTCTGAAACAGACATTAGCACCTGGAAGGATAAAGATGAGTCTCAATGCAGAAAGAGTGGGGAAAACAGTGAATTTAAGAGTATGAAGAATTTCCAGGCATTTGTCAAAAATCACACAACCATCTCTATCATCTCCTTGTGAGGGGAACCCTGACCACAAATGTCCTTTAACAAAAAGATGTGCTCAGCAAAGTATTTGGGTAGGCTCAGGCCAGATGGCAAATGGAACCCTTATGGCTTGTTTAATAGTGAGGTAAAAGAAAAGATCTCCATTTTCCAGCTGGAGCTCAGGCTCCAGGTTCCCAGGCTGCACTTAAAGAGAAAATTCTCCCTGTGGCTCTAGACCTCCACAAAGACGCATCACTTCCCTGATGCTGCTTTTTTTTTTTTTTCCTTTGGTTAACAGGGAAGATCTGAGTTCTAACCCTAAGCCTTCTGCTTCCACCTTGAACTTGATTCTGATTTTTTTTTAAGTACCTACAATTACTGTATTTCAAGTCCCTCCAAAAAGTGAAAAGTCATTTCTATATACAAAGATTTATTTGAATAAAGTGTGGCTGTTGCAATAATATATTGAACATCCCTCACCCCCGTCTTCCAAATACTGCAAAGCAATATAATATTAGTCTTATTATCCATTTTATAAATGTGATTGTGAGTATATATAAATCCACTAGAGGGCAGTCTTCAATCAATAATGGTTAAGAACCTTTCAAGGAACCTGGACCAAAGATGGTCAGTGAGTGATTCAAATCTTTTGTTGAATTTAGAAATTTAGATAATGCTCTTCTGTGTAGGGATATTGATGAATATTGCATATTTGGAGTAAGAACAGTAATTAATAATTAAATATTCTCTCCCCGCCTCAATCCATATACCCTTTCTTGGCCGAAGAAGGCATGCTGCAAAGGAGTGAGAGTGGTAATGAAAATCATGATTAAGATGAAGAAAATGGAAATATCTCTTCACTTTAATGTCTTTATGCTATACCAAAACACTGGAAAAGGTAAAATCCTGAAAATACATTATAGTAGCACTCTAAAACCAGAAGGGACATTCCAGTTCTGGCTCTATTACTAATTATTAGAACTAAGTTAGATCTCTTTATTTTTTTTTTTTATTTTTTATTTTTTTTTTTATTTTTATTTTTTTGCTGAGGCAATTGGGATTAAGTAACTTGACCAGGGTCACACAGCTAGGAAGTGTTAAGTGTCTGAGGCCAGATTTGAACTCAGGTTTCCTGACTTCAGGGCTGGGGCTCTATCTACTATGCCACCTAGCTGCCTCAGTTGTCTTTATTTCTTTAAGACTTGGTCTTTTCATCTGAAAAATAAGTGGATAAAATTAATGCCTTATGCAATTCTAAGAACTTGTCCCTGGCTTTCATGAATCAACTGTCAGGCAGCATTTATCTTTTGAAGAACATTTTTTGATTTTTTGAAGCTAAACATGGAAACCATACCAGAATTCTGCAGCCAATACTAAAGCAGAATCATACCAGAATTCTGCAGCCAATACTAAAGCAGAAACCATACCAGAATTCTGCAGCCAATACTAAAGCAGAATCATACCAGAATTCTGCAGCCAATACTAAAGCAGAATCATACCAGAATTCTGCAGCCTATACTAAAGCAGAAACCATACCAGAATTCTGCAGCCTATACTAAAGCAGGCAAATACCTGCAATGTTTAAGAATCTCCTAGAATTTGTAGCATATTGTCTTTTATAGTTCAGAGACTTTCATCCTATACCATACCACTCTATTTCAATGCAATGAGCCAGATTCAATGAACAATGCAATGAACAAGACTTGGAGGGGAGAGCTTAATATCTATCTTCATCTATTAGAAATGTTGTCATATGGAAAAGGAGTTAGATTCTCATCCTAGGAAATAAAACTAGGAATAGAGAGGAGAAATTTAGTGAGCTAATATTTGGGCCAACGTCAAAAAGACTCTTTTGAATTAGAGCTACGTAAAAAATTGAAAGTATTCAAACAGAGATTGGATATTAAGTCCTTGAGGATGTTACTTACAAAAGTGATTAAATTTAAAGGTAAGAAAATTGCACTTGAGAAATGAGCAGAACCAGAAGATCACTATACACTTCAACAACAATACTGTATGAGGATGTATTCTGATGGAAGTGGAAATCTTCAACATAAAGAAGATCCAACTCACTTCCAGTTGATCAATGATGGACAGAAATAACTATACCCAGAGAAGGAACACTGGGAAGCGAATGTAAATTGTTAGCACTACTGTCTATCTACCCAGGTTACTTATACCTTCCGAAGCTAATAATTAATGTGCAACAAGAAAATGGTATTTACACACATATATTGTAACACATGTAAAATGTATGGGATTACCTGCCATTGGGGGGAGGGAGTGGAGGGAGGGAGGGGATAATTTGGAAAAATGAATAAAAAAAAAAAAAAAGAAAAGAAAAGAAAAGAAAATTGCACTTGAGAATACCTATTTGGTCATTTCCAACTATAAAATTCTATGAATTTTTAAATCTTTATAATACAGACACTTACAAGTGGAAGATTACCCATTATACTTGGGGCTTTTGAGCTCTATCATCTTAGAATTGAAACAGAATACAAAGCTTTTGTCTTCAACAATCTTGAATGATTAACAATTGATATGGTTAATAATAAATTTTCATAACGCTTAATCTCTCTTCAAAATTATATAATCATGGATACATTGGAAATGGTAAGAAGGAAGACCTGGAATCTAAGGTGGGAAAAGATATTTAAGTTTGTAGCTTAAGAACATTACTTGATTGCAGTGGAAGTAGGAATGAGAAAAGTCAAAGAATAAATAGGAAAGAAAAAGGATGAGATGGATAGTTTTGATTTATTACATAAGAACTTGAGTGGCTGTTTTGTTTTAAAGACAAAAGGAGATATTATCATGACATGCAGATAATCTCAGTTTCTCAAAAGCTATATTTTAAAAAAACAAGTCCTGACAGGTTTTCCCATGCTGAAAAGGACTATATTTCTATCACTTGAAAACCAGTCTAGTTAACTTCAAGGTAGTTTGTCACTAAAGGATTTTCCACCAGATGATTTCCCCCCCCCCCCCAAACAGTGCATTAAACATGGAAGGATAATGATCTGAAATGGTAGAAGGAAAAAATTTGCTTAGGTAAAATCTAGAACCTTAAAGCTCAAAATAAAATCAAAAGGACATCATAGAAATTATAGACCTGAACATAGAACTATCCTAAAATTAATTTTCACATTTAGGATCATATGGTGACTCAAAGCCAGGATGATTTATTATTCACTACATCAGCATGTCAAAAACAGGAATGTGGACAGATAGGGTAGAGGACAGAGTTTGTGCTTGCTTAGATTTATTTGCATGCCAAAAGCATCTTGGGAGTGAATAGATTTCATAACCTATATGCTGTAGTGGTATTACTTTGGCCAAATTCTCTATAATGGGCTACAGAGTACAGGCTTCCTTTAACTGGTAAAAATGGAAATTATTACAAGCAATTTTTAATCCCAAATCAGAAAGTTGTCTGACACAATTGACTGAGTTACAGCACCAAATACAGTAAATCCAAAGAGCAGACTTAATATTAACCTGAGGACACTTTGCTATTCTTTTATCCAAAGCACTCTAGCTTAATGTGGTGACTCATAAACTTAATTGTGACTAAAGAGTCAACAAAATGCACTTATCAAGGAAAGGCTTTCCAGTCACAATACTCCAACAAGGAAGAGAATATGGCGAACAAGTGCCTCAGAAGAGGCAGCACTTCAGCTGAAGACTATAGTTAAGGCAAATTAGGTGACAACCATAACAAATAATCCTATATGGGGGAAGAGTGTGGATGGAAACAACAGAAATAAAACACTCAACAGGGAGGAGAGTCCTGCAGAAGAATTCAATGACATAAGCAGCCAATATCTGCGTTCCTAATGTCATAGGGGTATCCATGGTCTGTTCCTCCATATATTGGTTAGGCAATGTATCATGTATACCCCCTCCATAATAATGTTTACTGGCTCCATATGTTCTCAATTTGTGTGTTCCTTTAGGTTTATTGGAGAAAATGTTTTATTGCTTCTTTTCTTATTATGCTATCTCATTAAATGCCTTTGTTTTGAATTAATTGTGTCCTCTGGCTGAACTACTAAAAGTAAACACATCAGTAGAGCCTTATAAGATGAAGTTTTAAATGGATATCAACCCACAGAGTACCTTGAGCCTAAGTTAGCTTTTCTGGTTGACCCATATAAGTAAGGCAGAGTTCCTCCAATGCCATAAAATCATATAATTTTTAGAGTCAGAAAAGATCTTAGAGATCATCTTGACTTTTTGCTGGTTTTGCTGTTCAGTTTGTCTGACTCTTCTTGACCTTACTTGGGATTTTCTTGGTAGAGATATTGGAGTGGTTTGCTAGTTCCTTCTCCAATTCATTCCTCCAATGAGGAAACTGAGACAAACAGGATTAAGTGACTTGGTTAGAGTTATACAGCTATTAAGTGTTTGAAGGCAGATTTGAATTCAGGAAGATGAGCCTTTCTGACCTTAAGGCCAGCTTCATTTTAGAGGGGAAGAAAACTTACATTCAAGTAAATCAAACCATTAGACTCTTATGCTTCTTTTATTTGGATAGGTACAGAAGACAGATTTGGACAGGGGGACATTAAGAGAAAAGGGAGACTGTGCATTGTGTATATTAGAGACTCCTTGGGAAATAAGGTTGGCAAAATTCATTTTCATCCGAGTTTCTATTGTGTGCTGTAGACAACCAAACTAGAAATTATAGAAAGACTACATACAAAAGAAATTGACAACAATCCTACTTGCCACCAAAGAGTTATAATAATCTGGGGGCAGGTGCATTATATTGTAAGACATTATGATAGAGTGAAATGGGCTTTCAATTTGAAGTCAGAGACCTGTGTTCCAATTATGTCTCTATTATTTGCTTATATATGACCTTACTACAACAAAACCTTGGAAACAGGAACTGTCTGTGTCTTTATATATAATAGCACCTAGCACAGAGTTAACATTTATAAATGCTTATGAGTTGATTTACTTTAAACAAGTCATTTCTTTTCTTGGGCCTTTAAATTTTATATATATAATTATTTATATTAAAGAAGAATTGTACTGTGTTCTCAAAATTATATTATTTATTAGCTATTCAATGACCATACATGGAAACATTTCTTTTTTTCTTTTTTTTTTCCTTTGTTTTACTCCCCAAGAGGCAATTGGGGTTAAGTGACTTGCCCAGGGTCACATAGCTAGGAGGTAATATGTATCTGAGATCAGTTTTGAACTCAGGATTCCTGACTTCAGGGCTGGTGTTCTAACCACTACACCACCTACCTGCCCCTACATGGAACAATTTTTAGCTTTTCCTCACCAATTTTTCTCACCCTCTGATTGAAGGACTAGAAGGTGGAATACCAAATTCCTCCCTAAACTTTCCTTTAATAAAGGCAGAAATTGGAATTCCAACTCATTATACTCTCAACAGCAACTCCATTGGTTTTAAATACCATAGGACAAGATATTTCCTAGTTCTCTTTCCCTCCTCTGTTTGCTTCCTCTAGTGTTTTATCTTCCCTCAGCAGATAATGAACTCCTAGAAGACAAGAACTATCTTCTTTTTCTTATGCATATTCTCAGTGTTTAGCACAGTACTTGGCATTTAGAAGGTGCTTAATAAATGTTTATTGAATTAAATTAAATTGGGAAGAGGATTGTGCAAAGAGTACATACAAAACAAAAGAATCTTAAGTACTAGGCAAATATGTGTCTTCAGAAATCTGCTTCACTGATATTACTGTATACTGCAAAATAAGAGTCCATTAACATTCAGCTGCCTTTGGACATGCTTGAAGATAGTCCATGTCTACTAAATGGATATCATTTTGTATGTTTCTAAAGAATATCCACAAATGAGAGATTAAAAGGCAGCTCTCAGTTGTTGTTGCTGTTTTTTTTAACTTTCTCAAATATGTGCTGAAGAGTGAAAATCTTAAAATATTTCTGCTTTTGCTCAAACACACTTTGGCCTTAAAGTGAGAGTTGAAATAAAAATTCTTTTAAGTTGTTTCACAGAGTAGAAGAAGCTTATTCATCTCCTTCCTTCTCTTTCTTTTCTTCCCACCTCTTAAAAAAAAAAAAAGTAATTCTTTCTTCTGACTGGCTATGAGCCCTTGCATGTTCTCTCATGGAAATACCCTCATAGTTGCATAATTCCAGTGACCCTTACCTACCATTTGTGCTCCAGTCTGCCCATTTATTATGAAAGAACTCAAAGGTCACAGCTTGTCAAGGTTTGGCCAGCTTCATGGAAGGAAAGAAAGCAGCTGTTCAGCCCCACAGGTCAGAAGATTTGGTGTTATCAAGATGTGTTTGTCTGGCTTTGCTCCACACCCATTCCTTTTGTCCTCACCCTTGCCAGAAAGAATGGCTTTTCTATCCAAAAACTGCAACAGGGAACCCCACAGTCACAGAAGCAGCCATGACTGCCACTGTTAGCAAGAAGCCCTCTATACCAAGCCAGGAACCAAAAATTTAAGATGGTCTAAAATTGGAGAAGTAACAATAGTTTGGCTGGGAGCCTTGGTGGATTCAAGTTCTTAGTCACTAATTACCTGTGGAAGAACAGTACTCTGAATTATTATTAGGTCCCTCAAAGTATGCACATCTCACTTTCTGGGGACATTTTTTCTATTAAGTAGAACCCTCTACCGGCAACAATGAAAGCTTTTCATTCTTTCATTTCATAGAGTAGCTACTCCAAGGCCCACACTGGTTTCCTTCCTTTATGCAAGCTTCTAATTCACAACCAGAGAAAAATTTATGCTTCACACCTGGTCCGGTTAATAATATAACAAGAACCTTTGTTCCCCTTAACAAAGCTATGGATAGATAAGGAAAAGTGGGAAAAGAATATCAGCACAAAGAGACAACCACTTGGTGGTATGGAGTCTTCAGATCATATTCACCCATGGAGATACTTAGAAAGTACTGGCAAAAAAAAAAAAAAAAAAATCTTCACTTTGATTAAGCAGCAAGGTTGCCTGCTATTCTTGCTGTTTCATGGGATATCTATGTATGTGTTACAGATTGCTGGCATCCCTTACTTCAGAGAAAAGAGCTCAAACTGTTCCCTCACTTTCCTTCAATCTGCATTTCCCTAATTTATTGGCCATGTGGAGCCATTTGTTCAGGAATCTATGCATCATAAAGATCCCATTTCCCTTATCCAATATTGACTTGCTAAAAAGCTTTAGCTTTCTCCCTCCCTTAATTCAGGGTTTTCAAATGAAAGTGATCTCTTCTGTTTTAAATAATTAGGACTGCTATTCGAATATCCATGTTCTGCCCAGTCTAATTCCCCTAAATTTTTCATATGCCAATATTGCCTTTCCTTTGGCACTTTCCAAGATAAGAGTTTATTCTTTCATTTTTCTAATAAAGCTGAGAAATTTAGATACAATAGAAAGACTGAGGAAAATCATGTCAAAAGTTTGGAGATTTAGGTTCTAAATAATCCCTGCTGCTAGCTAGTTATATAATTGAGCACAAGTCTTTTTCTTGTTCCTGATCCCAATATTTTCATTTTGAAAATGAGGGATTTGGACAAATGTTTTCTAAAGTTCTTTCTGGTTCTAAAATACTATAATTGTTGGATGTATAGAGCAGGAAAAGACAGAAAAGAGAAATATGATGAAATATAATAGAATGAAATTGGCAAAAAATATGGGATCTAAATAGGGGGGATAAGGGGTGGGAAAATGGAACAATGCCAATATCTATTAAAGTAGATTTTTCTGCTTTCACAAAATCATATTATTCTAAGAGCATACAGAACTGTAGGTCAAAACTTCACAGATCAACTTCTCCATTCTCCCACTTCTAGGCAAGACTATTATAAATATTCAAATAAAAGTTAGCAATAGGAAGATGGAAGCAACAAGAATTTATTATGCTTTTACAGATATCTCCTTTGATCTTCACAACAATCTTATGAGATTGGTGCTAGTATTATCTCTTATACATTTGAAGAAACTGAGGCCAACAGAAATTAAATGACTTGCCCAGCACTACACACAGCCAATAAATGCTGAGCTCAGATTTGAACTCAGGTCTAAGACCAGGTCCATTGCTTTATTCACTCTGCTACCTAACTCCTCTGAAACAAAACAAAAATGAATGCCTACTATTTGTAGTAAAATTATAAGCTATTCAGAAGGACAACTATGCCTTCAACTATGATAAAATACAGTCTGTATGGGAAGAAAAATACATATAAAAATATAACTAAATTATGAAACAGTATGGGCCCAACAAACAAAATAGGAAATAATGGTACATAGAAGTTCAAAAAGGAAAAGATCTTTTAATCACTTCAGCCTTCAATAATAGGTAAAATGTGGGTAGGTAGAGGAGAGGATGAAGAGTTTTCTGAATGGAAAAGCAGTAGGAGCAAAGGCAGACACCTAAGAGTATGTAGGCTAAAGGAATGTTTCATGGAGCATGTGAGTCATAAGATGGACTTGAAAAGTAATGAGAATTCCAATAGATGAATTTGTGAGGGAAGTCAACCAGATGATGGATATACAAAGGTGGGGACGAAGAGATATAGAAACCATACCAAAGGAATAATAAGAAAATCTATATGGCTTAAAAAGTGACCTATTATGAGATAATGTATACTGGAGCCAGAATGTTCATACCTTTGAAAGAAAAGCAAAGGTTTTTGGACTTAACTCTGTAGGAAATAAGGCATCAAAGAGTGTATTAATAAAACTGTGCATTGACAAAGTCACAAAAGGAACTAAAAAGGAGAAAATGATACACAAAACATTAAGAAGAAAAAAAATCAGACTGGTAGGATTTTCTGATGGAAGTGAAGATAAGCGAACAAAAAATGTATCTCAACTTCTAGAAATGGGGAGCAAGTAGAAAAAAAAAAAAAACTTTGATAGAAATAGGGAAGTCAGTAAAGAAAACTCACTTCTTTAGGAATGGAAAGATATTTTGAAGTGATGAGGAAATATCTAAGTTAAAATGTCCAGAAAGCAATATAAGATATAAGATTAGTGTTTGGAATAAAAGTGAAGCTGAAAATTTTGATTTGGGCATGATTGTTGTAAAGGTGAGAACTGAAATTTGGAATGTGAACAAGATTGTCAAGGGGCAAGATGGTAAGAGAAACAAAGGCAGGAGCAAACCTTAGGTTATATCCATGTGGGGAATATAACAGGAAATAAAGAAAATTTGTTTTTCCATCAAATTATCTTTTGACTTATATCATTAAGTATTCTAATGACATAATTTGCATCACCTTAGTAAAAGATAAATTCTATGAAGACAGGGACTCTTTTGTCTTGGGACCCCAGCATACAGCATAGTGGCTTGTATAATCTATATTTCATTAAGTGATTAATGACTGTTAGTTGATTGAATGAATGAAGTAATCAAATTAATGAATGATAAGACACAAAAGGAATAGGCCATAATGGTAGAAGGGAATATCAAGGGTAATATATTACCAGTAAAAGTCAAGAAGAAGAATTTCATGAAGAGGATAAAGGAAGAACAATGTGAAATATGTTACAAGCCACAACGACAAAATGTATTTGGGAGTGAGGGAAGAAGTAGATGAAGATGTATTTAGGTCTTTTTACCTGCTAACCTGGATACTTGATTTGGATCAAGCTACTTTCAGTCTTGTTTTTGTATAGAGTTTGATGAACAAAGATAAGATTTGATTTTTAGGATCTAGCAAGACATTTGAAAACAATGGGAGCTATGGACAGTCAAATTCATACCATCAGGAGATCATAGATTTATATCTAAGAGTATAGAGTGAAACCTTAGAAATCATTAAATCCTATACTTTCATTTCAGAAATGAAGAAACAAAGACTCAAGAGATGTTTAAATTCATCAATCTTCCTGAAATGCTGCTCTGATCACATCACCTGCTTCCCATATCCCCCTGATTCTACAAATTATTGTCAGCTTTCTATTACCTCTAGGAATAAATATAAAATCTTCTCTTTACCTTTTAAAGTTCTTCATAATTTTACCCTTTCCTAACTTTCCAGTTTTTTTATTTGTTGGTTTTTGTTTTTTGTACTTTCCTGCTTTTCACAAAGAAGGTAATCTAATTATGCTGGCTTTGTTACTTTTCTTTACTGAATACTCCATCTCTGGAGTTTTTTTTTTAATTTAAAAAAATACATTAAAGCTTTTTATTTTTAAAACATATACATGGATACTTTTTCAACATTGACTCTTGCAAAACCTTGTATTCCAATTTTTCCTTCCCTTCGCCCCTGCCTCCTCCCCTAGATGGCAAGTAATCCAATAGATATTAAACATGGTAAAATATATGTTAAATCTGATATATGCATATTTATACATATTTATACAATTATCTTGCTGCACAAGAAAAAATTAGATCAAAAAGGAAAAAATGAAAAAGAATATAAAATGCAAGCAAACAACAACAAAAAGTGAAAATGCTATGTTGTGATCCATTCTCAGTTCCTACAGTCCTCTCTCTGTGTGTAGATGGCTCTCTTCATCACAAGATCATTGGAACTGGCCTGAATCGTGTCATTATTGAAAAGAGCCATGTCCATCAAAATTGATATCATATTATCTTCTGGTTTTGCTCATTTTGTTTAGCATCAGTCCAAGTATCTCTCCAGGCATCTCTAAAATTATCATGCTGATCATTTCTTATAAAACAATAATATTTCATAACATTCATGTACCACAACTTATTTACACATTCTCCAAATGATGAAAATCCACTCAGTTTCCAGTTTATTGACACTACAAAAAGGGCTGCCACAAACATTTTTGCACATGTGGGTCCCTTTCCCTCCTTTAAGATTTCTTTGAGATATAAACCCAGTAGAAACATTGCTGGATCAAAAGATATGCATATTTTGATAGCCCTTTGATCATAGTTCCAAATTGCTCTCCAGAATGGTTGGATCTGTTCATAACTCCCAACAATGTATTAGTGTCCCAGTTTTCCCACATCCCCTCCAACATTTGTCATTATATTTTCCTGTAATCTTAGTCAACCTGAGAGGTATATAGTGGTACCTCAGAGTTGTCTGAGTTGTCTCTGATCACTAGCAATTTAGAGCACCTTTTTATATAACTAGAAATGGTTTCAATTTCTCATCTGAAATTTTTTCATATCATTTGACCATTTATCAATTGGAGAATGGATTTAATTCTAATAAATTTGAGTCAATTCTCTATGTATTTTAAAAATAAGGCCTTTATCATTCCCAGTTTATTGCTTTCCTTCTAATCTTGTCTGCATTACTTTTGTTTATATAAAAACTTTTTAACTTAATATAATCAAAATTATCTATTTAGTGTTCAATAATGAACTCCAGTTCTCCTTTGACCACAAATTCCTTCTTTCTCCACAGATCTGAGAGAAACTAAATATACTTTATTCTTCTAATTTGCTTATAATATCTCTCTTTATGTCTAAATTATGATCTCATTTCAACCTTATCTTGGTATAGGATGTGATGTGTGGGTCAATCCCTAGTTTCTGCCATATTAGTTTCTAATTTTCTCAGCAGTTTTTGTCAAAGAGCAAATTCTTTTCCCAAAAACTGTCCTGTGAACTTAACTTATTCCACTTATCAACTTTTCTATTTCTTAGCCAGTACCAAACTGGTTTGATGACCACTGCTTTATAATATAGTTTCAGGTCTGACACAGGTAGGGCACCTTCAGTGGCATTTTTTTCTTCATTAATTCTTTTGAAATTCTTGACCTTTTGCTCTTCCATGTGAACTTAGTTATTATTTTTTCTAGATCTACAAAATAACTTCTTGGGAGTTTAATTGATTGATTGATATGGCACTGAATAAGTAGATTAATTTAGGTAGTATTTTCATTTTTATTATATTTTCTTGGCCTACCCATGAGCATTTGATATTTTTCCAATTAATTAGATATGACTATTTCTGTGGAAAGTATTTTGTAGTTGTGTTCATGTAGTTCCTGACTCTGCCTTGGCAGATATTTTATATTTTATATTATTGACAGTTATTTTAAATGGAATTTCTACTTGTATTTCTTGCTATTGGACATTGATGGCAATATATAAAAATGCTGATGGTTTATGTAGATTTATTTTGTATCCTGCAACTTTGCTAAAGTTGTGAATTGTTTCTAGTAGTTTTTTTTTAATTGATTCTCTAGAGTTCTTTAAGTATACCATCATATCATCGGCAAAGAGTGATAATTAGGTTTCATTATTACCTATTCTAGTTCCTTTAATCTCCTTTTCTTCTTTTTCTGCCAAAGCTAACATTTGTAATACAATATTGAATAGTATTGATGATAACAATGGGACAACCTTGTTTTATCCTTGATCTTATTGGGAATGGTTCTAGTTTGTCCCTATTACATATGATAGTTGCTAATGGTTTTAAATAAATGCTACTGACTATTTTAAGGAAAACTCCATTTATTCCTATACTCTAATGTTTTTAATAGGAATAGGTGTTGACTTTTATCAAATGCTTTTTCTGCATCTATTGAGATAATCATATGATTTTTGTTAGTTTGGTAATTGATATAGTCAATTATGCTAATAGTTCTCATAATATTGAATCAGCCCTGCATTCCTAGTATAAATTTTATTGGTCATGGTATACTATCCTGGAGTTTACTTTCTCTAATCTCTTTACTAATATTTTATCTAATATTTTTGTATCAGTATTCATTAGGGAAATTGTTCTATAATTGTTTTTCTCTGTTTTCATCCTAACTGGTTTTAGTATCAGCACCATATCTATGTCATAAAAGGAATTTGGTAGGACTCCTTTCCCTATTTTTTCCAATAGTTTGCATAATATTGGAATTAATTGTTCTTTAAATGTTTGTTAGAATTCACATGTAAATCCATCTGACCCTGGAGATTTTTTCTTAGGGAGTTGATTAATAGCTTGTACTATTTCTTTTTCTAAAATGGGACTATTTAAGTAATTTATTTCCTCTTCTGTTAATCTGGGCAATTTGTATTTTTGTAGGTATTACTCCATTTCACTTAGTTTATAAAATGTATTGACATATAGTTGAGCAAAATAACTTCTAATTATTGCTCTAATTTCCTCTTCATTGGTAGAAAATTCTCCTTTTTCATTTTTGAGACTAACAATTTCATTTTCTTCTTTCCTTTTTCTAATAATATTAACTAAGGTTTTATCTTATTAATTAATTAATTCATTTGTTTGTTTGTTTGTTTTGCTGAGGCAATTGGGGTTAAGTGACTTGCCCAGAGTCACACAACTAGGAAATGTTATGTGTCTGAAGTCAGATTTGAACTCAGGTCCTCCTGCCTTCAGTGCTGGTACTCCATCCACTGCACCACCTAATTGCCTCTTTTGTTGGTTTTTTTCATAAAACCAACTCTTAGTTTTATTTATTAATTCAATAGTTTTCTTACTTTCAATTTTATTCGTCTCCCCTTTTATTTTCAGAATTTCTAATTTGGTACTTAATTGAGGATTTTTAAATTTGTTCTTTTTCTAGCTTTTATAGTTGCAAGGCCTAATGCATTGATCTCCTCTTTCTCTATTTTATGCAAGTAAGCATGTAGAGATATAGAATTTGTCCTAATAATCACTTTGGATGCATCCCAAAATTTTTGTTATGTTGTCTCATCATTGTCATTCTCTTGGATGAAATTAGTGATTATGTCTATGATTTGTTGTTTCACCTGCCCATTCTTAAGAACTAAATTATTTATTTTCTAATTAATTTCTGGTCTATTTTCCCCTGGCCTTATTATTGCATATAATTTTTATTGTATCATGACCTGAAAAAAAATGCATTTACCATTTTTGTCTTTCTGCATTTGATTTTGAGATTTTTATGCCCTAATATATGGTCAATTTTTGTATTGGTTCCATGTACTATCAAGAAAAAGGTATATTCCTTTCTGTCTCCTTTCATTTTTCTCCAAAGGTCTATCATCCCTAACTTTTCTAGGATTCTAGTTACCTCCTTAATTTTTTTCTTATTTATTTTGTGGTTTGATTTATCCAATTCTGAGAGACCAAGACTGAGATCCTCCACTAGTATAGTTTTGTTGTATAATTCTTCTTGGAGATCTCTTAACTTCTCCAGCTATTTGGATGCTATACCACATGGTACATATATGTTTAGTATTGATATTACTTCATTATCTATGGTACCTTTAAGTAGGATATAGTTTTCTTCCTTATCACTTTTAATTAAATCTATTTTTGCTTTTGCTTGATCTGAAATCAGAATGGCTCTCTTGCTTTTTTTTTTTTTTTTTTTTTTTTTTACTTCAGCTGAAGCATAATAGATTCTGCTCCAGCCTTTTATCTTTACTCTAAATGTATCATTCTTCTTTAAATGTGTTTCTTATAAACAAGACATTGTAGGATTCCAGCTTTTAATTCAGTGTGCTATCCACTTCTGTTTTATGGGAAAGTTCATCCCATTCACATTCACAGATAAAAATACTAATTTTGTATTTCCTGCCATCTTGCTTACTGCCAATTATATTTTTCTCTTCCCTTTTCCCCTTCCCCTCCTCTCCAGTATTTTGTTACTGACCACACCTCAAACAGCTCTCCCTTTTTGCAGCCCCTGCCCCTTTCTTACATTTTTCTCCAACTTCTATTCTCCCTTCTAATAGCTTAATTCCTTCCTTTCCCCCTTCTCCTACTTTTCTATAGGCTAAGCCAAGCTTCTATGTGAAGCTAAATGTGTCTGATATTCTCTCTTTGAGCCAAATCTGAAGAGAGTAAGATTCACACAAAGCTCATCACATTCCTCCCTTTCCCTCAGTTGCATTGTCTTTTTATGCCTCTTCATGAGATATAATTTATCTCATTTTAACTCCATTTTCCTCTTCTTCCAGAAGAATCACCTTTCCTCCTCAAATTTCTTTTTTATATCATCACAATAAAATCTAATTATACCTGCACCCTCTAAGTATACCCATAACAGAAATACAGCTCAAGAGTTAAACATATCTTCTTCCCATATAGGCATATACGCTTTTTAACTTTTAAAAGAAAATTATTTTTTCTTTCTTTTTTTACCTTTTTATGTTTCTCTTGAGTTTAGTACTTGAAGATCATATTTTCTATTCAGCTCTCATCTTTTCATCAGAAATAGATGAAATTCATCTGTTCCATTGAATGTCCATCTTTTTCCCTGAAAGATATGCTCAGTTTTGCTGGATAGTTGACTCTTGACTGCAATCGAAGTTCCTTTGCCTTTTGGAAAATGAGATTCCATACCCTTCAATATTTTAAAGTGGAAACTGCTAGGTCCTACGTAATCCTGATTGTGGCTCCTCAATATTTGAATTGTTTTCTCTGGCTGCTTGCAACATTTTGTCTTTGATTTGGTAATTCTGAAATTTAGCTACAATGTTCCTTGGAGTTTTCATTTTGGGGTTTCTTTCAGGCAGTGATCAGTGAATTCTTTCAATAGCTATTTTATCCTCAAGTTCTAAGACATCTGGGTAGTTTTCCTTGATGATTCCCTGAAAGACAATGTCTAGGCTCTTTTTCAACATGGTTTTCAGAAAGTTCAATAATTCTTATACTGTCTCTCCTAGATCTATTTTCCAGATCAGTTGTTTTTCCAATGAGGTATTTTACATTTTCTTCTATTTTTTTTTCATTTTCTTTTGGTTTTGTTTGATTGATTTTTGAAGTCTCCTTGATTCATTCATTTCCATTTTTTCAATTCTAATTTTTATTGAATAATTTTCTTCAATTAGCCTTTTTGTCTCCTTTTACATTTGGCCAATTGAACTTTTAAAAGAAGTGTTTTGTTCATTGTATTTTTGCCCCCATTTTACGAAGTTTGTTTTTAAATGAATTGGTTTATTTTCCATATCTATTTTTGTAAGGAGCTATATGCTTTTTTCATTTCATCAAGTCTATTTTTAAGGAGCTTTTTTCAGATTAATTTTCTTTTTCCATGCCCTCTTGCAAAGATCTCATTTCCTTTCCCCAATTTTCTTCTAACTCTCTTTTAAGATTCTTTTTGAATTCTTCTAAGAGAGTCTTGTGAAATGGGAATCAACTCATATCACCTTTGGGGGCTTCATCTGGAGCTGATTTGCCTTTAGGATCCTCTGGGTTTGAGGTTTGTTCTCTTTCTCCACAAAAGCTGTTTATAGTCAGAGTTCTTTTATTTTTTTTTTTTGCTTATTTTTTAAAGGTTGAGGTCTGCTTCAATAGCTGCTTTAGTTTGCCCTGGGTCTGGTGCTTCTAGTGTCTCTTTGGAGGTCCCTGTAGTATCCTCTTTCAGTGCCTCACATTGGGTACCAAAAGTATCCTTCTGGAGGTCACTGTTTGGGCACCAAAATGTATTGTTCAGATTAGGTCTCTGAAGGATTTCTGGACCAGCCTTAGTCTTTGTGGAGGGGTGAAGTTGGCAGGAGAGCCACCAAGATGTTTGAAGATGGAGAGTGTGTCATTTCCAGTCTTCTTAGCCCTTAAATACCTCAGTATGGTTACATCAATGCATCACACTATATGCTAACTAAAGAACTATTATCTCATCAGTCACATTGAGTATGTGCTAACTATAAGCACCCTGTTGTAAGTATCCCTTGCTTCAAGTAAAACACAGGTGGTCAGCCCTCCTTGATTTCTTCAGGAAGGGAGGTGGCACTAAAGGGAAATGGGGAGCCAAATCAGATATTGTTATCAGTTTTCCTCTGGGATAAAGGGTCTTATATCTTACTCAGCATTCACCCACTATCTACAAGTACTGCTGACTGAATTCCTGTACTGGGTAAACACAGCCAAGTTCCACGTTTTTCCAGGGCTTAGAGGCTCAAAATTTGCCTTTTGTATTTGCTTTGGGTATCTTATAGCTAAACTGCTGAACTGCTGGCTTGTATCCAGGACAGGGCAGCCTAAGAGCCTCAGAGTAGATTCCCCAGTGTGTGGCTGCAGCAACACCCTGGCTCCCTTCCCCCTGATGCCTGCCCTGGGCTCACTGTGCTGCAGTCTGGGCTCAATAGCCTCTTCCACAGACCTATTCTGAAGTTCTTCCAAAGTATCTTCTTCTGGAAATTTGTTGTACTTCAAATATTTGTGGATTCTGTCACTCCAAAATCAGTTCAGAGGTTTAATCTGATGTTGATTTGAGGAACAGCTCAGAGGAGCTCAGATAGAGACATGTCTACTCTACATCATCTTGGCTTGGCCCCCATCTCTGAAGATTTTAATCCATTGCTCCTCCTATCTGGAATGCTCTCCCTCCTTGTGTCTGCTTCCTAGCTTCCTTGGTTTCCTTCAGGTCTCAGTTGAAATCCTACTTCCTTCAAGAAGCCTCAATCCCCCATAGTGCTGGGGCCTTCTCTGTGAGATTATCTTCAGTTTTCATATATATATATATATATATATATATATATATATATATATATATATATATATATGTTGTCTCCCTCATTAGAATGTGGTATCCTTGAGGGCAGAGACTATTTCGTGACTTTTTTAGATAATAAAAACTTAATAAATATTTGTTGACTTTATTGTTGATTTTTCTCATATGAGACAGCATGAAGATTTTACTCTTTTTAATTTTCAGAAAATATTTGTACCAGCAAAAGAGATCTTTCTCAAGGTAATTTAATAATATTTAACTGCAATTAATCATGAAACATTTTCAAAGAAATTGATTCTGAGAATGAGGATGATCTGAAAGTCATTAGTAGGGAAGAATTAAATTGATAGGATTTGATGGTAGGTTTGGTGTGGGAGCAAACAAAAGAGAGGATCTAAAGATAACTCTAAGATTTGGAAACTGGATGATAGATAGAAGAATAAAACCATGAATACCAACAACAACAAAAAATTATCAGGTCTAGTGAACATGCACACATTTATTAAATGTTTATTGGCCTGCTGCATAGGAAAGAGTAGGGAAAACACAATGAGATCAGTTTAAGATATGTTATATTTTAGATGATGATAAGAAATACAGGTTCATCTGATAATCAGGCAGTTAAAGATGCAGGACAGAATTTCATAAGGAAAGTTGGGGGGGGAAAGATCCATCCATATTCTACTTAGAAATAGTTGGTAGAATTCATGAAGATGAATGAATATATTTTTGGTCAAATAAGTAATTTTTCTTGCCAGTTCAAGTCAGCCACATGTACAGTTATTGTTCATAAAGACAATGTTACATAAACACTCTGAAGATTAAGAATGTTTAGCCATACTATATGTATTTTCCCACTGATTTCTCTGGAGGGGAAACTATTATGGAAACTTTAATTATGTGATAGGAAAATTTGACTTCTAATAATTTAGAGATAAAGATGCAAATCTAGGGTGTTGTTGTACAGAATGAGGTCTTTAAGCCAAGCAATATTTTGAAAAGCATTCATCAACAACTACTCTCTGCCCCAAAAGAATTAGTATTGTTTGGATTATAGAGAAATAAACATTATAGGTCCCAATTGGCCAATTAATGCCATATATAGCCAAGCTACTGCACAAATAGAGATCAAAAAAAAAAAAAAAAAATCCAGCTACATGTTGATAGCCAGAATACAAGAATCATTCAGTTCTTAAAAATGAATTGTAATGAATGAAAATAAATTTACAAACAATGAACAATGCCACGTTTTTGCATTGTACTGTGACATACCATCTAATCACTCTATTATTATATTCATTAAAGCACAGCCATTTTTCTCTGCACATTTATACACTATCATGTTAAAAACAAACAAAACAAAAAACCCATGTCCCTTCCCAAAAGGAGATGTGGATTACAATGACACAAATAGACATGGAAACTCTGAAAGCTACTCCCAGAGTTGCACTTAAAACCAGGCAGGATTTGGCTTTTCCCATCTAGCCTTCCCAATGATGAATGATGGGAAATGATCCAACTCCAAGAAGTTATGGTTGAAGTTTAAAACGGAACTTTCAGTCTTAGCAAAGCAATTAAAACTCTAACAGGGAGGCCAACATACAGCATGACTTCATGTCACTTGGCCATTCTTGGCTCTGATCATAGCTGTAGGAAACAATTAACTTTTAGTAGAACTCAGAGGTGGAAAAGCAATAAAACTTTTAGCAGTGAGTGGGAGTATGTGACAAATTAGCTTAAATAATATAAAAACTACACCTATATTAGGGAGACTATGAGACCAGGGTTAAATTACCCTATAGAGCAAAATGCTTATAATTTGAGAGGAAGGAAGGGACTATAGAAGATTATATGCCGAAATCTGAGGGGTGAATTGTATTTTTTTGCATCATTGCCATGAAAAGAAGACTATGAATGAAAAAAAGTTCAGTGACCTACAGGCCCTTGCCTGGAAAATCTGCCTAGTGGATATCTACTATATCTGGTAATCTCACAAGTTTTAAAGAAAAAATATGAGCTGAGTTTCATGCTATTTTGTGACCATTTTCTGAAATGTAGGAAAAATGTGTATGTTTTCTTTTCTAGAATGCTGAGAATTTTTTTCTCAATTGTATTTTATTTTCTTAAACACATGTAAAGATAGTTTTCAATATTCATTTCTGTAAGAGTTTGTGTTTCAAATTTTTTCTTCCTCCCTTCCCAAGACAGCAAGCAATCTGATATACATGAAACATCTTCACTCCTAAATGTATTTCCATAGTTGTCGTGTTGTACAAGAACAATCAACCCAAAAGGTGGGGGTGGGGGTAAAGGATGATAAGTATTAAACTATCCAAAGTAATTCACTTTCTACCTAGCTGGTCAGAAATTCAGATTAAAATTCACAGCTCAACTGTAATGAATCACTTCCCAGGTGCCAGATAATATCTTTTTTTTTTTTTCTCTGTTCCTGTTTAGCTAATTTGTCCAGTTTTTAATTGCCCCCCTTTTGTGTACTACATCATGTATGCTACACAAATTCTTTTTGGAAGCAGGCAGAGGTAGATAGATTGATAGGTCAACTATTCAACTAAAGATATGTGGACAAAATCCAGTGGGTACATTATGAGACTATTCTTGAAATATTCAAAGGCACTTTTAACCTTTTTAGACTGTAGTTTAAAAAATCATTTGATCTATCCACACTTTTAAAAGTCTTCACAATTTGCTCTGGCTCTATCCACTTTAACATATGACACCCTCTTCTCTTAGCCCATCACACTTTCTCCTACAATTTCCCACATCATTATGTGAAGAAAACGCAAGCATCTGCCTGAAGCAAATATAGTAAGAATTTTTAAAACTATAGTCGAAGAATTTTTAGAGCTGGAAGAAAACTTAAAGAGCAACTAATCCAGCAATATAATTTTTTTTTTTTTTGTGGATAAGGACTTTAAGGTCATATATGTCATAGCAGAGCCAGACTAGAAGTCAGATTTCTCATCTTCCAGTTCAATGCTTCTTCCTACTGAATCCTACTATCTCTCTGCCACTCAATTATTTATGTGACAATTTTCCACTTGGAGAACTATACACTTTACATAGAGTATAGCATTTTACATTTTCTTCACAATGATAAGAGGTAGATAGTGCAAATGTTATCCAGATTTGCCAGTAGATAAACTAAGTTTCTGATAGGCCAAGTGATTTGTCCAAAATCATACAGTCAATAAAGGGTTGAATCAGGATTTAAACCTAGGATTTATACTTCTATCCACTGTTGTCACCTTCCCATACAGCAACTCTATAAGTTATTACTATTATCATTATTATCACTATCACCATCATCATTCATATTTAGAATACCAAAGTCCTTATTAGCTTGATTGGATTGAGTAATTATGATTATAAAATATTTTTAAGTTTTCTATATTAAGTACATTGCAAATATAACACAAACAAAATAAAACAATTAAAAGAAAGTTTTGTTGTTGCTTTTTTTTTTTAAAGTATGTTTCAACCTGCAGAGTTCATTAATTTTCTCTCTAAAGATATATAGAATTTTTCCTTATGGGTCTTTTGGGAGTGTTTTGGATCATTATCTTAATCAAAATATCTAAGTTTTTCAGTTTCTCATCCTTAAAGTTTTGCTATTACTGTGTACAATATTCTCCTGAATCACAATGAAATTCATTATTTTCTAAATCAATAAGCATTAAGTATATACTATCTTCTAGAAATTTATACTAAGTATTGAACAAAAAGAGAAAGGCAAAAAAAAAAAAGTAACTGGCCCTCAAGGCACTCACAATTTGGTGGAGGAGAAGATGTGCAAATATGTAGAATAAATAGGAAATATCAACAGTGAGAAAGCACTAGAATTAAGAGGCATTGGGAAAGGCTTCTTATAAAACATGGAATTTTTTCTGGGACTTGCCAGAAGCCAGGGAAGCCAGTAGGTAGAAATGAGGAGGGAAAGTACTCTAGAGACTTACAAACAGACAAAGAAAATGCCCAGAGTTGAGAGATGAAGAGTCTAGTTCAAGGAACAGCAGTGTCATTGGCTCAAAGGGTACATAGAGGAGTATAAAATGTAAGAAGACTGGAAAACCGGTATGGGAGCTAGATTATAAAGGACATTTAATGCCAAATAAAGAATCTAATATTTGATCCAGGAAGTTATAAGGAGCCACTGGAGTTACTGAATGAGGTGGGTGGTTGTGTGACATGGTCAGACTTGTGTTTTAAGAAAATCATTTTTGATGACATGATGGTATACTTAGAGAACCCCAAAGACTCTGCTAAAAAGCTATTAGAAATAATTCAGAATTTTAGCAAAGTCGCAGGATACAAAATAAATCCACATAAATCCTCAGGATTTTTATACATTACCAACACAATCCAACAGCAAGAGATACAAAGAGAAATTCCATTCAAAATAACAGTCGATAGTATCAAATATTTGGGAATATATCTACCAAAGGAGAGTCAGGAATTATATGAGCAAAATTACAAAACACTTGCCACAAAAATAAAGTCAGATTTAAATGATTGGAAAGACATTCAGTGTTCTTGGATAGGCCGAGCGAATATAATAAAGATGACAATACTCCCCAAACTAATCTATTTATTTAGTGCTATACCAATCAGACTCCCAAGAAACTATTTTAATGACCTAGAAAAAATAACAACAAAATTCATATGAAGAATAAAAGGTCGAGAATTGCAAGGGAACTAATGAAAAAAAAAGTCAGAGGAAGGTGGTCTAAGTGTACCTGATTTAAAGCTATATTATAAAGCAACAGTCACCAAAACCATTTGGTATTGGCTAAGAAATAGACTAGTTGATCAGTGGCATAGGTTAGGTTCACAGGACAAGATAGTGAATAAAAATAGCAATCTAATCTTTGACAAACCCAAAGATCCCAAATTTTGGGATAAGAATTCATTATTTGACAAAAACTGCTGGGAAAACTGGAAATTAGTATGGCAGAAACTAGGCATGGACCCACATTTAACACCACATACTAAGATTAGATCAAAATGGGTCCAAGATTTAGGCATAAAGAACGAAATCATAAAAAAATTGGAGGAACATGGGATGGTTTACCTCTCAGACTTGTGGAGGAGGAAGGAGTTTGTGTCCAAGGGAGAACTAGAGACCATTATTGATCACAAAATAGAACATTTTGATTACACCAAATTAAAAAGTTTCTGCACAAACAAAACTAATGCAAACAAGATTAGAAGGGAAGTAACAAATTGGGAAAACATTTTTACAGTTAAAGGTTCTGATAAAGGCCTCATCTCCAAAATATACAGAGAATTGACTTTAATTTATAAGAAATCAAGCCATTCTCCAATTGATAAATGGTCAAAGGATATGAACAGACAATTTTCAGATGATGAAATTAAAACTATTTCCACTCATATGAAAGAGTGTTCCAAATCACTATTGATCAGAGAAATGCAAATTAAGACAACTCTGAGGTATCATTACACACCTGTCAGATTGGCTAAGATGACAGAAACAAATAACGATGAATGTTGGAGGGGCTGTGGGAAAACTGGGACACTGATGCATTGTTGGTGGAGTTGTGAAAGAATCCAACCATTCTGGAGAGCAATCTGGAATTATGCCCAAAAAGTTATCAAAATGTGCATACCCTTTGACCCAGCCATACTACTACTGGGCTTATACCCCAAGGAACTACTAAAGAAGGGAAAGGGTCCTGTATGTGCCAAAATGTTTGTGGCAGCCCTTTTCATAGTGGCTAGAAGCTGGAAGATGAATGGATGTCCATCAATTGGAGAATGGTTGGGTAAACTATGGTATATGAATGTTATGGAATATTATTGTTCTATAAGAAATGACCAACAGGAGAAATACAGAGAGGCTTGGAGAGACTTACATCAACTGATGCTGAGTGAAACGAGCAGAACCAGAAGATCATTATACACTTCAACAATGATACTGTACGAGGATGTATGCTGATGGAAGTGGATTTCTTCAACATAGAGAAGAGCTAATCCAATTCCAATTGATTAATGATGGACAGAACCAGCTACATCCAGAAAAGGAACACTGGGAAATGAATGTAAACTGTTATTTTTACCTTCTGAATCCAATTCTTCCTGTGCAACAAAAAATTCAGTTCTACACACATATATTGTATCTAAATATACTGTAATATATTTAACATATATAAGACTGCTTGCCATCTGGGGGAGGGGGTTGGGGGAGGAAGGGAAAAAATCTGAATAGAAGTAAGTGCAAGGGATAATGTTGTAAAAAATTACCCATGCATATGTACTGTCAAAAAATGTTATAATTATAAAATAAAATAAAAAATTTTTAAAAAAATCATTTTTTCAGTTGAATGGAGAACGGACTAGATCTGGGACAGACTTATGGCAGACCAATCAAATAGCAAGCTATTTCAGTAGTCCATACAGGACTAGGAGATTACAGCCTGCACCATAGTAATGGTAGTATCAGAGGAGAGAAGGGGACTTATTTCAGAGATGTTGGAAGGGTATAATCAATAGGCCTTGGCAACAGATTGAATTGGGATAGGAGTGGGGGAAATGAGAGAGTAAATGGGGAAGGATAACCCCTTAGTTGTGAACCTAGGGAATCAGGAGAATGGTAGTCCCCTTAACAAAAACAGGGAAGTTTGAATAGAATAAGAGTTTAAAGGAAAAAAGTGAAGTATTATAGAAGGAAAAGAGAAGAACGTTCTAGACAGACCCATGTGGGATGCACAGAGTTAACATATACGACCTTGATGAAGATTCAGCAAAGGAGGCTGAGAAGAAGTGGTCAGATAGGAAGGAAAAACTAGTCACCCAAGAAGGTGATCAATAGCATGGAAGACTGTAGAAAGATCAAGATTAGTGATTTCTTTTATCTGAGATATTCTTTCCTTAAAAGAGTTAGCCCTTTAAAACCATAAATATTACTTATTTAAATACTCACATAGATCTGTGATCTCATCTCTTGGGAAGTTTCCCTCAATGATGCAGATGACAGCCTATTCATAACTATACTTTCAGTGACACTTCTGTCTTTGTCTTCCCATAAGTTTGCCATAGAAAACTTGGCATGCCAGAGGCTTTGGTACTAGTGGAATAGCCTAGATATCCATCTCAGCTTCCCTATGTAGCCAGCCCATTTTTTCATCCTATCACATATTAACCATTCTGATAGTTTTTTTACTCCTGTTCTTTGGAATTCCTGATAGAGTGTATGTTGTAACCTAGTCATCTCCACAACTTGCCTCCTGCATGATATTCATCTTAAATTCTTCAGAGAGTTAAGTCTTCACACCGCCATATAGCAACATCAGTGGAATGTTGTTATTACAAAGAAGAGCTTTTGTTTCCACAGGAATTTTGAAGTCATAATGAGCTTTTAAAGTTTCTGAAGGCAATCTAGCATGATCTGCTCCTATTCAACTCTGGGTCCAACTAATTACTCATATGCACTGCCTGTTCCAGATATAGATACTGTTGAACAAGCTCTGTAAGTTTTATATTTAAATGCATGTCATCATCTGGGCAATAGGCATTCTTCATTTACTTGGTCTTTCCTGTGTGAATGGGCAGACCAAACTCTTCAGAGTGACTATAGATCTTTTCCAAAAGATTTTGGACTTTTCTGAAGTTTATAGATGCAACCAGTGGAATGCAATTCATGAATGAGATTATATGGAAGATTTTTAACTCCCACAGGTTATTCCTCTTGGTCTATATCTTGGATCTTCTCTATTACAGTCACAAACACCTTTAACCCAGTATACATCTCCATTTTATGCCTCATCTGATATTTGTGATCAGAGGGTTATTTAGCAGGTTATTTCTGTTATATTTTGTACTTGGGATCTAGATATTTTAATGGAGAAGAGCCTTTAAGGTAGCATTTTGCTCTCAAACTATGAAAATATTTATTTATTCAAAAAGCCGGGATATTTTATTAATGCAGTTTTCATTTAAGATTTCTTGAAATGTAGCCCTGAAAAAAAAACAAGTTTTCAAAAAGCCCATTGTATTTCAAATGGAGCTACTTGACTAACTTCATTTCGGCTTCATTGAATGGCCAATAATAACTTTCAGCCCAAATCCTTGTTTAGGTTTTGATGGCTTAGAATGAGTATAAATAGCAATGTTTTCTATTCAAGCCAGAAACTTTAAGGGTCTTTCCCTTCCAGAGAAGTATTTTTGTGATAAATTAGACCATCTTTTGTCTCAATCTTTTACTAACCTTTAGTCATTGTATGGATATTGCCTCAGTTAAAACTGAGACCTGGGAAAGACCTTAATTCAAAAAGGTCATGATCACCTACTGCATGGAGTGGAGGGAAGAGGTCCATCATCTCTCATTTTGACTTCTGTCTTGCCAACAGACTTTGATGACTTGTGAAGCTGCAGCTGCTCCTCACTATAACCCAATTCACCATAAGTCAAGATTTTATCTTTATGATGTCATTGATCTTGTTTGAGAATAAAGCATAAACAACAACATATTTCTATAATGTTATAGTCCAAGTATGGTTCCACTGTGCTTAATTGTGAAAACAGTTTATAATAATAATTTTTACAGATCTTTTCTATTTTTCTCCTATTTTTTTGTCTTTGTCTTTTCTATTTTGAATGTCCATCATATGACTTTGCTTAGGTGGCTCTCTTGGCAAGTTTTCTTTCAATTAGTTTTACCTTCCACTGTTTCTACTTTTTGAGTCTACCTTTCTCATAATCATCTAACATTTCTTATTCATACGATTTTACAAAAGAATTTATATCTTAAACCAGTGTTGCCTTTGGCAACTATCACTTGTGGCAACCATTGGTTTTTTAATTTCTATACCTTATATTTCATATCAGGGATTTACATTCAAGAAGTTCATGAGCTGACATGCTTATAACCTTAAGAAAGCAAACACATCATTATACTCTAGAATAGATATATAAACACTTGTGAATTTGCTAATTATTTTTTAGCAGTTTCTCCATCTATAAACTTTAAACAGAATTGGCTCTGGGCAAAATTGTCAAAGTGAAGCTGTTTTAGTACCTCTTCTTTCCGTCATTTCCCTTGCATTTGACACTTCTTCCAGACACTAAATTATCCTGTTTTGCTCTCCTGACTGCTCAGGGGCCCTGTGGAATGTTTTCTATTCCAAAGCTAGCTTTTCTTCCTTTAATGACAATTAAACTTTACCTGCCTTATTTCATATTTCATGTCCAAAGTGACAAGTTACTTGAGAAACTAACCAATGTGTCATAGATAAAAGGCATTGACCTCAGAGTCAGGAAGACTTGAATTTGAACTCAAAAACCCCTCTGACATATACTAATTGTGTTAGCCTGGGTACTTCATCTTAAAGTGACATAGGCAACTCTCTGAAACTATGATTTTAAAAAAAGTGTCAGTCTTCATTGGAAGCCTCTTACATTGATGAAATCAATAACAAAAAAGAGGCTAAAATATTAGGATGATAATGACATAACCTCTTGTCTCTTGATTCCTCTGGCAATCTGATCACAAAATTACACTGTTTTCAACACGAATAACCTTCCCTCTTCTGATTTTATTACTATGAATTGAGAAACATGAACATTAATAGGAATGAACATTTCCCTATTAAAAAAAAAGAAGAAGAAGAAGACTATATGAAGTGGGGCAGGGAGAGAGAACATTTATTAAGTATCTATTTAAATGGTGCTTTTATATACATGTTATCTCATCTGATCCTTATAACAAACCTGTAAGGCAGGTAATAGAATTGCCTCCATTTTACAGTTGGGGAAACAGAGGCAGATAGAGGCAAGATCACACACATAATAAGTATCTGACACTGGATTTAAACTCAGGTCTTTTGTAATCCTAGCCCAACGCTCTATTTAATATACCTCCTAGCTGCCTTGTATCAAAGCATAGCTTATTTTTAAACTATTTCAAATTGAATATGATAGTTTCAACAATTCCTTGTTTACCTCTGTTCTTTTGCAAATTTTCTTCTGTGCTTTTCCATGTTTTTTATGGATTCATTGTAAATCTTCCTTTTTTTTTTTTTTTTTTTTGGCTATTGCTATTCCTACTCCCCATTTCTCATAGCTCCAAAAATAGTAAAAGTCCTCACTTATAACAAATAAATATATCCATGTAAAACAAATTCATACATTGGCCATGTCTGAAAATCATAGTCTCATTCCATACCTCTAGCTCTATATTTTCTGCTAAGAAAATATAGGAAGCAAGAATGATGATCAGTTTGCTGAAGTTGATAATTGTATTCATTATAGTTTTTAATTTATTTTTACAGCTAATTTGAAATCTTTATCCATACAATTTCTTCCTTGTTTTGTTTGTGATGTGACCTTTGGTATCTTAATTAATAATCCATTTGAAGCTTATTTTAGAATGTCTTATAAGGTGTTAGTCTAATTCTAATTTCTGCTAGACTATTGTCTAAATTTTACAGCAGGTTTTTCAAATAGTTTGTTCTCTTCACAGTACTTAGAGACTTTGGATTAATCTAACACTATACTACTGTTTTTCTTAAGTATGTTATATACCTAATCTGTTCCATTAATAAAGATCTTTTTAAAAATTAGTATTAAATAATTTTAATGATTTCTGTTTTGATCTGATATTGATGGGCTTCCTATCTATTTTTTTTTTCATTATTAGCTTTGATATTCTTGAACTTTTGTTCCTCCATGATAATTTTTCAAATTCTGTAAAATATTTTTAGGAGTTTGATTGGTACATTCCTAAATGAGTGAAGTAATTTTGGTAGTTTGACCTACCCATGACCAATTACTATTTCGCCAATTATTTGGATCTGCCATTATTTATGAAAAGAATTGCTGAAGGCTTTATTTGCTAACTCTTCTGTGAGAGTTTCATTTTGAGATCTCTGAGAGCAATTATTGGTTAACTAAAATGAGCTTATGTGTTTGAAATGTTTCTTATTAAATCAAGTTTGGCTAATATGATGAATGTGGACTGTCTTATCAATTATGTAAAATGTTAGAGGGAAAAGAGGGGAAGGAGCTCAAAGGGTTTTAGGAGTAAATGCAGGAGAAAACAACAACAAAAAACAAACAAACATAGGAAGTTCCCATTGATTTCAGGAGTCCCTGAAGCATGGCTGTGGGTTGTTCTCTTAACATTCCCCTTGATATTCTATATATAAATGCTAACTCAGATTCTATAGGGAGGGAAAAAATTTTTTTTAACAAACAAAGATCCTTTAAAAAGGAAAAATCTTTATTGGTAGAGCATGCATGTATAAATTCAATGACAAGAAATATTGTTTTATTTGCATTCTAAAGAAGTAATATAACATGTTTAGTTATAAAAATCTGTCACTAATGTAGCCATATAGATATAAGAAGAAAGAATCAAGAAACTATAAACAAGACACTAAGAAATGAATTGTAATCATGATTTAAGAGATTTTAGACCCAACTCAGTGCATTTCTTTAGCTAGCATCATTCAATGAGTACAAATCATCTGGCTCAGATGAACTATATTCTCAGCCACTGAGAAAGAATAAGAGACTTCCAAAAATTAAATTCTAAAGATGTCCACTTCTTTTCTTGAAGTTTCCCATTCCTCCTCAGCCAACTTTTCTTGGAGAATTTTAATCTATTAGGCTCTATCTCTTCCTCTTTTTATCTTCCTTTACATCCCTTGAAAATTCTTCTCATTAAGTCTAGGTTGTCTGTCAGATATTGCTTAACTTTTCTGCCTCCCCCATTTTTTAATTTAAAACTTCTTGATTAGATTTTTATTAAATAAAACAAATATATATTTGCCAGCATTTGTTAGTTGTGCTTTATCCTTGGCTAGGAATCTGTCATCCCTATATTTTAGTCCATGGCCCATAAATCTAAATCCTAGTTTTTGTACTTTTTTAGCCAGCTCTTTACATGGCAAGTCAAAAAAAAATTTTTCTGTATTGTTTCCTTTGCCTTTAAAAGGCAGCAAGGAGAAAAATTCCACCTGTGCTCTTATATTTCTGTGTCCTTATGTTTCTTACAACTTCTTGGGATTTCATAATATTTTTCAATACTTTTAAGGTTTCTTCTGGTAATATCACTTGTACTGATATGATCATCAGAAATAGAAAGTATTGTAATCATGCTTTGATAAATCTCAGAATTACTGTTATTTTTTAAACCATGATCAGTTCTATAATTTATATTATTCTTATCAGGTTTATAATTAACTCTCTCAGTATTTCTGAGCTTTTTCATTTGATTCTTACCCGATGATATCACATCTAATAATTTCTTCAACTCTATTGTATCATTCTTTGCAGCTGATTTCCCCTCAGATTAGCCATCTCTTTCCTTTTAAGAAATTGCCCCCAATTTAAAAAAAAATCTTTATAATTTTTCTCTTCTTCTACCTCTACTTTTGTGCAAAATTCATCTACTCTCCAATCTCCTGGTAAAGATCTAGTTCTCCATCTTCTACTTCAGATTATTTCCCTCACCCCAATTGAACCAATACTTCTATATTTTCAAGAAATCTTTCATAGTCCCTGATGATCTATAATGTGAAGAGAGATATTCTTCAAGTTTCTTCTTTGACTTAAATAAATCTACACTTGAAACAAAACTAGTAGTTAGTTACTTGACTGTGGCAGTAATACACAGTGTATTCTCAACAAAGGTCATTAAAAATTTTTGATGTTTTCCATTCTAATTGAGATTTTTAATTTTAACTACTATTTATGAGTCCTTCCATAAACACCCTTTCCTAATGAACTATAAACAGACTGTTATTAATTTTTACATACTTGACAGTCATATTCAAATTCCTTTCCTTAGACTCAATAGCAATTCCACCCTCTATGACACTAACCATTTAGTTGTTTCATCTATATGCTCCACTAAGGTTATTCATTAGGACTAAAATGTTTTACATACAATGTGTTTCACTAGCTTTTTCTTATTTACTTTATCTTGCCATCTAATCCTTTCATAAGTCCTTGAATTCTTTTCTTCAGGTCCTTCCTAACTTAATCTTCTAGATCTTTCTCTTCTTTCTTCTTCACAGAAAACAGAAGAATGCAGAAACAATTTTCCTGTCCTTATCCAATTCAAGTATTTTGCTTTTCTCCTTTACCTTAAATGATAGTCTTTTCCCTGAAAGTGCCATCAATGACTCAAGCTATGATTCTAATATATATTATGGGTAAGATATTTGACCTTTCATTATCACAAGCAACTGTCTAAGACTGGGAATTTACTGCATTTTACATTTTCCCTTTAAAATATTTTTTAGTCTAATAATACCTCATTCAGTTTAATAATTTCAATTACTACCTTATGCCAGTAATGCCCAAATCTATTTCTTCAATTCTAAATTCTCTTCCTAAGTCCTACATCTACATTTTCAACTACCTTATTTAAAAAAAAAAATCAATGTGTCCCAAACTAAGCTTGTATTCTTCCCCTAATATGTTTCTTTTCATTTAACTATTTCTCTCTGCCGTGTTACATTTAATTCAGTAATTCATGGTAAAAAATGTTAGAATTATTTTTTACTCTTCTATCTCCCTCATGTTTATTCATTAATTTATTAATTCCATAAGCATTTATTGTCTACTATGTACCAAAGCTCTGGGCTACAGAGAGAAAAATATAAAATATTTCTTCATATAAAATTAGTTTCTATAATGGTCTTTTAATTTTATCTCTACTACAACTGTTACTTCTAACTCTTCTCATTTTGGTCTCATACCCTAACAGAGGTTTTCATTAACTTTCATTTGAACTATTGCAATTAGTCTACTGCTAAATCCTCATCTGACCCAATAATCTTATCTATCGTATTATATCTCTCCTCTCTTTTAGTAATACTCCTAGAAAGAAAGAAATATCTCTACTGTACATTTGTTGTCTCCACTTTCTCACTTTCCATCCACTTCTCAAACCCTGACAATCTGGCATGCAACCTAAGCATTTGACAGAAATTGTTTTCTCCAAGGGTTATCAACAATCTCTTAATTACTAAATCCAATAGCTTTTTCTCAGTCAGTCTGCGTTCTTTTTTTTTTTTTTTTTTTAACACATCATGGTAGCTTTTAACACTCATCAACTCCCCCTTCCTGGATTCTGTTTTCTTTCCACATTCTTCCTATAGCCATATTCTCTTCCTACCTGTCTGATTGCTTCTTTTCATTCTCTTTTTTAGGATTATTTTATGTACCTCACTTCCTAAGCATAGAAGAATCCCAGGGCTTTCTTCTGGTCCCTTTATTTCTCTCCCCTCCATTACTACTTAAAAGTATTTTATCTTTTCCAAATACATGTAAAAATGATTTTCAACATTTACTTTCTGAAGATTTTGATTTCCATTTTTTCTCTCCATTCCTCCCTTCCTTCTCATACTCCCCAAGATAATAAGCAATCTGATGCAGATTATACACGTACAATAATATTAAACAAATTTCCACATTAGTCATGTTGTGAAAGAAGAATTTGATCCCTTCTTTGTTCTACATGCTTTTCCAGTATCTCTGAAGTATTTATGAAGTTTACCACCAAATCCAGCCTCCACATCACTCTTGAACTCTACTCCAAAATCACCAACCTCTGGACATCTCCAACTGGAGATTCCATAGGCATTTCAAATTCCACAGGTCCAAAATGGAACTCACTATCAAAGTAGCTAGGATTTATATAGTGCTTTAATATTTGCAAAGTGAATTTTTTAAAATCATGCTATTTCATTTAGTCCTCACAGTAAAGAAACAAAAAGATTAAAGATCTTTCCCAAGGTCACATAGTGAAGATTTGAAATGGGATTTGAAAGCAGATCTTCCTGGCTCCAAGTCCAATATTTTATCTGAAAATACCACCACAAAAAAAAAAAAAAAAAAAACAAATCCTAGAAACAAATTTCTTGCCCTTATTCAGTTCTCTAGAGGATCTTTGATACTCATCTCATTTTTTTTTCTAATATGGTAAGCATCATTTCAAGTTCATCACTTTTCATCTGGACTATTGCAATAATCACTTAATTGATTTTCCTTTTCCTATATCTTTCTTCTCCAAATTATCATCTATACGGTCAACAAATTTGTATAACCAAAAGCACAAATGTGATCACTGAAGCTTCAACTTATCTCAATTGCCTTAGAATAAAATATGAACTCTTCTGTTTGATCCCCTTTACAAATTGGCCTTACTTTATTTTTCCACATGGTTTTCATGTAATTCATTAATATATATACTCTAAATTCTAATCAAATTGGCCTTTTTGCTTCCCAAACATGGCATTTAATCTCCTGAATCTGGAAGAATGGCTGGAATATTTTTTCCTTCTTCTTTCTAGCTCTTGGAACTCTTAGCTCACATCAGGTTTACCTCAAGTACTACTTCATACATAAATCCTTTCCTGATCCTTCTCTACCCAATTTCTAACACAATTCTATAGTTTCCTGCTTCTATGCCCTTCCTCCCAAAATTTTTTCAGATTCTGATAAAACAGCTCAAGTCCCTTATGTTAAAACAGCAACTTCAGAGTGATCTCAAAAACTCATAACAATGAAATGAAATAAATTATCTTGTCAATAATATATAACATATAGTCAGACCAGTTTTTTTTCCTTTCAAATGTTTCATATCCTCCCATAATTCATAATTGAACCAAATCTAGGTGTTTGGGATTTTGTTTTGCTTTTAAAATGCTCTTCATAAACATCTTCTAAAATTGACTAAAAATCCAGGTTTCCAGAAAGACAAATTTTTCATTTTGAATGAATGCTGATGTACTTGAACTACTCTAGTGGAGAAATTATCAACTCTATGGCCATAAAAGCCAAAGAGTGACTCTCCAAGTATTTCTCTTTTTTTTTTTTTTTTCAAAAAAGACAATTCTAATTTTATCTCCACGTATAAAATCAAGTTTGGAAAGGTTCAATGAGGAGTTTTAATGCTCATGACCCTGGTTAATTATGTAATTAGGTAGTTATCATGTTAGATTATATGTTAACTGGCAAAGATTAGAGGTAGAGACTATATCATTCCAACTCCTGATATTAGTCTTTTTTAATATATTGTTTTCTTTCCAAAATCTCTAGGAGACAGGAGACACAAGTAACTTAGTCCCATTTTATAGATGAGGGAAATTAGGCACAGACATGTGAAGGACACTTTTCTAAAGAAAGATTGGATATGATTAAACCCATGTGCTTTTACATTGAGTCAAGTGAGGTTTCTTTCCTGTACATTAGAAAAAAGAACAGCAAATGAAAGGTGTGACTGTGAGAAAGCACAAAATCATGGGTTCATCTAGCTATTCATCAAGAAACCTAGATCTACCCAGGCATATTTCCATCTGCTCTGATATATGACCACTTTCTCTTCATATAGAAAAGTACCTCCAAACTAGCCCACCATAGACTATATCTCTTCTCTGGTGGAGTTATTCACTTACTTTTGGAATTTTGCCTTTGTCTGATCTGTCCTGACTAAAAAAAAAATGAAAACTCAGTGTAACCCACTATATCTTGCCAGTCCCAGATCATGTTTTAGATCCCATCCATTTATTGACCAAAAAATTTATATACTTAACCAAAAATTTTTCATTCTGTCTTGTCATATAATTCCCCATGATCTGAGCTTTCTAAATCTTACTTTGAGAATGGTAATTGACCATTGTTCCTGATAAAGTTATAGCAATTGACTAGTCTACAGATGTACTCACTATCCCTATTATCGAAAACTCTTTTCCTAAGTTATTAATGTGACTTCCTTAGTTCCCAAATATATTGTCCTATTAAATACCCCTTGATACCCAGTACATACTGGATGGCTAAATCTTTTTTTCACTCATTTATCATATGGTTTAAAGATGAATGGAGCCTTATCTATAATCTAGACAAACTCTCTTTTTTTAAAGGCCCTATCTGACAGATAGGAAATGTTCCAGAGTGCCTGGAAAGTAGAATGCAAAGAGAATTTTTGCAAGACTTAAAGTTTAATTTGGAAGTTCTTGAATGTCAGGTGAAAGTGTTTGGTCTTAATTTAATAAACAATAGAGAGCTGTTGAAGATTTTTTTTTTTAGCAATGAACATTGAAAATTTTAGGAAGATTAACCTGACAAAAATGTGTAGGACCTTAATTAGAATAATAACAGTGAGATAGGTAAAGAGGAGACATATGGGAGAAATAGGACAGGAAAAGAAAGGACAAGCAACTGATTATGTATCTGGGACAAGGGAGAAGAGAGAGTCAAAGACAAATGTGGGGGACTAGAAGAATGGTGACATCACTGACAGATAGGAAAGCCAGGAACAGGAGAAAATTTTAGGGAAAAGATGACAAATTATATTTTATACAGGCTGAGATGGGGCACAGGTTGACAGACATTTTGAGGATGGATGAGCCATGATTAGATAATTGTTAGACTGAAAAAATCTGGGGCTTTTGGTGTACTACAACCTCAATATGAGTCATCACTATTATATGACAACCAAAAAAGATATGTGATTTTTGCCTTGAGAAATAGCTTCCAGGAATATGATGGTGATAGTCCCTGTGTACTTTGTCCTAGTTGGGTACCAGCTTGAATATTGTTTTCACTTCCATGGTTCCCCCAAAGGGGAAAAGAGAGATAGACATACCGACAGAGACAGAGACAGAAAGATAGAGAGACCCCCTCTCATTGTAAATAGGCACAATAAAGAAGATGAAGGAGAGAGATAAAAGATAAATCATGATTCTTAAAGATAAGAAAAGCTAGTGGATACATGATAGTCTCTGTCCTTCAAATATTAATAATATAATTATTATATTTGATATAAGAATATTAAAATCCTTCAAATGTTTGAAGGATTTTAATGTGAAAAGGAATCAGATCCAATTTTGCTTAGCCCCAGACTGAAAAATTAGAAAAAATGGTTGAGGTATAAGGAAAGAGTTGGACCCAGTATTAGGAAGAGCTTTAAATAATTAAAATTTTCCAAAAAAAAAAAAAAAAAAAAAAAACTAAAAGGCAGTCTTAGAAGGTATTTATTTAATAAGTATTATTGAAATTTAAGAGAATGTAGGATTGAATTAGGTAGTTTAATGGATTCAGTGCTGGACTTGGATTCAAAAAAATTGAATTCCAATCCTGCTGTATAATCCTGGGCAAGTCATCCAACATCTCTCTGCCTTAGTTTCCTCATCTGTAAAATGGTGACAATAATAGAAACGATTCTTCTGAGTTGTTTGGAATATAATTTGAGATCATATTTATAAAGGGCTTTGCAAACCTTGAAATGTTATAAAAGTGATCCCTAATAATAATAATAACCTTTTTGTGTCATGGACTGCCTTATTAATCTGTTGAATTCACCAGAGGTAAATTATGGAGACATTCTCAGAATTTCTTAAAGCATCCTATAAAATACATAGGGATACAGAAGAAAATAATTATGTTGAACTATAGTTAAAATGTTGCACAAACAAGTTTATAGACCCTTTATTAAAAACTGGTAGATTGGGGGCGGAGCCAAGATGGCGGAGAAGAAACACACGACTCAGTGAACGTCCTCACTCCCTCACAACCAATTAGATAAATTAAGTCTCAAAACTAGCTCAGGACTGATAGATACCACAAGGACTGGAAGCACGACTTACCAGCTGAAGAGAATCTGGAGTTTCAACAGGAAAGGTCAGTTCTCAGGGGAGGAATAAGAAAGACCAGCACAGACGGTGGGGTAGAGGCACACTGCGCCCATTGCGCTGGGAAGGGCTCTGGGATCAGAGAAGCCACTGAGGTAAAGGAATCTGGCACAGGCTGTTAGCTCTTCTCTGCTAATTATTTAGCAGTTCAGAAGAGAAAGCCAAAATATTTTAAAACTCAGATTAGATTTCCCCCCCCCCCACCCTGGGGGTGACTCAGCAGAGAATCGGCACCAGGGGGTGTGGCCTCAGCTACCACCTGAGAATAGTTAAGAGACTGACAAGTGGGTGGATACGGCCCAAGGCAACACACACTGCCTAGCTTAGCTGGAGGGAGTGGAACTCAGCTCCAGGAAGTCCCAGAGAAGCGGAACCTTTGAACTAGGGACCTCGGTTTCTGGCAGACACTTCCAGTTTGAGCGCAGGGGCTTCTCACGTCACCTGCTGCAGACATCCACTCCCCACCAGGACACATAGGCTGGGCTTCGTGCTGTCTTCACTATTCTATGCCCTCGAAGCACAGTAGTGCTAATCACCTCTGAGGCACTTCCAGGGAGGGGGTGGGGAACTCTCTCCCAGAGCTCTCTCTTAGCTCAGGCTCAGGAGCCGCTGCATCCATCTGGTCTGGGAGGAAGCTGGTAAAGAAGTAAATAATTTCCTACCCCAGGGACAGACCCCAAAAGATTTTTTTAAGTATGAGCAAAAAAGCTAGAAAAACCATAGATTCCTTCTATACAGAGAAAGAGCGGGTGTCCAACCCCGAGGAAGTTGACAGCAGAGAATCAGCAGACAACAACCTAAAGGGGAACGATTCCTGCCCCCCATCACATAACTCTCTCCTAGAAGAAGCTCTTAAAAAATTGAGGGAGATAGAAGAAAAATGGGGAAAGGAAAGGGAAGCTATGATAGAAAATAACAACGTCCTGAAATTGGAGTTGGAAAAAATAAAGAATTCACAGGAGATGCAGGGAAACAAAATTAGTGAATTAGAAAAGGTTAAAAAAACACAGGAAAGTAGGATTTCTGAATTGGAAAAGATAAAAAAGTCTCAAGAAAATAGAATTTCTGAATTGGAAAAAGAAAATAATTCTCAAAAAAAAAATTAGGGAAATGGAAAAAAATTCAATAGAGCAAAATAATTCATTTAAAAACGAAATTGGGCATTTACAAAAAGAACTAAAAACTGTGAAAGAAGAAAATAGAACAAATAGAAATGAATGATTCACAGAGAACCCAAGAATCAGTCAAACAAAACAAAAAAAAATGAGAAGCTGGAGAACAACGTCAAATACTTACTGGGAAAATCTATAGACCTGGAAAATAGATCTAGGAGAGATAATCTGCGGATTATTGGACTTCCAGAAAACTATGACCAAAAAAAGAGCCTAGATTCTATTTTACAGGAAATTATCAAAGAGAACTGTCCAGAGATAATGGAAACAGAAGGGAAAGTAGATGTGGAAAGAATTCATCGAACTCCTTCTGAAATAGACCCTAAAAAAAGAACACCACGGAATATTGTGGCTAAGCTGCAGAATTACCACACAAAGGAGAAAATCCTGCAAGCAGCTAGAAAAAAACAATTTAAATACCAAGGTGCCACAATAAGGGTCACCCAAGATCTGGCTGCCTCCACATTAAAAGATAGAAGGGCCTGGAACCTGATATTCCATAAGGCAAAAGATCAAGGACTGCAACCAAGAATGAACTACCCAGCTAAGTTTAGCATCTTTTTCCATGGAAGAAGATGGTCATTCAATGAAACAGAGGAATTCTATATGTTTCTAAGAAAAAAACCAGACTTAAACAAAAAATTTGATCTACATCCACAAGACTGAAGAGAAACAGAAAAAGGTACACAGAACCCTTGAGAACTGTAACTCTGTTGTGGGTATATAAAAAATACTCAAGGATAATTTGATTTTACTGATATAAAAGAAAAAAAGGGGGGTGTAGTAAAGGGAAGGAGGTCAGTTTAGAAAAAGGGGAAGGAGTGATAAAAAGAGGGAAACTACATCCCAGGAAGAGACATAGAAAATACACCATATCTGAGGGAACTTAGTGAGGGGGAGAATCATTGTGTGAATCTTACTCTCATCAGAAGAGGCTCAAAGAGTAAATAATTAACATATTTGTTTTTCAGAGAATTTTCTCTCACCTCATTAAAAGGGGGGAGAGGAAAAGGGGAAAGGAAAAGGAGAATAAGTGAAGGGACTTGGAGGGAGGGGGGAGGGATCCTAAAAAAAAAAAAAAAAAAAGAGGGAGGGTTGCGCGTCACAAGGGGGGTCTGTAAATTAAATATCGGGGAGGGGGATCAGGGGGGTCAAGGGAAAAAAGTATAATCTGGGGATAATACGATGGCAGGAAATACAGAATTAGTAATTTTAACTGTAAATGTAAATGGGATGAACGATCCCATCAAACGGAGACGGATAGCAGATTGGATCAAAAAGCAGAACCCTACAATATGTTGCCTACAGGAAACACACTTAAAGCAGAGAGATACATACAGAGTAAAGGTAAAAGGTTGGAACAGAGCCTATTATGCTTCAGGTAAAGCCAAAAAAGCAGGGGTAGCTATCCTTATCTCAGATCAAGCAAAAGCAGAAGTTGATCTAGTTAAAAAAGATAAGGAAGGAAACTATATCCTGCTGAAAGGTAGCATAAATAATGAAGCCATATCAATACTAAACATATATGCACCAAGTGGTATAGCATCTAACTTTCTAAAGGAAAAGTTAAGAGAACTGCAAGAAGAAATAGACAGTAAAACTATAATAGTGGGAGATCTCAACCTTGCACTCTCAGATTTAGACAAATCAAACCACAAAACCAACAAAAAAGAAATTAAAAAAGTAAATAGAACATTAGAAAAACTAGGTATGATAGACCTTTGGAGAAAACTGAATGGCAATAGGAAGGAATATACTTTCTTCTCAGCAGTTCATGGATCCTATACAAAAATTGACCATATATTAGGACATAAAGATCTCAAAATTAAATGTAGGAAGGCAGAAATAATAAATGCCTTCTTCTCAGATCACAATGCAATAAAAGCTATCTTTAGTAAAAAGTTAGGGGTAAATAGACCAAAAAGTAATTGGAAACTGAATAATCTCATCTTAAAGAATGACTGGGTGAAAGAGCAAATTATAGAAACAATTAACAATTTCACCCAAGATAATGATAATGATGAGACATCATATCAAAATCTTTGGGATGCAGCTAAAGCAGTAATAAGGGGAAATTTTTCTATCTTTAGAAGCTTATTTGAAGAAAATTGAGAAAGAGAAGATTAACGAATTGGGCTTACAACTTAAAAGGCTAGAAAAAGACCAAATTATAAACCCCCAACCAAAAATTAAACTCGAAATACAAAAATTAAAAGGAGAAATCAATAAAATTGAAAGTAAAAAAACTATTGAATTAATAAATAAAACCAAGAGTTGGTTTTATGAAAAAGCCAATAAAATAGATAAACCTTTGGTAAATTTGATCAAAAAAAAGAAAGAGGAAAATCAAATTGATAATCTTACAAATGAAAAGGGGGATCTTTCCACCAATGAAGAGGAAATTAGAGAAATAATAAGGAGTTACTTTGCCCAACTTTATGCCAATAAATTTGATAACTTAAGTGAAATGGATGACTTTCTCCAAAAATATAGGCTCCCTAGATTAACAGAGGAGGAGATAAATTGCTTAAATAGTCCCATTTCAGAAAAAGAAATAGAACAAGCTATTAATCAACTCCCCAGGAAAAAATCCCCAGGGCCAGATGGATTCACATGTGAATTCTACCAAACATTTAAAGAACAATTAGCCCCAATGTTATATAAATTATTTGAAAAAATAGGGGATGAAGGAGTCCTACCAAACTCCTTTTATGACACAGACATGGTACTGATACCTAAACCTGGTAGATCGAAAACTGAGAAAGAAAATTATAGACCAATCTCCTTAATGAATATTGATGCTAAAATCTTAAATAAGATATTAGCAAAAAGACTTCAGAAAATCATCTCCAAGATAATACACTATGATCAAGTAGGATTTATTCCAGGAATGCAGGGCTGGTTTAATATTAGGAAAACTATTAATATAATTGACCATATTAATAATCAAATTAATAAGAACCATATGATCATCTCAATAGATGCAGAAAAAGCATTTGACAAAATCCAACATCCATTCCTACTAAAAACTCTTGAGAGTATAGGAATAAATGGACTATTCCTTAGAATAATCAGGAGCATATATTTAAGACCGTCAGTAAGCATAATATGCAATAGAAATAAACTGCAACCTTTCCCAGTAAGATCAGGAGTGAAACAAGGTTGCCCACTATCACCATTACTATTCAATATAGTACTAGAAACGCTAGCCTCGGCAATAAGAGCCGAGAAAGAGATTCAAGGAATTAGAGTAGGAAATGAGGAAATTAAACTATCACTTTTTGCAGATGACATGATGGTATACTTAGAGAACCCCAAAGACTCTGCTAAAAAGCTACTAGAAATAATTCAAAATTTCAGCAAAGTGGCAGGATACAAAATAAATCCACATAAATCCTCGGCATTTTTATATATCACTAACAAAATGCAACAGCAAGAGATACAAAGAGAAATTCCATTCCAAACAAATGTTGAGAGTATAAAATATTTGGGAATCCATCTACCAAAGAAAAGTCAGGAATTATATGAGAAAAATTACAAAACACTTGCCACAAAAATAAAATCAGATTTAAATAATTGGAAAGACATTCAGTGCTCTTGGATAGGCCGAGCGAATATAATAAAGATGACAATACTCCCCAAACTAATCTATTTATTTAGTGCTATACCAATCAGACTCCCAAGAAACTATTTTAATGACCTAGAAAAAATAACAACAAAATTCATATGGAAGAATAAAAGGTCAAGAATTGCAAGGAAACTAATGAAAAAAAACTCAGAGGAAGGTGGTCTAAGTGTACCTGATCTAAAGCTATATTATATAGCAGCAGTCACCAAAACCATTTGGTATTGGCTACGAAATAGACCGGTAGATCAGTGGAACAGATTAGATACAAAGGACAAAAAAGGATACATCTATAGCAATCTAATCTTTGACAAACCCAAAGATTCCAACATTAGGGATAAAAATTCATTATTCGGAAAAAACTGTTGGGAAAACTGGAAATTAGTATGGCAGAAATTAGATATGGATCCACACTTAACACCATATACCAAGATAAGATCAAAATGGGTCCATGATTTAGGCATAAAGAGGGAGATAATAAATAGATTAGAGGAACAGAGGATAATCTACCTCTCAGACTTGTGGAGGAGGAAGGAATTTATGACCAGAGGAGAACTAGAGATTATTATTGATCACAAAATAGAAGATTTTGATTACATCAAACTAAAAAGTTTCTGTACAAATAATACTAATGCAAACAAGATTAGAAGGGAAGTAACAAATTGGGAAAATATTTTTAAAAACAAAGGTTCTGACAAAGGTCTCATTTCCAAAATATATAGAGAACTGACCATAATTTATAAGAAACCAAACCATTCTCCAATTGATAAATGGTCAAAGGATATGAACAGACAATTCTCAGAGGAAGAAACTGAAACTATATCCACTCACATGAAAGAGTGTTCCAAATCACTACTGATCAGAGAAATGCAAATTAAGACCACTCTGAGATACCACTACACACCTGTCAGATTGGCTAAGATGACAGGAACAAATAATGACAAATGTTGGAGGGGATGTGGGGAAATTGGGACACTAATACATTGCTGGTGGAGTTGTGAAAGAATCCAGCCATTCTGGAGAGCAATCTGGAATTATGCCCAAAAAGTTATCAAACTGTGCATACCCTTTGACCCAGCAGCGCTACTACTGGGATTATATCCCAAAGAAATACTAAAGAGCGGAAAGAGACATATATGTGCCAAAATGTTTGTGGCAGCTCTTTTTGTTGTAGCTAGAAACTGGAAGATGAATGGATGTCCATCAGTTGGAGAATGGTTGGGTAAATTGTGGTATATGAAGGTTATGGAATATTATTGCTCGGTAAGAAATGACCAGCAGGAGGAATATAGAGAGGCCTGGAGAGACTTAAATCAACTGATGCTGAGTGAAATGAGCAGAACCAGAAGATCACTGTACACTTCAACAACAATACTGTATGAGGATGTATTCTGATGGAAGTGGAAATCTTCAACATAAAGAAGATCCAACTCACTTCCAGTTGATCAATGATGGACAGAGGTAGATACACCCAGAGAAGAAACACTGGGAGGGGAATGTAAATTGTTAGCACTAATATCTGTCTGCCCAGGTTGCATGTACCTTCGGATTCTAATGTTTATTGTGCAACAAGAAAATGATATTCGCACACATGTATTGTATCTAGACTATATTGTAACACATGTAAAATGTATGGTATTGCCTGTCGTCGGGGGGAGGGAATAGAGGGGGGGGTAATTTGGAAAAATGAATACAAGGGATAATATTATATAATATATATATATATATATATAAAATTAAAAAAAAAAACTGGTAGATTAAATAATTACTCAAAGGGAATATTTGGACTTTTTGAGCCTAAAAGGACTTTAATGATCATCTCGATTAATCTTTTCATTTTATTGGTGAGCAAACTAACCCCAAGAGAGGTTAAGTGATTGTGATAAAGCTAAGATATTGGAGAGGTTGTTCATGTATTAGTTAGGAGTCACTTATATGACTTAATAATAATAAATGACTTAGTAACATTTCTTAGAATTCCAGATCCTATCAGTTTGTGAAAGGCAGATTTTTTTTGCATGTTTACAAGCATTGATGAGGGGTCAAGCATCCTTATTTTACAAAAGCTGGATGCCTACCCAGTTTTTGCACTTCTCTATGCATCAAAGAAAAATAGAGCACTTGTATCTCCCCTCCATTTTTCTCTTCCATAGTGAAAGGACTCTTTATTGTGAAATTAAGAAACCCATTTTCTTGGCTAGTGATTTCATTGTCAATTTCCATAGCAGAAGAATAGTGTTGAATAACACTTACATTTCACACCACCATTAATTACTTTTGTAATTAGATTTGCCAAAAAAACAAGTCTTTTCCCCACATGATAAGTATATATTTTTCTTTGAATTGAAAGTAGAGAATATTTTGTTCATCACAATCATCACTTGCAGCAGATTGAAGCAAGAAAACAAGCTAACAAAAATCTTTTGAAGGAAAGAGGCTGTTTATTTGTATGAGAATTTAGTTCTATTGAGAAGGCAAGGTTACACAAGAGGAGAGCAAATGGGGCAGGGGGATCTCCTCCTATGAGGATAAGGAGAATCAGATCATAATCAGAGAAGCAGCTGACTTCCTATTCCTTTCACTTTGTCCTCTCCATGAATCAGTTCTGCAATATTTAGAAATCATGTGTGAGTTTTTAGTAGGATGATTTTAGGTGGGTATAGGCTAAAGAATGGATGCCAGTGCTTATGAAAAAGCACTGGAGTGTCATTATTCTTGAGACACAAAAGATACTTTGTAAATATCAAACTAGAGGCAGCACAGGATAGAGAAAGAGTGTTATTTTGATTATCTCCCTCTCTCTTTATATTTTATGCAATACTTTAATACTTTTAAAATAATGTCACCTTCAAAACAGATTTGCTCAAAGAGTGATAAGTTCTGGTCCAATTGTTCTTCCCAACTTCATCTTCCTAGAAGCAATTTCAACATCATTCTAAATCACATTTTGGTATTTTGGTATAAATATGATGGATGCCCCATTATTGAGGAGGAGAAAAAAAGATCATTGTATAAATTTTCACAAGCTTGATACATTTTCTATTTATTGTTTTATAATCTCTATCTATGAGTGATGTTTGAATAATATGGATCAATTGAGTTCTCACACTAACCTTTTGTAGACTTTTTCTTGCCTTTTAATGCTGCAATTGTATGTAAAGATAGTTTTCAAGATTTTATGAGATTGTGAGCTCCGAATTTTTTCTCTCTCCATTCTTTTCTTCTCCCCACCCCAAACCATCAAGCAATCTGATACAAGTTGTGTATGTATAATCATTTAAAACATATTTCTACATTAGTCACATTGTTAATTAGAACAAAAGAAAAAAAAATCTGTTCTTTTTCTGTATGTAGATGGTATTTTCCATCACGAGTTTATTGGAATTGTTTTGGATCACTGCGTTGCTGAGAGGAGTTAAGTAGATTTGTTTCCACCTCATGATATTGCTCATGATCTTTCATTCATCCTACATCATGATTTGTGTTTAAGCCAGTCTTTCTCATAACTTCTTTATCTCTCTGTTTAGCAAGGAGATCAAGTATTTGTAGGCTTAAGAAATCTGAGCTCTTTTGGCTACTTCATTACATTGGCTGCTTTCCATCTGTTAGTGTAAATTACATGAAGTCATATGCACAAAGACATTTGTAAATTATAAAGTGCCATGTAAATGTGGAATATAATTATTATTATTATTCACACTTTCAGGCCCTAGGAAAGTGAGATATTTCAAATGCAAAACTAATCATTAATAGAAGCCTGTTTAATAAAAGTCTATTAAAATGCATTTTAAAAACTCATAAAGTCTAAGATTTTCCCATACTTCCAAAGATCTGTAATTACATTTGTGTGGTTAGTCTTCCCCAGCAATACATGTGAAAATGCTTATACTCATTTCACCAATGGTTTCATGAGTTGCTCTGTACTCTCTTCAAATCATAACTCTGTGACCAGTTTTCTTATGATGAGATTCTTCTCAGGTTATTAGGATAACTTTCAGATGACAGGTACAGAATGCTTTCTATGGTTTATACTCATGGCTTTCCAGCTTGGTAGAATCTGCCAAGAATTTCCTCTGTTGGCAGGATCCATCTCATGGAAGACAACAAAAAAAGAATTTCGGTGAGTGATGGAGGAATATGATTTTTAAAAATTGTCCACATATTTGAGTTGCAATTCATTTTTTTCCACCAGTATTCAAATGTAGTTTCACTCATTCATCTAGATCCTAAACCAACTTTTAGAATTCTCCAGAGTGATTTCAGAAGGGTGTAAATGGGAGGATGTGCACTCTCTGACTAATTTATCATTGCCAGTGGCTGGTATAAATTCGCGCTTTTGCAGCATAAACCTTTTCTAATTCTGTCATGAAACAATAAAATGCTTATTTCCACATTGGAGGGGAAAAATGTTATACAAATGACATTGAAAGATGATTCTAAATTAATCCTGCATATTTAGGTGTATATATATATATTTATATATATAAAATCTGGGATAGCTTTGTTGTAGCATTCTATAGAAAAATAAAGTTGCAACATCAATGCATACACCAGAAATAACTTAAATAGAGTAGGAATACAGAGAAGAACCTAAGTTGCATTTTTTAAAATTAGAAAACTATTGCATTCCTTAAGTTAGAAAAGGAACCAAGTTGATCCACCATGAACCATTTATTGGCCATCTGCTCTTTCCTTAGCATTGTAGAGGTTACAGAGAAAAATATGAGGGGGGGGGTGGTTTGCCTTAGAAATGTTGCAAATCTATTAGGAAGATTATTAATATATTTGAAGAAAAATGTTAAAAATATAATTTAGCAAAAAAAGTGTCAGAATGAATTGTGAATATGAGTGGAGTGATAAATGATGACTCCATAGAGGAAGTGATATTTGCTCTTGGCTTTTAAGGATTGGTAGTATTTGGATAAGGGAAATCAGAGAAATTTGTTAGAGAGAGGGAAAAGGAAGAACATTTTTTTTTTTTACTTTTGTGTCTAGCTATGAGTGGGGAAAAAAAAAGGGAGAGAATGACTTATTAACACCAGCATTCTCCTCACCATTAACATCAGGAATGTACCTGTGGTATGTAATGCAGAATGCTAACTGCTGGTCTAATTGTGATCCAGAAGCATCCAGAAGCATACTTTCAGCTTCAGTCTCATATTAAAAAGAAAAGAAAATTTATAGTTAAAAGCAGATTCTAATTGTGGGTTCTTAAACAGTTGCAGAAATGATGGATCTATAAAATCTTTACATGTTAGTCTATAAATCACAACCAAATTCAGCATACAACTAACTTGTGAAGGCAATTTTTCCTCCCAGTTGTTTGGTTATTTTCATTTGTTAGATGGAGGCAACTCTTTGATGTTTTAATTTTCTTTCAAAAGAAAAAAATGTTTCCCTTACAGCATAGAATCTATTTGTAACTTAAGAATATAAAATCCCATTTTAGTTTTATTCCCTTTTTCACACAGACTACCTGGCAATTATAGTTTTTGGGAAAAGGCAAATATTGGGAAAATAACTCAACCTTCTCATTTTACAAATAAAAAGATGAAGATACATTGCTTAGCACAGTGCCTGGCAAAATTAGGCACTTAATCAATATGTTTTGATTTTATTTGATTTAACTTTCCAGAGATTAAGTAACTTATCCACATTCATATAGCAAATACTTGGCAGAACTACGGTTAGAATCTTCTTTTGCCCCTAACAATAAACAATAGCAATTTCTAGTAGGTTCTCTTAGCCCTAATCTGAAGACATTCCTTCTCATATTTTATAACATATTTTGGTGAACCATGACTAATAAACTCTATTATTACAAAGATTTTGCACAGAATTATAAAATAAATCTCCCAGGGATAACAGAATAAAAAGTATCAATATATAACTAGATTTTCAGCTAAAACTAAACACAAATTTTGGTTTACATGATTGGAATTTATATCAATTTATAACAAAAATAATTTAATTTTGGATGAAAAATGTTCAATTTTATTGATATTCAAAAGAACATAGATAAGATTAACATTGTATATTTAGGCAAAGTGGATTTTAGTTTGTTGATATCATAGGGCCATTGGAGTATGAGAAGAATTAAGCAATCCAATGAATACACCTTAACCAAGACCAAAGACCACAAAATTATTGGTAGGGACTTTAATTTTAAATGTCCTATCATGTTTTCTAAGAAAAATCAATGCACAGGTAGAAAAAAACAAGTAAATGGGGGGAAAAGAATATGGAGTTCTGTTACTATAGCTGCCCAAAACAAAGCATGAACATACATATATAAAAAAGCATTGTAAATTATAAAGGATTATACATATATTTTAAATATTATTATTATATGTAAATAATATTTTTAAAGATAACAGCAACAATAATAAAACAGTCAAATAAGAGTGTGAGGGAATTTAAGAATAGTTACATATTTAAATGTATATTGAGAAAGTATCTTCACTATAAAATCACAAAATTTGAAGGGGGATCAGAAAAGACTTTCTGTAATGTTGCAATTTTAACTGAAACAGATAAAATATTCCCTAAGGAAACCGGAAAAGTGAAGGGACAGAGCTTCTGAGCTTTTCTCAAACTTCTTCTAAAAACTTTAAAACATCACACAAAATAAATTCTGGAGTGACAGAATCTACAAAAGAATGGGGCAAAAGAATTTTTCAGCCAAGACAACTTATAAAGTCAGCATGAAGATACATTACATTAGTATGAAAACAAAGCAAATGCTATACCTGAGAAAACCAGCAGCAGGTTTGGGGGAGGGGGGTAACTGAATTTGAATGGAATCTTCTAGAGCTCAAGCTTTAAATGATAAGGGAGTCAGACAAACGTCAGAAAGAAATTATAGGAAATCCTCTCTTGTATTGCCCACATGTGGTTCTCACTTGCAGTCCAAAGATGAGGAGCACTGCATGTAAAAGCAAATCATGAAAAAAGAGTCAACAGCTTAATAAAAGGAGGCACAAAATACTAAAGTAAATTATACCTTAAAAAGCAGAATTGGTAAAGTGGAAAAGAATGCACAAAAATTCACTGAAGCAAATAATTTCTTAAAATTAGAATTAAGCAAATGGAAGCTAATGATTACATGTAAACATCTACAAATAATAAAACAAAATTGAAAGCAGAACAAATAGTAGAAATGTAATAAAAAGTAGAAAAAATAGAATAAAATGAGAAATATCTCATTGGAAAAACAACTAACCTTTAAAACAGATCCAGGAGTAAGTATATAAGAATCATTGAATATCCTGAAAGTCATAATTGGAAAAAAAAAGCCTAGATATCACCTTTCAAGAAATCATCACAAATAATTGTTTTGACATTTTAGATCCAGAGGATAAAATAGAAATTGAAAGTATCCACTCATTACCTCCTGAAGGAGATCCCAAAATGATAACTTTCAATAACAAGAATGTGCTATGCTCAAATTTTTTTTCCAGGGGTTCAGTGATCCAAAGCAACCCCAATGGACTCTGGATAGAAAATGCCATCTGCATCCAGAAAAAGAACTAAGGAGAATGAATGTAAATCAACACATTCTTTGTTCACCTCTTTTTTTCTTTTTTTTTTAATATCTCTCATGGTTTTTCCTTTTACTTTGATTTTTATCTCCCAAAATGATTCATAAAGCAATCTGTATTGAAAAACAAATAAGTTTACTAGAAAACAAAAAAATGTTAACTTTCAGGAATTTTATTGCCAAAATCCAATGCTCCTAGATTAAGGAGAAAATATTTTAAGGAGCCAAAAAGAAACAATCAAAATATTGTGAAGACTTAATCAGAGTAATACAAGATTTAGCAACTTCTACATTAAAGGATTGTAATATGATATTGTAGAGGGGAAAGAAAGGGATTACAACAAAAAAGGCACCTACCCCGTAATGAGCATAATCTTTCACAGGGAAAAATGGACATTCAATAAAATAGAGGAGTTTCAAGAATTCCTGATGCAAAGGCCAGAGCTGAATAGAAAATTTTATTTTCAAACATGAGGCAAGAGAAGCATAAAAAAAAGTGAACAGGAAAGAGAAATTATGAGGGATTGAATAAGATTAAATGTTTTGCATTAATATATGGGAAAATGATACTTTTAATTCCTAAGAACTTTCTCATTATTATGGTAGTTAAGAGTGTATATAGACAGAAGGCATGAATGTGAGTTGATTATGATGAGCTGATATCTAAAAAAATTGAATTGGGCCAGCTAGATGGCACAGTGGATAGAGTACCAGACCTGAAGTCAGGAAGACCTGAGTTCAAATCTGATTTCAGACACTTAATACTTCCTAGCTGTGTGACCCTGGGCAAGTCACTTAACCCCAGTTGCCTCAGGGAAAAAAATTAAAGTGTGAGAAAAATGGATGTATTGGGAGAAGATAAAGGTAGAAGTTGAATGCTTTGGATCACTGAACCCCTGGAAAAAAAATTTGAGCATAGCACATTCTTGTTATTGAAAGTTATCATTTTGGGATCTCCTTCAGGAGGTAATGAGTGGATACTTTCAATTTCTATTTTATCCTCTGGATCTAAAATGTCAAAATAATTATTTTACATAAAAGCACTGAAAAAAGCTTTTACAGTGGAGGAGTAGATGTTGGGGGGGATAAAGGAACAATGTTTGATTCTTCTCATCTGAATTGATTCAAAGAGAGAGTTATATTCACACTTAACTTGGCATAGTAATCTATTTTACCCTCCAGGGAAGTAGGAGGACATGGGAATAAGAGAAATGGTAGCTGTTAGAAGGGATTGCAAATTGGAGGAGCTAGTGGTCAGAAAAAAATTACTTTTGAGGAGAAACAAGGTAAAAGGAGTGTGTAAGATAAAGATAAATAGAAGAACATAGGATGTACAAAAATGCATAATTAGTCATTATAATTATAAAAAAAAAACAAGTTTCTCTGATAAAAACCTCATTTCTCAAATATATAAAGAACTGAGTCAAATTTTTAAATTTGGATGAATGAATAAATGAACCATTCTCCAATTAATAAATGGCCAAAGGATATGAATTAACAATTTTCAGAGAAAGAAATCAAGGTTACATATAGAGGGGGAAAAAGGTTCTAAATCACTATTGATTAGAGGAAGGCAAATTGAAGCAACTCTGGCTAATATGATAGCAGAGGAAGATAACAAATTTTGGAAGGGATGTGAGAAATTGGGACACTATAGCATTATTGATAGAATGATGGACTGATCTAGTCATTCTGGAGAGTAATTTGGAGCTGTGCCCAAAGGCCTATTGAATTGTACATGCCCTTTCACTGGGCATGGACCTCTCTGTCTGTATTCCACAGATATAAGAGGAAAAAAATGAAAAAAAAATTTATATACAAAAATACATATCAATTCTTTTTGTGTTGGCAGAGTTGGAAATTGAAGGGATGTCCATCTTTGAGGAATGACTGAACAAGTTGTGATATGTATTTGTAATGGAATATTATTGTGCTATAAGAAATGATGAACAGGATAGTTTCAGAAAAATCTGGAAATATTTTTTTGAACTGATGAAAAGTAGAGTAAGCAGAACCAAGAGAACAGTTCACATAGTAATAGCAAAATTGTATGATGAACAATTATGAATAACTTAGCTGTTCTCAGGAGTGCAGCAATTCAAAAGAATTCTGAAAGATTTATAAAGAAAAATGCAATCTACCTCTGAAGAGGGAACTGATAGAGTTTGAGTGCTGAACAAGTATAATTTGTAAACTTTATTTTTCTTGTTTTTTTAATTCACAATATGACTAATATGGAAATGTTTGCATGACTACACAGATGTAATCTATATTAGATTGTCTTCTCAATGAAGGGGGAGAAAAGAGAAGAAAGGAATTTGAAATTTAGAAATTTTTAAATCAAATGTCAAGTATTTTGCATATAATTGGAAAAAATAAAATATTTAAAAGAAATAACAAACAGGGCAATCTCAAAAAAAAAAAACCCTGAAAAATCTTAGGTGAATTAATACAAAATAAAATGAGCAGAACCAGAAGAATATTATACAAAGTAACAGCAATAGTGCAAAGCTTATTAATTGTAAAAGAGTTAGGTTTATTGATCAAGACAAAGATCCATGACAATTCCAAAGAATGCATGATGAAAAATGTTGTCTGCTCCAGAGAGAGAACTGACAAACTCTGAATGCAATTGAAACATAACTTAAGAAAAAGAAAAAAAAAAAAAAAACTTTCTTTATTTTTGTTTCCATTTGTTTTCTTTTACAAAGTTAATATGGAGATTTTTTTTGCATGAGTTTACATATATTTAATATCGAGTTGTTTGCTTTTTCAAGGAGGAGAGAATGGAAGGAAAAGAGAATTTGGAACTCAAAAATTTTTAAATGATGGTTAAATTTTTTTACATGTAATTGGAAAATATTCAATGAAAAAAAAATGCCGGAGAATACAGAAGGCAGAAATGAGTAATGAAAGCATTCCAAATTTGGGTAAAAATGCTTGGCGTTTAGAAATGGAGCATCTTGCTTGAAAATCAGCAAAAAGTTCTTTCCAAGGCTAAAGTAGTGACTGCATTAAAAAACAAAACAAAACAAAACAAAAAACTTACTTTATTAGTTAAACTGGAAGGTAGTTTGTATACTATAAAACACCCTTTATTGGACATTCTCTAGCACAACTTTAGTTCCCTACAATTCTTGTATCAGCAGAGTTGATGATTACTAGTAAATGCTCTGAAATGTGAAACTTGTAATGTCCCTGAGCAGGGCATTGAGTCAGGCAGTTTGGATTGAGAAAGGAGGAAATGGCAATTTGTGGAAAGTGAGCAAATTTCAGGGGCTTGGAAGAATGGCAGAGCAACCACTTCTAGTAGCAGCATTAAAAAAAGAAAAGAAATTGACTTGGAAGAATAGCCACTTGGAAAAATGATGGATTTAGCTGGCAGGAGAAGAGAGTAGGCCATGAATCCCATAAAGAAAATGCTACAAATGCGGCTAGGACATGAAATGATGATTCCAGAACTTCAGAAAGAAGCTTCAGCACTGCCAACCAGCTGTGAGGCATCAGCATTCTCAAGCCAGTCCCACTGAGGCTAGACAGGAAGAGATTTAACAAGCAGATGGCATCAGACCTTAATTTTTACAACCAGCAAGATGAGCCTAATCAGACTGTGTTCCCATTATGGGGAGAAGGGATGAAAAGAGAGGGGGAAAGAGAAGGAGGAAGAGAGGGATTAAAGCAGAATTGGATTACAACTTCCCTTGAGCAAAACAATCATTTTGTGCTTCAAAAGTAAGATGTTTATTACCTGATTTGCTTTGTTATTGACTCCCATATTTTATTTTATCTGTCTTTTTAAAAATTTTCTGATTCATGAATTTTTTGTGTAATTTAGAATCAAAATACGTTGTTGGAGCCCAAGGTTTTGGACTGTTGATCATCTAAAACAGTATATTAAAGTTGAGGAAGTAGTGAAGAAGGAGTTGTAGAATGATGTGAATATCCATGGAGTGTTCAAAACAATTTATAAATATGTGTGCAATAAAAAAAAGATATTATTTGTGAGCATCTAGGAGTTGAAACTTTCCCCAAAAATCTAAGGACATACAATACACTTTTTTTTTTTTTTTTTTTTACTGAATCCCTTTTCTCCATGAGTGTGACCAAGAAGAGACGTGAAAAATCTTGCTATTTCAGTACTATTGTTAGTTAAATTTGGAAAGGAAGATTGTATGCTGTTAGAAGTTAAATTTGGGGAAGCAGATTGTAATGAAAATTAAGGATAACTGAGCTGAAAGTCATTAAAAGATGAGAAAATCAAATATTTTTTTTAACCAATGGAACTCAGAGAGATAAAACTATGTTACTTAATACTCTTTCCATTATAGAACCAAGAGGAGATCTGATAAGCTATATATTAAAGTCCCACTGAATGAGCCAATTGAGCTCCTCCCCTTAAATTATACAATTTAGATCTGTTCTTTCTACACCACAATCATCCTGGGAAAAGGGAAATATTCTGGGACTGTGAATCAGCCAGTTGTGTCCTGAAGAAACACAGCTGTACTGCCTGAAATCACTTTTCAAAAAAAAAAAAGAAAGAAAGAAAGAAAAAGGAGATAGCCAACTTCCCTGAGCATGAAGGGTTATTCCTAACATAACTGCACCACCTGTTCATCCCCCTGACTAGAATCTAAAACTAGAAATGGACTACTATGCAATTATATTCATCTCATACTTTGGTACTTGATTTTGCAAAGCTTAGATTTGTGTTTCATGAACACATGGAGAACACACAAAACTCCATCCTTCCTTTGGAGTAGCCCATCCCCTTAAGAAATTAGATCATCTCATCTCAATAGATGCAGAAAAAGCATTTGACAAAATCCAACATCCATTCCTACTAAAAACTCTTGAGAGTATAGGAATAAATGGATTATTCCTTAGAATAATCAGGAGTATATATTTAAGACCGTCAGTAAGCATAATATGCAATAGAAATAAACTGCAACCTTTCCCAGTAAGATCAGGAGTGAAACAAGGTTGCCCACTATCACCATTACTATTCAATATAGTACTAGAAACGCTAGCCTCGGCAATAAGAGCCGAGAAAGAGATTCAAGGAATTAGAGTAGGAAATGAGGAAATTAAACTATCACTTTTTACAGATGACATGATGGTATACTTAGAGAACCCCAAAGACTCTGCTTGTCCATTCCAAACAAATGTTGAGAGTATAAAATATTTGGGAATCCATCTACCAAAGAAAAGTCAGGAATTATATGAAAAAAATTACAAAACACTTGCCACAAAAATAAAATCAGATTTAAATAATTGGAAAGACATTCAGTGCTCTTGGATAGGCCAAGCGAATATAATAAAGATGACAATACTCCCCAAACTAATCTATTTATTTAGTGCTATACCAATCAGACTCCCAAGAAACTATTTTAATGACCTAGAAAAAATAACAACAAAATTCATATGGAAGAATAAAAGGTCAAGAATTGCAAGGGAACTAATGAAAAAAAACTCAGAGGAAGGTGGTCTAAGTGTACCTGATCTAAAGCTATATTATATAGCAGCAGTCACCAAAACCATTTGGTATTGGCTAAGAAATAGACCGGTAGATCAGTGGAACAGATTAGATACAAAGGACAAAAAAGGGTACATCTATAGCAATCTAATCTTTGACAAACCCAAAGATTCCAACATTAGGGATAAAAATTCATTATTCGGAAAAAACTGTTGGGAAAACTGGAAATTAGTATGGCAGAAATTAGATATGGATCCACACTTAACACCATATACCAAGATAAGATCAAAATGGGTCCATGATTTAGGCATAAAGAGGGAGATAATAAATAGATTAGAGGAACAGAGGATAATCTACCTCTCAGACTTGTGGAGGAGGAAGGAATTTATGACCAGAGGAGAACTAGAGATCATTATTGATCACAAAATAGAAGATTTTGATTACATCAAACTAAAAAGTTTCTGTACAAATAATACTAATGCAAACAAGATTAGAAGGGAAGTAACAAATTGGGAAAATATTTTTAAAAACAAAGGTTCTGACAAAGGTCTCATTTCCAAAATATATAGAGAACTGACCATAATTTATAAGAAACCGAACCATTCTCCAATTGATAAATGGTCAAAGGATATGAACAGACAATTCTCAGAGGAAGAAATTGAAACTATATCCACTCACATGAAAGAGTGTTCCAAATCACTACTGATCAGAGAAATGCAAATTAAGACCACTCTGAGATACCACTACACACCTGTCAGATTGGCTAAGATGACAGGAACAAATAATGACAAATGTTGGAGGGGATGTGGGGAAATTGGGACACTAATACATTGCTGGTGGAGTTGTGAAAGAATCCAGCCATTCTGGAGAGCAATCTGGAATTATGCCCAAAAAGTTATCAAACTGTGCATACCCTTTGACCCAGCAGCGCTACTACTGGGATTATATCCCAAAGAAATACTAAAGAGCGGAAAGAGACATATATGTGCCAAAATGTTTGTGGCAGCTCTTTTTGTTGTAGCTAGAAACTGGAAGATGAATGGATGTCCATCAGTTGGAGAATGGTTGGGTAAATTGTGGTATATGAAAGTTATGGAATATTATTGCTCGGTAAGAAATGACCAGCAGGAGGAATACAGAGAGGCCTGGAGAGACTTAAATCAACTGATGCTGAGTGAAATGAGCAGAACCAGAAGATCACTGTACACTTCAACAACAATACTGTATGAGGATGTATTCTGATGGAAGTGGAAATCTTCAACATAAAGAAGATCCAACTCACTTCCAGTTGATCAATGATGGACAGAGGTAGATACACCCAGAGAAGAAACACTGGGAGGGGAATGTAAATTGTTAGCACTACAATCTGTCTGCCCAGGTTGCATGTACCTTCGGATTCTAATGTTTATTGTGCAACAAGAAAATGATATTCACACACATGTATTGTACCTAGACTATATTGTAACACATGTAAAATGTATGGTATTGCCTGTCGTCGGGGGGAGGGAATAGAGGGAGGGGGGTAATTTGGAAAAATGAATACAAGGGATAATATTATAAAATATATATATATATATATAATTAAAAAAAAATTCCTTTAAAATAAAAAAAATAAAAAAAAAAAAAAGAAATTAGATCATCTATAGTAAGTCAACAAGTATATTAACACTTCTAAGCTTCACTGCAAAGGTGAGCACAGGAAACAGGTATGCCAAATATGTTGACAATCTTGGCTCAGACTTCAGAAACTAAAGAAACCAAAATATGTATTTACAAGAACCTTTTGCTTAGTTATCATGAATGCTTTATTCCATTACAGAATTGGAAGATATAGAAAATGTCAAGCACCAAAGAAAATTATTTCTTCCCAAATGAAATTAACTCTCTTCCTTTCAGTTTTATGTATTTGGAAATGCCTAATTCATTTGATGCCTGCTATATTCAGAATTATTTTTTTAAAAGACAAAAAAGAAATTATTTTTACAGGAAAAAAAAAACTGGCCATTACTGATATGGACTTATTTTCAAATTGTGGACTCTGACTATTGACTTCTCATATGCATAATCTTGAGATATTTCATCATCTTATTTGATCTCTTCTTTTTTTTTTTTTTTTTTTTTTTCCCTGACACTGGGATTAAGTGACTTGCCCAGGGTCACACAGTTAGGAAGTGTTAAGTGTCTGAGATCAAATTTGAACTCAGGTCCTCCTGAATTCAGGGCTGGTGCTCTATCCACTGCGCCACCTAGCTGCCCCCTTAATCTCTTCTTTATGTTCACCAATTTATCAATGACTGTCCTAAATGTAGCCAGAAGAACTGAAATCAGTATTAACTTCAGTCGTTGTTGTCTGCCTTTGCAGAGTACAGTAGAATTATTATATCCTTAGTCAATGACAACAAATATTATTGTTCTACAAATATTGTTAAGCACCTACTGTGTGGAAGGGTTTGTACTAAGTTATTGAGATGTAAAAACAAAAATAAAATAGTAACTTTCCATGGGGAGCTTGCATTTTCTTGGAGGGATATGATAAGCAGATTTACAGGAAACTTTTAAATTAAAATTTTCAATTTTACATCTCCTGCCCATGATGTCTCTTTTATAGACACACAAGATCACATATAGTAGAGGGAGTTTCTTCATTAGGAGTTCCATATACCAGTGAAATCACAGATCTGCTTCCACAAATAAATAAATAAAAGATTACATTAATCTTTTTCCCATATTATGTTGTTGGTATATATATTGAACTTGGAAGCCATTAAAATCATCATGTTCTTTTAGATGACTACCATCTTATTCAAAATTTCTCTATATTGTATTTTCAAATCTTTTTCTTCAAGAATGAGATTTTGTTTATTACTGTTGCATTTTGATTTTTTTTTAACTTTGGCCTACATTTCTAACCTTTCACAATATTTTTGGATCCTGATTCTTTCATTCAGAACATTGGGTATATCATCTGTGCATTTGATAAGTGAATCATCAATCAATATATCAAAAAGCATTTATAAAGTGCCTACATCAAATAAGATAAATTTGTAAGACACTTTGAACAATTTATGGTGAATAGTAAGTGCTAAATAAATGCTTTTTATTCCAGACACTATGCTAGGTCCTTGAGATACAAACACAGAAGATTCAATAATTGCTACCCTCAAGAAACTTAAATTATTTTAGGGGAAACAACATACAGAAATATAAGTATACACACAATAAATGCAAAATAAATGTGATAGTTAAAGGTGGTTAGGAATAGAGGACAAGAGCAACTGAGAAGATTAGCAAAGTCTTGGTATTGAAAGTTGTATTTTAGAAGCTTCTACAGGAAGAGAATGAGTTTGTGAAGGTGATAAGGCAGTGCATTCCAGATTGGAGGAAAGCTAGTAAAATGCCAAAAAGATGATAGGTTGGTTGTGCCACATGTGAGGAAAAGAGAGGTAATCATCCCCCAATTAATAAATGATCAACTGATATGATCTGTGCCCAAAGAGCTATAAATTCATACATATCTTTTGACCTAACAACATCACTATTTGACATGAGCACCAAAAGAGATTGGGGGGCGGGGAGGAAAATGATCTTTATGTACAAAAATTATTCACAGTAGTTCTCTTCTCAGGGCAAAAATAAATTGGAAATTAATGAGGAATACCCATTAGTTGTGGAATGGCTAAATAACATGTATGTTTATGGCATGTATTTATGATGCAATATCATTATTCTATGAGAAATGATGAGCAGGATGCTCACAGGAAAGAAAAAAAAAAAAAAAAAACCTGGAAAGTCTCTATGAAGGCAAGCAAAGTGAAATGTACTGTATACAAAGTAATAGCAATGTTCAGGTATGGCCAGCTGTGAATAACTTTGCTATTTTCAGCAGTACCATCATTCATAACTACTTTGAAGGACTTATGATAAAAAATCCTATCCATACCCAGAGAAAGAGCTGATTGCTTTTTGAATATAGAATGAAACATTCCCCCCCCCCTCTCTCTCTCATTGTATATATCTTTTTTTCTTTAACTTAATTTTTCTTGAGGGTTTTTATTTTCATTAGGGTGAGAAATTTGTAGGCTTTTCCCCCACAACTTGACATTTATGGAAATATTTTGCATTATTTCACCAGTGGTTTCTTAATTGTGGGTGGGGATGTGAAAGAGAACTAGAATTCAAAAGTTTTAAAAACAAATGTAGGGGCAGCTAGGTGGTACAGTGGATAAGGCACCACCCCTGAAGTCAGTAGGACCTGGGTTCAAATGTCACCTCAGACACTTAACACTTCCTAGCTGTGTGTGACCCTGGGCAAGATACTTAATCCCAATTGCCTAAGCAAAAAAAAAAAAAAAAAAAGAAAGAAAAGAAAAGAAAAACCCAAATGTTAATTTTGTTAATGTTGTTTTAAATGTAACTAGGGAAAATGTTAAATAAATAAATAAAACAAAGAGCTTAAAAAAAAAAAAAAGGAAGAAAAATGTAATCATCATTAACTCAAATCAAGAACATATATAATGCTTTGCTCTGGATGATGAGATAACATGCATCCTATACCTTGCATATGTTTATCAAATTGAATTGAGTTGAATTCTGAAACTAGGTCTCCAGCCTCTTATAACAATATTGACATTGGAACTTTTGCGGCTAAATAATTATCCCATTAAGGGATGCCTCCACTCCATATGGAAGGCCTTGACCTTTCCCTTTCACTTTCTTGTGTTATTAACATTTTGATTCCCCATAACAATTCTGAAGCCTCAGGAATGAACCATCTATGACTAATGCCCTATATGTTTTTTTTTTCAAGATCCTAATTGGTCATTCTCAAATTGTATGTGCCATAGTGGAGTTTCTTTAGGCAAGCCCAAATTTTATGGAACTTTCACTCACTATAAAATATATAATATATAGAGTTTCCTACCTTCTTGTATTCTACCTCAATTTCTAGTGACAAAAATGTTCAAAAAACTCTGCATGCCACAACAACTGCCTCTTAGGAGCAGATGAAGGATTCTAAATACAATCTTACAAATAATTGTAAGCCTAGTAAAGCTTGTCATAATTTTTACCCAGAGTTGCACTCCAAAAGTTGTAATGCTTCATAATAAATGTGTAGTATTGTTGAGAAAGAGAGAGAAGCCCATCTCAGATGGACAGCAGAGTGAAGCAAGTGGAATAATGTAATATGAAGAGAAAAAGACAGAATGTATTTAGATTCTATAAGGCTTTAAAAACCAAATAGAGAATCCTAAATCTATTCTATTCCTTTTCATTCAAATTGTAATTAAAAATATTAACTAACACAAGACCAAAGATAAATCCTTAGGACACTACACTTAAGCTCTACATCCAACTTGATAATAAAACCTTGATTTCCATTCCTGAACTGAAGAAAATCAACCAACTCCTACTATTATTAATTGTTCCTGCCTGTATCTCTCCATTTTTTCATCTTGTCCTTGAACATAACAGACTATTTAGAGCAAAGAACAAAATTCATACCAAACTAGGAAAAAATACAAGTGATATTTAACTTATAAATATCTCTGTTTCAAAATGACTATCTGATCTATTAATGCCCTCAAATGATAAATTAATAAAGGAAAAGATAGTAACTTGGATTATTTCCTTTTCCTAAAGTAGCTTGGATGATGTAAGATGGGAAAGCCAAAAGATCCCAATATGTTTTATCTCTTTTCCAAGTGAAAAAACACTTGTCAATACCAAATTTAAACTATAAGCATTCAGAAGACGATGCTCAAAGAATGACATCACTCCACAAAACAGCAAAAACCTGAGAAGAGAAAATAAATTCACAAAAACCTTAGCCATTAGACTCAATTGAGAATGATTATCCTATAATATTTTTAAATGAAACTCTTTACAGTAAGTGGTACAGCAGATATCATTCAGGAAATATATCATCCAAAACATAGTAGACTAGTCAAGTCCATATAAGCAATAAATAGCAAACAGACAGCTTAGGTACAATATTGGTATTCATTTAAAGGGACTAGATAAAGGCCTCCTATGGGTTGAATGGACCCAATATGGAAGATGATGAAGGAATGAGGAATGGAAGAAAAAGGATTAGAATTCAGTAGAATGAGAAAGATCTGTGTCCCAGGAAGGGGCACAGACATCAAAGAGTTCATGAAAGTCATAATTCCTTCTTTGAAATTGTTTTCTTTGTAAAATTCTGTTTTAATTATTTTCTAAAGATTTCTACATTTCTACTTTCATGGCCTTGCTGAAAAAAAGTGAAAAACAAAAACCCTTTACAAACATTTATGGTCAAGCAAAACAATTTTTTTCATTGGCAATGTTTAAAAGAAAAAAAAAACAAGCACGTCTGTCTCTACATTGAGTGTTCATCATTTCTCTGTGAAGAGGTGGGCTGCTTATTTCATTATGAGTCTGTGGTAATTGTAGTTTGTCTTTTATTATTCAAAGTTCTCAAAATTTCAAATACACACACATTTATGTAACCACAATGTCTATATGCATGTATATATGTGTGTGTGTGTATGTGTTTGTGTCTATACATAGTTGTATAGGCACACATGTATTGTTTTAGTCATCCAAGAACTCATTTTTCTACCTCACTACATTCCCATTGAGAACACAAGAAAACAAGGCTAATTACAAAAATGGATAGTCAACCATAATAAATTTCCATATTGGTGAGGTCCTAAAATATACATATTTCTCACATTCTGCATTCTGAGTCCCTCAACTCTCTATCAAGAAGTGTAATGTTCTCTGATTCGGTTTTTTTGGGGTAGTAGATTTCATCATTAGCTCTCTGGAATCCTGGTTGGTCATTATGCTGGGTTAAGCAATTTTAATGATATCCCATCTGATTCATGGATCATAACTTGTATAGCTATTCCAACATTAGGAAAACCTCCTCAGATTCCCATGATTTGCCACCTAAAAAAAATAATTATAGTTCTCACTTTGACAGCACATATTCTAATATTGGGACAATACAGAGAAGATTAGTATGACTTCTGCATAAGGATGACATGCAAATCTGTGAAACATGTATTTTTTACATAAGGTTTCTTGGGAACTTGATAATGATGTAGTCCAGCCTAAGGAATGGCAGCACTAAAAAAAAGCTAATGGTCACTAATTTCTACTATCTGTTTACATATATTTTTATTCTGTTACTTAATTTTTCCTATTTCTGTTTCTATTTATTTTTATGTTCAAAAGAAAAGTTAATTTTTATCCACTCATTTTATTTTTTAATTGTAGCAAATCTATTTTTAAAACACATTGCTTTACGAATCATTTTGGGAGAGAAAAAATCAGAGCAAAAAGGAAGAACCATGGGAGAGAGAGAGAAAAAAAAAAAAAAAAAAACAGAAGAAAGAAGTGAACAAAGCATGTGTTCATTTACACTCAGTTTCCTTACATCTTTTTCTGGATGGAGATGGCATTTTCTGTCCAAAGTCTTTTGGGATTGCTTTTGATCACTGAACCATTAAGAAGAACCAAGCCTTTCATAGCTGATCTTGGCTCATTCTTGTTATTGTGAACAATGTATTTCTGGTTCTGCTTGTTTGGCTCAGCATCAGTTCATGTAAATCTTTCCAGATCTTTCTATAATCAGTTTGTTCATCATTTTTATAGAAAAATAATATTCCATTACCTTCATGTACTGCAGCTTGTTCAACAATTTCCCAAATCATGTGCACCCACCCATTTCATTTCTTTTCCAACTCTTAGCTATACAAAATAAGAGGGGCTACAAATATTTTTACATGTGTGGGTCCTTTTCCCTCTTTTATGATTTCCTTAGGATAAAGACCTAATTATGGCACTGCTGGGTCCAAGCACACGCATAGCCCTTTGGTCATAGTTCCAGATTGTTCTCCAGAATGGCTGAATTGTTTCACAACTCCACCAACAATGCATTAGTGCCCCAGTTTTCTTCACATCTCCTCCAACATTTATTATTATCTTTTTATATCATCTTAGCTAATCTAAGACGTGTGAGGTGGTACCTCAGAGTTGTTTTAATTTGCATTTCTCTGATCAATAGTGATTTAGAGCATTTTTTCATATACTTATGAATGACTATAATTTCATCATCTGAAAATTGTTTATATCCTTTGACCATTTATCAATTGGATAATGACTTGTATTATTATAAATTTGACAGAGTTCTTTATATATTTTAAAAATGAGACCTTTATCAGAAATACTGGCTGTAAAATTTTTCCCCCAGATTTATACTTCCATTTTAATCTTGTTTCTGTTGGTTTTGTTTGTGCAAAACCTTTTTAATTTAATGTAATCAAAGTTGTCCATTTTGCTTTCATAATATTCCTTAGTTCTTCTTTAGTGATAAATTCTTCACTTTTCCAAAGATCTAATAGGTAAATTATCCCTTATTCTCCTAATTTGTTTATGATAGCATCCTTTATGCTCAAATCATGTATCTATTTTTGACCTTATTTTGGTATTGGGTGTGAAATGCAAGTCTATGCTGATTTTCTGACACATTACTTTCCAGTTTTCAATTTTTTTGTCAAATAGTGAGTTCTTTTACCAGAAGCTGGAGTTTGGGGATTTTTCAAATACTAGATTGCTATAGGTCTTGATTATTGTGTAATGTGTATCTAATCTATTCCATTGATCCACCACTGTATTTCTTAGCCAGTACCAAATGATCTTAATGATTGCTACTTTTTGATATAGTTTTAAGTTTGGTACTGCTAAGCCACTGTCCTTTGTATTTTTTGCATTAATTCCCTTGATATTCTTGACCTTTTGTTCTTTCAGATGAAATTTGTTATTATATTTTCTAGTTTTACAAAATAATGTTTTGGCAGTTTGGTTGGTATGACACTGAACAGATAGACCAATTTAGGCAAAATTGTTATTTTTATTATATTAGGTTGGCCTAGTTATGAACAATTGATATTTTTCTAATTATTTAGATTTTAGTTTGTAATTGTGTTCCTATATATAGTTTTTGGGTTTGTCTTGGCAGGTAGACCCCCAAGTATTTTATTGTGTCTATAGTAATTTTAAATGGAATTTCTCTTTCTATCTCCTACTGATGGGCTTTGTCAGTAATACATAGAAATGCTGATGATTTGTGTGGATTTATTTTATATCCTGCAATTTTGCTAAAGCTGTGAATTGTTTCCAATAAGTTTCTGGATGGTTTTCTAGGATTCTCTAAGTATATCATCATGTTATCTGCAAAAAGTAATAGTTTTCTTTCCTCATTTCTTCTTCTAATGCCTTTATTTTCTTTTTTGTTTTCTTATTGTTAAAGGAAACATGTCTAGTACAATGTGGAAAAATAGTGGTGATAATGGGCACCCTTGTTTCACCCCTGATCTTATTAGGAATCCATCCAGCTTCTCTCCACTACAAATAATGCTTGCTGTAAGTTTTAGAGAGATACTGTATTATTTTTTTATTAATATTTTTTATTTACCAGATATATGCATGGGTAATTTTACAACATTGACAATTGCCAAACCTTCTGTTCTAATTTTTCCTCTCCTTCCCAGATGGCAGGTTGACCAATACATGTTAAATATGTTAAAGTATAAATTAAACACAATATATGTATACATGTCCAAACAGTTGTTTTGCTGTACAAAAAGAATCGGACTTTGAAATAGTGAACAATTTGCCTGTGAAGGAAATCAAAAATGCAGGCAGACAAAAATAGAGAGATTGGGAATTCTATGTAGTGGTTCATAGTCATCTCCCAGAGTTCTTTTGTTGGGTGTAGCTAGTTCAGTTCATTACTGCTCTATTGGAATTGATTTGGTTCATCTCATTGTTGAAGATGACCACATCCATCAGAATTGATCATCATATAGTATTGTTGTTGAAGTATATACAACGATCTCCTGGTCCTGATCATTTCACTCTGCTGCTTATTATTTTAAGGAAACTCTTTCTATGTTCTCTAGTGTTTTTAAGAATAATGAGTGCGGCATTTTGTCAGAAGCTTTTTCTGCCTCTATTGAGATTATCATGTGATTTCTGTTGGTTTTGTTATTGATATGGTTGATTATGCATTAAGTTTCCTGATTTTGAACCAGCTCTGCATTCCTGCTATAAATGCTACTTGATCATAATCTATTATCCCCTGATAAATTGCTGTAATCTCTTTGTTAATATTTTATTTTAAATTTTGGCATCAATATACATTAGGGAGATTGATCTGTAATTATCTTTCTGTTTTGGCCTTTCCTGGTTTAGATTATCACTGCCATATTTGTGTCATAGAAAGAATTTGGCAGGACTCTTTCTTTACTTATTTTTCCAAATAGTTTACATAGTATTAAAATTAATTTTTGTTTTGTTTTGTTTTGTTTTGCTGAGGCAATTGGGGTTAAGTGACTTGCCCAGGGTCATCCAGCTGGGAAGTGATAAGTGTCTGAGATCAGATTTGAACTCACATTCAAATCACATTGTCCTGTCTTCAGGGCTGGTGCTCTATCCACTGTGCCACCTAGCTGCCTGAATTAATTGTTCTTTAAATGCTTGCTAGAATTCACTTGCAAATCCATCTGGCCTTGGATAATTTTTTTGAAGGAGTTCATTAATGATTTGCTCAATCTATTTTTCTAAAATGGAATTATTTAAGCATTTTATCTCAGAATTTAACCTGGGCAATTTATATTTTTGTAAATATTCATCCATTTCAATTAGATTGTCAGAATTTTTGCCAAAGAGTTTGGCAAAATAGCTTCTAATTATTGCTTTAATTTCTTTTTCATTGGAGGTAAGTTCACTCCTTTCATTTTTGATACTGATGATTTGGTTTTTCTTTCCTTTTTCTGATCAAAATAAACAAAGGTTTATCTATTTTGTTAGTTTTTTTTTTCATAAAACACTCTTATTTTTGTTTATTAGTTCAACAGCTTTCTTAGTCTATTTTTTAAAATCTCTCCTTTGAGTTTCAAAATTTCTAATTTGGTATTTAATTGGGTTTTTAAAATTTGATCTTTTTCTAGATTTTTTAAATTGAATGCCTAATTCATTGGTATCCTTTTTCTCTATTTTATTTATGTAGCTATTCAGAGATATAAAATTTCCCATAAGAACTGCTTTGGCTGTATCTCATAGTTTTTGATATATTGTCTCATTATTGCCATTCTCTTGAATGAAATTATGAATTCTGTTTTTCAATTCACTCTGCTATTTGCTTCTATTTTATGGAGAGTTCATGTCATTCACATTCACAGTTATGATTATCAGCTCTGTATTTCCCTCTGTTTACCCTTCTATGTTTACCCTTCTATGGTTCTCTTGAGCCCTATGTTTATAGATTAACTTTTCTGTTTAGTTATGTTTTTTTCAATAGAAATGAATGAAAGTCTCTTACTTCATTGAAACTTCATCTCCTCCCCTGAAAGAAGATGCTGAATCTTGCTGGGTAATTAATTCTTGTAGCCCCAGGTCCTTTGCCTTCTAGAATATAGTATTTCAGGACCTCTGATATTTTATTGTGGAAGCTCCTAGATCTTGGGTAATCCTATTCCTCCTTGATATTTGAATTGTTTTCATCTGGCAGCTTGCCGTATTTTTTCCTTGAGATTATAGTTTTGGAGTTTTATAATAATATTCCTTGGGTTTTTCCTTGTGGGATCTCTTTCCAGAGGTGATCAATGGATTCTTTCAATAAGCATTTCCCCCTCTGTTTCTAGAATATTGGGTAGTTTTTTTTAATGACCTCTTAAAGAATGCTGTCCAGGCTTTTTTTTTTTTTTTTTTTTTTTTTTTTTTTTTGGTCATGGCCTTCAGGTAGGCCAATAATTTTTAAATGGTCTCTTCTGGAAATATTTTACAGGTCATCCATTTTGCCAATGAGATATTTCATAATTTTTCCCCCATTTTTTCATTCTTTTTAGTTTATTTGACTGATTCTTGTTGTCTCACAAAATCCTTAGCTTTCATTTGCTCTGTTCTAGTTTTTAATGTGTGATTTTCCTCAGTTATCTTTTGTATCTCTTTTTCCATTTAGTTTATTCTACTGTTTAAGTAGCTGTTTTCTTCAGACAGTTTTTTCTTCCTTTTCCAAACTGTTGACTGTCTCATGCATACCTCTCACTTCTTTTTTTTTCATTTTTCTTCTACTTCTTTTATTTGCCTTTTAAAGTCTTTTATGAACATCTCCAAGAAGGCTCTTTGGGCTTGAGACCAATTTATGTCATTCTTTGAGATTTCTTCAGTAGACATTCTGCCCTTCTCTGAGTTTGTGTTTTGATCTGCTTTGTCACCATAGTAGCTTTCTATGGTGAAGATTATTTTTTGTTTCTTGCTCATTTTCTTGCCTTTTCTTTTGGTTATTATTTCCTTTTTTGTTACTTTTAAGGTAGAGCTCTTCTCCTAGGCTAAAGGTGGTACTGTCCCAAACTTTCTGTGCAGCTCTGAGCCTTGGCTTTGAGTACAGGGGCCCTTTGTATTTGTAAATGGTAGTTTTGCTTGCTTTTTTCAGTAAAAGCCTGGGTTCCCAGAGTTTGCCTTCTGAGCTGGGCCTGGAAGCTGCGCCAATGATTTGCTTCTCTACTGAGCCAGCACTGAGGGTCTTAGTTGCTGATTTGCTATGATTAAGATCTTCTCAATAGTTTTCCCAGACTCTATCTGACCTGGGTTTAACACCCTCTCACCCTAGTGAGAGTGACCTTTCTTTACATTTTCTCAGTCTATCTTGAGCTGGAGAGTGGCTTCATTTTATAAGACTCTATTCAAAGGCTTTGTTGGTTTTGTGTGTGTGTGTGTGTGTGTGTGTGTGTGTGTGTGTGTGTGTGTGTGTGTGTGTGTATGTGTGTGTGTGTGTGTGTGTTTAGGGAAAATGGGAGAGTTCTAGCAACTTCCTGACTTTATTCTGCCATCTTGGCTTTACCCTTGGAACTTCCCTAGGCATTCATTTTAAAATATACTTTTAATATGGTAAGGTTCCTCATTGAAGAAAATCAATGAAACTATAATCTGGTTTATACCAGAAGGAAGAGAGTTCCAAGTAAATGTTAAGATTTGAATATACATTGGACATGAAGTCAAGAGACTAATAGCCAACAATACTGTTTACAAATATGACATAAAGTACTTCTATGACCACAGGTATTTAATTTCTCTTGACCATATCACCAAAATTTTCTGTCCAATAACTGTTAGATGATGAACATTATTAGCAATAATGAAATATCTTTAGTACTGCTGCCCAGATGATCTCTACATTTCAGCAAGGACTTTATTGAGAAAGGTTCTTTGTAGAAGATCTATTAATTTTGCAAGCAATAAAGAATTAGGAGTTTTTTCTAACATTATGGCTAGGATATTCTAGTTGTGGCTTAAAAATTCATAAGGATCAAGGTTGAATCTATTTATCTTGATTTTTTAAAAAATTGTATAAGTCCATATAACTATTATGCAACATGAAATAACAAAAAAAGGAATAGCCAAAATTGAGATTGAAACACTAGCTACAGAAAATCAAGGTTTTAGAGTCATGGATCAGTGGAATAGGTTCTTTCAAAGACATAATAGTCAATGACTTTTGTAATTTAGTGATTGATAAACCCAAAGACTCCAGATTCCAGGATAAGAATTCTCTATTTGATAAAAATTACTGGGAAAACTAAAAAATTGCATGATAGAAACTAGGAATAGACCAACACCTAACACCCTATATCAAGATAAAGTCAAAATGGATTCATGATTTAAACACAAAGGGTTATACTATATGCAAATTAGGAGAAAAGGCATGCTTCTCAGATCTGTGGAGAAGGGAAAAAATTTATGGCCAAAGGACTGGACAACATTATGAAATGCAAAATAGTTTTGATTACATTAAATTTAAGTTTATACAAAACTTTTTAAAAACTTATAAAACTTTTTAAAAATAAAAAGGTTTTGCATAAACAAAACAAATGTAGCCAAGATTAGAAGGGAAGAAGAAAGCTGAGGAGAAAAAAAATTACAACCAGTGTTTTTTATAAAGGCTTCATTTCTAAAATATATAGAGAATTGACTCAAATTCATAAGAATTCCCCAATTGACAAATGGTCAAAGGGATATGAATAGATAATTTTCAGATGAAGAAATTAAAGTTATTTCTAATTATATAAAAAAGTTCTAAATCACTATTGATAAGAGAAATGCAAATTAAGACAATTCTGAGGTACTAATTCACACCTCTCAGATTGGCTAAAATGACAGGAAAAGATAATAATGCTATTTATTAAATATATTTTATTATATTTTTGGGGGGTACATGTAACAAATTAATGTAACTTTTGTAGACTGGCTATTTGTAGATTAATGAGTGATCTTCAATTTCTTTATATGTATACATTTGTTACACCACCCAAAAAAATTATTAAATTTATTTAAATGTTGGAAGAGATGTGGGAAAACTGGGACACTAATGAATTGCTAGTGGAGTTGTGAACTGATCCAACTATTCCAGAGCAACTGGGAATTATGTCCAAAGGGTTATCAAACTGTGCATACCCTTTTGATCCAACAGTGTCCCTACTGGGTCTGTAATCCAAAAAAGAAGTTAAAAAAAAAAAAAAAAAGGGAAAGGAACCACATATACAAAAAAATATGTGCAGCAGTCCTTTTTGTAATAGCAAGGAACTAGAAACTGAGTGGATGCCCATCATTTGGGGAATAGCTGAATAAGTTATGGAAATGATCCTCAAACTTTTTAAATAGGGGGCCAGTTCACTGTCCCTCAGACTGTTGGAGGGCCCAGACTATAGTAAAAACCAAAACTATGTACAAATTCCTATGTATGCTGCATATATCTTATTTTGAAGTAAAGAAACAAAACGGGAACAAATACAATATTTAAAATGAAGTTAAATCATCAAACTTACCATTATTTCAATGGGAACTATGGGCCTGCTTTTGGCTAATCATTTGGTCAATGTCTGGTTCCATATTTGTCACTGCTAGTTGTAACAAGTGATGCAAGTGTGCATCCATTAGTCTTGATCTGGTTGGAGATTTCAAGTGTTTCATTCTAGAAAAAGTCTGTTCACAGACATAAGTGCTGCCAAAGACGGTTGCCATTTTGAGTGCATGGTTCTTGAGATGAGGATATGTCTCAGAGGGGAAAGATGCATAGAAATTATGAAGGCTGCTTGACTTAAATGCGTCTTTCAGAGAGTCACAATTCTGCAGTTCAGCCAGTTCCATTTGGTAAATTGTATCCACATTTTTAATGTCAATAGAAAATGGGTTATGGGAAAGCTGTATGTCCTGTTCATGGAGATGAAGCTCTTTTAATCTAAATTGGAACTCCTTTTGCAATTTTTCCAATGAATCCACACATGTTTTGTTTGGGAATGCAATCAACAGTTTTTCTACTAACAGGTTTTGAGTTGTGGGGAGATGGCAGAAGTTTTCCTCCTTCACTTGTTTGATGAGAAGGCCTAATTTTACTTCAAATGCTTTGACATGTGATTGCATATCACAAATGAGCTTCCCCTTTCCTTGAAGTTGCATATTGAAATTCTTGAATAGCTCTGTTACATCTGTCAGAAAGGCAAGGTGCCATTTCCATTCTGCATCATTGAGCTCTGGTACTTCTTTGTTTTTTGAAAGCAGAAAAGTTGTAATCTGTGGAAGTCATAGAAACATTTCAAAACTTTCCCTTGACTCAGCCAACAGACTTCTGTGTGATATAGAATATCTTTATACTCAACATTTAGCTCAGACAGAAATTCCTGAAATTGTCTGTGATTTATTGCACAAGCTCTAATGAAGTTAACACAAGATAACCACAATTGTCATAAGAGTCCCACTTCAGTGATTTACTACACAGCGCTGTTGGTGGATGAGGCAGTGTATGGCTATTGGATGAGAATGGTTATGTTTGTCCATCTCTTGGTTAATGCAAGCAATTACTCCTTTCTTAGACCCCACCATGCTAGGGGCACCATCAGTTGTCACGCTGGCTAGTTTAGCCCAGTCCAGCTCCAAACATTCATAGTTTGGCAAACCTTTTCATAGACATCCTCTCCTGTAGTTGTTCTTTTGATGCTTTGCAATGCAGCAAGCTCTTCTATGACTTCAAAATAATCATTTGTCCCACGAATAAAAATTAGAAGTTGTGCAGAATCACAAACATGATTGCTTTCATCAAGTGCCAAGGAAAAATATGATTTTTTTTTTTGTGGAGTTTTGCAAATGCTGATGCAAATTGTCTCCCATTTCTTCAATCCTCTATGTAATTGTAGGTCTTGAAAGACTCACTGTACTAAATAAATCGGCCTTCTCTGGACACATCTCTTTGGCAACAGAAAGAAGGCATTCTTTAACAAATTCTCCCTCCATGAATGGTCTACCAGTGTGTGCTTTTAGCTTGGCAACTTGAAAAGTTGCTCGCAGTGATGAAATATTTAGCTGCTTCGGCTTCACAAAAATATTTTGCTGAGTTGTCAATGTATTTTTCAATTTTAACATATTATCTTTTCTCACTTCTCCAACCAACCAATCATATTTATCTTTATGTTGAGTTTCATAGTGTTGACGCAAATTATATTACTTGAACACAGACACTATATTCTGGCATATCAGACATACAGCTCTTTCCTTGTACTGCATGAAAAAGTAATAAGTCCACTGTTCTTTGAATATCCTACGCTCCAAGTCAATTTTTCTTTTTCTTGACATCATTATTTCTAAGAGATTCCAAATTGCTATTAATAAAATACCAATATATATTTATACACATACACACACACACAAACATATATATATATATATATATGTATTTACAGTGCTACAAAAACAATAATACATCAGCAATAACTTTGCCCACACAGAGACATACAGATTGCAATGCCCAACTTCCTCCAAGCTGCCTCTGCATTGTGATGCCTCCGTTTGCTGTACTCTCTCTCCCGCTTCAGACCTTTACTGCACACAAGTCACCGCTCAGGCGGCCCTCCCAAATGCCCTGGCTTCCTCTGAATCCTGGGATCAATTCTCATGATCCAGCGCTGCATGATTGTACATGCTACACTCGTAATTTATCATAATCGCAGGCAAGACTGTGCATATATGTACATAACTGCGTGATATGTTGTATGTGCAGAATGAGCTTCAGTGACAAATTGTACATTGGGGCTTCTGGGGGAGGTCATCATGTGACCTGAAGCTGCACAAGTGTATGGGGACCTTAAGAATCTGGAGGGGGATGAAGCAGTACACCAGCTCTGCACCCCCTCATACTCAGGATAAGTGGGGGATCACTAAGGTCAGACCCTCAGTGATTATAAGGTCATAATGACAATGACAGAGTCAAGCTGGGACTTGTAGTACTAACTGTTACTATGCCTGCGCACCAGACACAGCCCATATATTCCCCCTGCAGTGGCCGTGACATGCACAGCATGCACTGTACATCCCTCGTGCCTGTCTGTTATGATGGCTTCCATTACATTACAAGGCTGCAGGACATCAGTTCTCCGTCTTCTGAATCTCTCTCCCTTCCCCACACCATAAACCCCGGCCTGGGAACTCACCTCACCTCCGTATCACCTCACACTCTGTCATCTCCTTCTCAGCCCAGTGTCAGAAGTGTGAATTGTTAATGGGAGTTTAGGTCAAACATTATTTCTAGTTTTATTTTTGCCATAACCTGGCGGGATGCATAAACATCCTCAGTGGGCCACATCTGGCCCTAAGGCCATAGTTTGAGGACCCCTGAGTTATGGTATATGAATGGAACGGATTATTATTGTTATATATGAAATGATAAGCAGGCTGATTTCAGAAAACACTTACATGAACTGAAGCTAAGTGAAGTAAACAGAACCAAGAGAACACTGTATACAAGAACAAGATTGTGTGATCAACTGTGATGGACTTGGCTCTTTTCAACAATGAAGTGATTCAAGACAGTTCAAATAGAAGATACAAAGTGCCATCCACATTCAGAGAAAGAATTATGAATACTGAATGTAGATCAAATCATAGTATTTTCACCCTTTGTTGCTGTTATTGTTATTTGCTAGTTTTTTTTTTCTTTTTTCTTTTTTCTTTCCCCTTTCATCTGATTTTTCTTGTGCAGAATAACAAATAGAGAAATTTGTTTAAAAGAATTACACATGGTTAACATATCCAAATGCTGGCTGTCTTAGGAAGGGATGGGAGAGAGAGGGAGAAAAATTTGAACACAATATTTTGTAAAGGCGAATGTTGAAAACTATCTTTGCATGTATTTGGAAAAATAAAATACTATAAAAATTAAATTAAATTTTAAAAAATTTAAAGGAAATGAAGCCTTATATTATCCTAAGTTCTTAAACATTTACTTACTTTGTGATTTATCATTAAGAGTAGAAGATATATTCTGTACTCGATACTTTCAGATTTAGTAAAGTAAAAAATGTATACAAATGAAGCAACTGAAGATCACCCATTGATCTACAAATAGCCAGTCTACAAAAGTTACATTAATTTATTACATGTACCCTCCCAAAAAAATACCAAAAATATTATATAGTATTTTCATTTGGATATAGTATCACTTGATAACCAATTTGGTTGCATTTATTAAAGGTGTATTTTATCTGTAAGAGTGGAGGAGAAGTTACTCATAATCCAAATTTCCTAAACATCTTGACTAGATTAATATACCAATTGTTATTTTTTAAAAAGATATACATCTTTGGAAGTTTGTACAATTGTTTATTTTTTAGGATTAATGCCTTCTTAGTTTACATTTTCTCTATTTCATCCTCCCTGCTTCTTTCCTTTTCCTCTTATTATCCTGTAAAATAAATTGTATTTCTTTACCCAATTCTGTTTGTATATGGATATTTATTCTTCATTCTTTTGCTCACTTCAGAGAGTGAAATCCATTCTCCCCACCTCTTCCTCCTTGTTTGTATCAATATCTATTTGTATATTCTGATTATGTAAAATAATTTCCCCTGACTTTTTTTTTCTCTTTCTCCCTCCAATTCATTCCTCTTCCCTCTCTTTCCTTTCTTTTCTTAACAACAAGACATGAGAATCATGTCTAAACATTGTCTAATTGGACTTCCTCTATGAACTCTGATAATGATACAGATCTGACAAGACACATATATCATCTCCCCATATATGGAATGTAAGTAGTTTATCTCTGTATAGTTCTTTCTCATTGTTCATTTATGCTTAACATTTTATATTTCTTTTCACTCTTGTGTTAGAATTTCAGTTTCCTCACAGTTCTGGTCTTATCATAAGGGCTGCTTAGAAGTCTTCTATTTCATTAAAAATCTCCTTATGCCCTATAGCATTATACTCAGTTTTTTCTGAGTAATTTATTTGGTGTTGTCAGTCCATATCCTTTGCCTTCTGGAATATCATATTTAAAATTCTCTGCTCCTTTAGAGATATGGTTTCTAAATTGAGCATGATCCTGACTAGGGCTCCTTGCTACTTCAATTTGTTCTTTCTAGCTATTTGCAGTATTTTTAATTTGACCTGGAACTTCTGGATTATAGCTATGAAATTCCTAGGAGTTTTCATTTTGAGGGTTGTTTTTTTGTTTTGTTTTGTTTTGTTTTTTTAAGAGATTACTGGTGGATTCTTTGTTTTTCAATTTTTCCTTCATTTTCTTTATCTGTAAAGTGAGGATAATAACAGCTTAAAAGATCTTTGTGAAGAGTTGATATGTTTGTGTTTATATGTATGTGTGTATAAAACGTTAATTACAAACATTAAAGTAGAGGCCAATAATTATACCCCAAAGACCAAAAACATTTAGTATAGTATTTGTAAAGTCCGAGCTAGCTTCCTGGAGGCCTCAGGGTCAGCCAGACAGGATAAGCAAGTCCTTGGTCTTTAGGGGGAGAAGTAAAGGAGATGGACAAAACCACCACAAGCTCTCCACCAACCTTCCTTCTCCTCTTCCTCCTGCAAAGTGAGTCTGGCTTGTCTCACTCTACCCTCTAATCCCTCCTACAATTATCTGTATACACCAAAAGATTGAGCCAGCACAGAATATTGAGCAGGACCATTTTTCCAAACATATGCTAATACAGTTATTGTCCAATAGGTAATTAGTCTTAAGTGCTCAGTTGTCTGATTCCAGTACACCTATTCAGAGTTTCAGCCCTTTACATCTCCCACTTTCTTTTGTTTTAGAACACAAGTAGTCATGCCATCCCTGACTTCTCAGGGAGGTGAGAACCCCAAAAAGGAGGTGATCATGCCCTGTCTGACTTCTCAGGAAAGGAAGTGAAAACACTGAAAAGGAGGTGATCATGCCCTCCCTGACTTCTCAGGAAGAGAGATGAAAAACACCAAAGGGAAGTAAGGGGTCAAGCCAGATATTGTTAGCGGGTTTCTGGGCTGAAGGGTCTTACTAGAAATAGGTATGTACAAACCCATCAGCATGAGAGGTATTACACAAACACATACTAATAAAGGACGGGCTAGTAATGATGACTCTCCCCACAGCTGGTGCAGGCTCAATGTGGTGTAACAAACATGAATTGTACATGCAAGTAGTGATATAACAAACAATATGAATCAACATGATGTTGTAAAAGATTTCCAGAAGTCCTAGAAGGAGGGTATGTAAATAACAATCACAGGTACGCCTCCTTCAACAGCCAAGAGATAGTCCAAAACCAATCTATTGTCCATTACTTCACATGTCAGGGAATCCAATGATCCCTGCAAGTTTTGAAGTCCTGCAACAGTCTTTTTTATGTGTTAGGGAATCAGAAGATTCCTGCAGATTTTGAAGTCTTGCAGCAGTCTTATTTCTCAGAGAATCCAATGATTCCTGAGGGTTTTCAAGTCCTACAACAGTCTTATCATGTCTCAGAGAATCCAATGATTTCTGAGGATTTTGAAGTCTTACAACAATCTTTTCATGTCTTAGGGAATCCAATGATTTCTGAGGATTTTGAAGTCTTACAACAATCTTTTCATGTCTTAGGGATTCCAATGATTCCTGGGGGTTTTGAAGTCCAAAAAAATTTTTATGTCTATGAGTCAGTTGTCATAACTGCCATGCTCTTTCAGTGGTAGGCACAATCAGCAATGGAACCACCCGATGTTTCTTGGGTCTTCTCCTTCATTTCAAGGGTCTGCTCCATCTCTCTCCAATGGACAAGATGAATATGGCTCGTTGGCACCCATCTGATTCCTTCTCCATCTGCAGAGATACAAGCAAACCTTCTCCCCCAAGCAGTTAACCTATTCTGGTCCCTTCCATTCACCACTTTCTGGATCTCTCCACATCATCTGGTGATTATCTAAAGATAGTAGAGCTGCTCATACTGGACACTGCCCTTCTAGTGGGTTATAAAACCTGTCTGCCAGAGTCAGTGCATCAAAAATCAAGAAGTTAATAGTATAAAGAGCTATATTTAGAAGTTCTCTAGGGTTACCTGTGGCTCCCCCTTTCTTTTTTTTTTTTTTTTGAAGGAGTGTCTTAATGTCTCTGTTTCTCCTCTCTACTATTGCCTGTCCTTGAGAATTAAAGGGTATGCCAGTGGTGTGAAAAATCTTACACTGTGCACAAAAGTGTGCAAAATGTTTAAAAGTATATGCAGGTCCATTGTCTGTTTTTATTGCTTGTGGCACATCCATAATTGCAAATGCTTGGATAAGGAATTCAGTGACCACTCAGGTTGTCTATTTTGCTGCTGGTGTTGCAAAAGTGAATCCTGAAAAGGTGTCTACCACACCATGGATAAAAGACAGATGACCAAAAGATTTATAATGGATCACATCCATTTGCCAAATTTCATTGGGTCTCAAACCACAAGGGTCCTTCCCTGGAGGGAGTGTAGGAGCATGGAAAAAAAGGCAAGCTGGACAGGCTTTTACTGTGCTCCTAGCTTCCTCTCTTGTTATTCCAAATTGTAAATGTAAAGCTTGAGCAGCCTGATGTTATTTAGAATGAGATTCTCGGGCTTCTTGAAATAAAGATATATTGGCCAACATGGTTAGAAGGCTATCTGCCTTTAAATTACCATCAAAAATAGGACCTGGAAGTCCATTATGAGAGTGGACATGAAAGATATAAATCTTACCTGGATGCTTTCTCACTTGTTCTTGAAGTTCCTTAAAGAGCTGATATATATTGAAAGCTACAAATGTTATTTGGGCTGTGACAATTCTTTGCACAACACCTACTGAATAGTCTGAATCAGATATTATATTTATATCTCCTGGATAATAAGTAAGAGCTAGAATTATTCTATACAATTCATTCTGCTGAGTGGACTTAAAAGGAGTTCTGGCTACTCTCTTTATAGTAAAGAGAGTATACAGAACAAATGTTCTGTTTGGATGCATCTGTAAAGAGAGTTGGTCCTTTAAGAGGAACTTTAGAAACCTTTTCTTCAAGAATCCATCTCCAATTATGTAATAATCTGGTTATCTTTAATGGAGACCCATCTGTAAAATTTGGAGCCGTGGCTAATAAAATTTGCCACTCTGGGATGGTTTCACAGCATACATTAATTTGTGCATTAGTATAAAAGGTGTATCTTGTCAGGTCTTATCCCAGTTAATTATATTGCTTGCTTAATGGCCTTTAATAAAATTCTAGCCACAAGCACTAGGTAAGGAGTAAGGCTTTGTTTTGGTTGTGCTGGGAGGTTCACCTACTCTAACACACTGTCTCCTTGATAAAGGACTGCTGTGGATGCCTCTTGTGTAGCAAAAACTGATATTTCCAGGGGTTTTTGAGTGATTCTTTCAACCACATTGGATAAAGCCAGTTCAACTTTTCTCAAAGCCTCGTGAGCTTCTTTTGTAAGCTGGTGTGGTGAGTTTAAAGCACTGTCTCCCCTTAAAATGTCATATAATGGTTGCAATTGTTAGGTAGTCAAGCCTAACACTGGACGTATCTAATGGATATCTCCTATCAATTTCTGAAATTCTGTTTAGCTTCTCTGTTTTTAGGGAAAGTTTTTGTACTGTAAGTACCTTTTTTACTATAGACTTCATATCCTAAATATTGAAAAGGAATATTTCTTTGAATTTTTTCTGGAGCTATGCACAATTTGTAGTTCCTTAGTGTTTCTATGGTCTTTTGTAGACATGCTTTGCACAATTTGTAGTTCCTTAGTGTTTCTATGGTCTTTTGTAGACATGCTTCTAACATTTGCTCCTCAGGTGCACATCCCAATATATCATCCATGTAATGTAATAACATTACTTTTGGAAATGCTTTTCTTACTGGAATAAGAGCAGCAGCAATATACATTTGACACATAATAGGGTTGTTTTTCATTCCCTGTGGCAAACCTGTCCATTCATATCTTTTATAAGGCTCAGCTAAGTTAACACTGGGCACTGAAAAGGCAAATCTTTTCATATCCTCTTTATCTAGAGGGATAGAATAGAAACAGTCCTTAATGTCTATAACCCAAAGAGGCCATTCTCTAAGCAACTGAGTAGGAGATGGAAGTCCAAGCTGAAGAGCTCCCATAGTTTCCATCTGTTCACTTACTTTTCTCAAATCAATCAACATCCTCCATTTTCCAGATTTCTTTCTTACAACAAATATAGGGGAATTCCAAGGACTTAGAAAATGTTGTAAGTGTCCTTGGTCAAGTTGTTCCTGTACTATATCTAATAAGGCCTGAATTTTATCACTAGCTAAGGGCTACTGTTCTTTCCACACTGTTGTATCAGTTTATATTGAATAAGAACAGGTGAAAGTGTTAACAGGCCTTCAACAGCAGCCCTGCCTAAAAAATTGAAATATTCATTTGTAATCCTAATTGATGTAAATGTCTCTTCCCCACAGATTAATAGTGATTTTTCCAACTATAAAAGGAGTAAAAACTTCTGTTTCACCTTTAAAAGTCCATCTCAAAGGGGTAGCACTAACTTCAGCTGCTATTGATCCTCCTACACCCAGACATGTAAGTGTCTGCCTTAATCTTTGGCCAGTGACTGGGCCAGTTGGCACCTCTAATGACTGCGATCTGCACCTGTGTCTACCAATCCTTCTAATAGTATGCCATTTATATAGTAAGCATAGATCAGTCAGCTGTCACAGCTGCTGTCCATTAATATTCCTGGATTTTGTTGCTTGGAGTCAGAATCTAGGCACTACCACCAGATTGTTTATTAGGAGTCTGTATCAGTAAACTTGATGCTACTACTTCTCCTGTCACACATTGTCTACCTGTATCAGTGACTGGGATATTGCCTACACATCCCCCAGTTTCCCCTATCAATGTATGGATGGACACTATTTTGTAAATACTATTATGTGGAGAAATGGTCGCGCCTACTGTGCCTGGAAGTAAGGGATCCATAGGCTGGAGAGGAACAGATTTCACCTCTCCAGGAGGTATCTCAGTTGTTTCAGCTGCATACACCTTTATTCTCCCCAATTGCAATCCCTTTCTCCCATCAGGTTGCTTCCTGGCTAATTGATTATGTAATCCCTTTCTCCCATCAGATTGCTTCCTGGCTGATTGGTCATGTCTGGGTACTGAACTTCTAGGCACTCTCTGGGTATAGCATTGGCTGCCATCATGCCCCAAGTGTTTTTTGCCTGGAGCTGATCCCCTCATCCCGTTTCCCTGACTCAGTCTACATTCTGATGCCCAATGGAAGCCTCTGTTGTATTTTGGACATGGGGTTTTGGGTCTTGTTCTCCCACTCTGTTTTCTCACTCTGTCTTTATGCCAACATTGAGCTTTCAGATGCCCTACTTTACCACATTGAAAGCAGTGACGAGTCTCTCTGGAATCCCTTGCCAAAAGGGACCCTGTCTTCCCATGTTTGGATCTTGGGAAGTCTGTATCACAGCCTGGATATAAAAGGTATTTGTGCCCACTGTGGCACATCTGGCTATTCTTAAAGCTTTTCTTTTTTCTATAATTTGTGGGATTCTTTAAGGCCAATTGTTTTATGTTGTATATATAGAATGTTCCTTAGAAATTGAATCAGGACTTTTATCATTATAGTATTCACATAGTTGATCTCCTACTAGTTTCCAATTATCTGCCTCTATTTCTTCTTCCTTGAAGAACCAAGGGGATGTGCAGTCTAATGTATCCAAGAGTCCACTGAAATGCTCCCAAGTTACAAGCAAACCTTGTCTCTTAATCAATCTAAGTATGCTTTCTATAGAGCTCCCTCGGGGTGAGGGTGGGGGTGGAGTTGGGGGTGGGGGAGAATTTTTCCTAATATCTGCCCCATTTTAGTTAGAAAAGGTTATTAGTTTAGCCCTTAACAAAGTAAGTTCCCTGTTTGTCTACTAAAATACTCACCTTATTTCCTGGTCACCTGGGACTTCTTCAGGGAAATTAGGATCCTTGATTCACACATTGGGCACCACAATGTAAAGTCCTTGCTAGCTCCCTGGAGGCCTTAGAGTCATCCAAAGTCAGGATAAGCAAAAGTCCTTGGTCTTTAGGGGGAGAAGTAAAGGAGATGGACAAAACTGCCACAAGCTTTCTACCAACCTTCCTTCTCCTTGTCCTCCTGCAAAATGAATCTGGCTTGTCTTACTCCACCCTCTAATCCCTCCTATGATTATCTATATACACCAAAAGATCAAGCCAGCACGGAATATTGAGCAAGACCATTTTTCCAAACATATGCTAATAGAATTATTGTCCAATAGGTAATTAGCCTTAAGTGCTCAGTTGTCTGATTCCAGTGTACCTATTCAGTTTCAGCCCTTTACAAGTATTATATAAGTATGGAGAGCTTTGTAGTTCTTAAGAAGACAGGGGCCCACTAAATAGACAAGTGTTGTCTTAACTATTTATGTCCTTATAACCTAATGTGGAGATGAATTCATATCTGTGATTAGTTATAAATCCTTTTCATGGCTCTTAGATTAAATAAAACTTGTCTTAAAGAGCCAATGTTTTGTTACCTATACGCATGCATAGGAGATACAAAGCCAGCCCAATGTTTCCATTAGAAATCTTAGATTGAGGAAAGACCTAAAAATTTAACCAAAATTATGTAAATCCAAAGATTCTATAATTGGATAAAGATTTCCATTGAAGACAGCGTAGATAGAGATATTCTTTGGGAAAATCAATTTCATAATTAAACTGGTTGAACAAATTGGAAGGAAAGGGGCATTAGAATTGGTGAGAGTAATTAAAGACACAATTTGGATGAAAAACAATGAATATTTGAAAAAAATGAGGACAGTGGAAGGGGAAGGAGATAAGTAGGAAAGACACTGAAGAAGTAGAATGGACATCATTTGACATCTGAATTTCAAAAGCAAGAGGAACTTGTGATTACTGAAAGGTTTTTAATCCTGAGTGACTGAGACAATGACATCTGTCAAATTCTTAGCAGCGGAGAGCTTCAGAATTCATAGTGGATTAGACTTGACTTAAGGTCAAAATTCTGAGGTCATTCAAAAGGAGATTGCCCCGGGATCCAAAGTCAGCAACAAGTCAAGGTCATTTATAAATTAGTGTGGTGAGGAAACTCTCTTATAGAGTAAGCAAAAGCAATCAGGTTCTAGGACAAAAGGAATCCTACTGTTTTGTAAATTTATGTATTTATTTATATTATTTTCTTATAGTGTCATGCATCTGAATAAAAATGCAAAATAGAGGGAAAAGGCCATGAGACTTTTCTTTTTCTTTATGTAATTAGAGAGTCATTATAGAATGATGAAAAAAGCATAGAAGTAAGAATTAAGAAATCTAGGTTCAAATTTCATATCTGACATTCACTCACTGAATAATCTTAACAAGCTCTTTTATCATTCTGGGCCTCAATTTCCCCATCTGTCAGTCTAAGGATTGGATTCAAGCTCTAAATTTTGACATGAAATCTATGTTCATGCATTATCTTCTTTATATGATGTGAAAAAAAATCACTCTGTTTCTGTTTAAGATGCCATTCTACTTTTGTTCTGTTGTTTCAATTCTCCATGACCCCATTTTGGGTTTTTTTGGGTGAGGGCAAAGATACTATAGTCGTTTGACACTTTCTTCTCCAACTCATTTGACCCATGAAGAACTAAGGAAAACAGAATTAAATCATTTATCCAGGGTCACACAGTTTTCTGTCTCTGAAGCCAGATTTGAACTCATAAAGATCAATCTTCTTGATTCTCAGACCAGAGCTCTATCTACCATGCCACCTAGCTCCCCTGCATTAATTGTGTGAAAATATTCAGATTTTTTGGTCTGTTTTTTAAGAAAGAAGTGATTTATGTAAGAGTCTTGAGGCAATTTGTAACAAACTGCTGGGAAAATTGTTTCAGTTAATAATAAATAGCTATATATAAGTAGGTAAGTGGTTGATAGAGGAAGTTAGAGAGATGATAGAGAAATATAAGACACAGATGACTGAGAAATAGATATATTTATTAAGTACTTTTTATGCATCAGGCTTTGCATGAAGGCTAACCATACAAATAGAAGCTATCAAGATAGTCCCTGCCCTAAAAGAATTCACATTTTAAGGAGGTAAGCAATTCATAAAGGGCATCTAGGGAAGTTGAGGAATGGTAGAAACATTTTTAAACCTAGCAAGATAAGGCCAAAGCAGGTCTCTGGAAGCCCAAGGTGCTTACAGGAACAGTCCCATTTTTCAGGTTAGAAGGGAGTGGAGATGATAGTATAAATGGAGCGCAAACAACATGACCAAAAATTCCCCAGAAGTTTGAGTTAGGAACTTGCCTGTAATTTTATTGATATAGGGAATTCCCAGATGAAGGAATGATGCAACTCCGAACCTTTTCTACAACTTAGATCTTCAAGATATTTTGAGCACTGAGAGGTTAAGTAACCTGTCTCTATACACTTGTTGAAGCTGACTCTTGTGTTGAACAAAGTAACAAGAATTAAAGAAATATTAACCATTTGTCATGTATCAGTATTTCAGAGATCAGAGGGACTATCATACAGAACTCTTTTCTTTTAGTCATCCCTGAAGCTCAAGTTAAATGATTTGCTTCTCTCCTGATACCCAGAGTCCCATTTAAATCACTAAGATGCCTCTTTTTAATATGGTAATACATGATGCAAAGAAATTTTAAAATAGAATACATTTTATTCTCTCCCTACAATAAATGGACTTTGAGATACCATGAACATTTTCTTTTTTTTTTTGCCTTTTGCAATTTTTATTTATTTATTTACTTAAAGCTTTTTATTTTCAAAACATATGCATGGATAATGTTTCAACATTAATCCTTGCAAAACCTTGTGTTCCAATTTCCTTCCCTTTACCCACTCCTACTTCTAGATGGCAAGTGATCCAATGTAACCATGAACATGTTCCATTGGAGTCTGATGAACTGAATAGTGACATGACTGAATAAGTTATGGTATATGAATGTTATGGAATACTATAAGAAATGATCATGAGGATGATTTTAAAAAGGCCTGGAGAGAGTTACAGGAACTGATGCAAAGTGAAATGATCAGAACGAGGAGATCAAAGTACAAAAGCAACATCAATATTATACAACGATCAATTTTGTTGAACATGATTCTTTTCAACAATGAGATGATTGATGCCAGTTCCAATGATCTTATGATGAAGAGAGCCATCTACAACCAGAGAGAAGACTGTAGGAAATGAATGTGGATTACAACATAATATTCTCACTTTTTTGTTGTTGTCTTGCATTTTGTTTTCTTACTCATTTGCTTTCCTTTTTTAAAATCTTATTTCTCTTTGCAGCAAGAGAATTATATAAATATATTTATACAAACTGGATTTAACATATATTTTAACATGTTTGACATACATTGAATTGCTTGCCATCTAGGGGAGGGGATGGGGGGAAGGAGGAGAAAATCTGAAAGACAAGGCTAAGCAAGGGTCAGTGATGTCAAATTACCTATGTATTTTTTAAAATAAAAAAAAAAAAGAAAGAAAATGTAGGATAGATTAAAAAGCTTCTGAAAGTGCTCTGTTTCCTCTATTGTGATAAACTTTAATCTGGTCCATAATTGAAATATATAACGAGAAAATCTCTAATCAGGAACATTTTGCCTTTAGTATTAACAAATGGATACTAATGTTTGCAAAAAGTTAGGATGACAATATCTATTAATTGCACATCCTGGTGGCCATCCTTAAATATGAATTTTGCAATGTTGAAATTATAAAATTGGTAACAATTAAATCATTTTCAACCACTCATGCCCACAAACATAACTGATAATTATTATTCATAGAAAGCCAAAAAAAAAGGGGGGGGGGGTGAGGAGTGACATTAACATCATGCAGTGACAGCTTGAAACAAAATGTTATTTTCCAGCACCAGAAACAAACATCTACATATAACATACATTCTAATTTTTTAGTTAACATGTTGTTTAAAACTGTTAGACCAACAATTTGGTGAAATTTTCAAATTACCAATTTCCTCAAGGCATTGTTAGCATGAATGAAATCATGTTTAAACATTTTAATTGCAACCACACTAATTAGCAAAGGCCTAGAGTCTTCTTTTTTGAATTTGTCCCATCTCTCCCTAATTGATTTATAAAATCCTTATGAAAAATGCCTTTATTTTATATCTCTTTCAATCTCCCAAAGTGCCTCCAACAGCTCCCAAGTCTTTGTAATTACTCATTAAACATATGCTGATAATGATGAAATCAAGTAAAACTTGAACTAAAAACGGCCCCAGTATTTTTTCATTCATTAATTTACTCAAAAAAATCCCATCAATTGAGTGCCTATTATGGGCAAAGCTTTGTGCTGGGTCCTGGAAAGGATAAATACACATATATATGCACACACAACCTATTATGTATATTATATATGTGTGTCTCTGTATAGTTATATATATAGTTATAGATATATAATATCATATATATGTGTATACATAGGATATGAACTATATTACCTTATTAGTTCTTTGTAGAGATAGGTTCAAGGCAAAATACTATATGAGGTGTGAAAGGAGATTTTGCTTTTCCAGATTATGTCATATTGCCTAATCATTTCAGTCTCCTTCTTCTTAAGCCCTGGAGCACTTTCTTTGTACCTCTTTTAGATGCTTATAGGATGCTCTCTTGTCTTACACTTATTTTCACATATATTATCTCCCCTTCTGGGTTATAAGGGAGGCTGGTTTATTTTAAGTAATCATGAAAATTATAGAAGAGATAACTTAATGCTATAGGATTTGATGCAAGCATGGAACTTAAATACAAGAAGTAAACAACTCCCTTGTATATACCTTGCTTGATATTAATAGTCAAAAGGCCATTGAGTAAAGATTTTTGTGGTTGCATTTATCAAGAGATCATGTAGGATTTTAATGTATGAACCACAATATATTGGAGGCAAGCATATAGAGATGCATTTTTGCTATATCAAATCAATTTTTTGTATGGGATTTTTGGTTCTGTTTTTTGGCAGCAAACAAACATGTGGGATGTTGTATTTTCTGCATCTTTTAGTCAATTGAATGACTGTAAAATTGTAGCTAGATAGAGAAAATTATCAGAGAATGTTTGCCTTTTCCCTTTTCATAGTTTCAAAGATAGATAAAATGTAGAGATCCTTCTCATATATGTATAGATCTATGTATAAATACTTCATAGAAATTTTATAAAGATGAAGAAATGGGTACAAAGATCAGTAATTTTTAATACTGGCAGTTCATAATGTAAAGTTAATAAATGTTGAATGAATGAATATTAACTAAAATGACAGGAATTATTTTCATCTATATTTCATAGATGTGGGGCTACATTCTAAGCATCATCTGAGGTGAGTTTTTTAAATATGTAGGTTTATGTAGTAGAGTGCTAGATTTAACATCAAAGAAGCTTAATTTCAACCTAGACTAACTTTTCATGTTTATGTGAACTTGAGTAAGGCTCTTACATTCTCTTGGCTGATCTTTAAAATGAAAAATTATATATATAACCTGTAATATTTCTTCAAGCTCTGAAACTTTTTAGATTTGAATCATCCTCCCCCCCCCCCTTTTTTTGCCCAAAGCATGTATTTTCATCCTAGTCTAGATTCATACTATGGATATTGTGCTCCTCAGTTTTATCTTTATAGTATTTTACATGATACATAAAACCTTTTAAATAATTTTATGGCCCTGTCTTCTTAGACTATCTTGCATTATACAGGAATGCTTGAGGTTTAGTTTTCACTCATGTCTAGTCAGAAATTTTTCTGTAAACTTGATGATGAGGAATAGTTATAAATCCATATTTCATGCTACCTAATCCCACTAGTAATAGAAAAGCTGCCACAGGAGACCCTTTGTTTGAAATCCATATATAAACCAGAGCTCTCAGAGGCTCTGAGCCTTCAATCAAAGAATGCATTTTACTATCTTACTACCTTACTACCACTAGGAATGTTGCCCTATGAGACCTTTGGGTCAAGGGAAACTTAATGAAACTGAGTGCATTGTCCATTCCATTCTATGCTACTCAACTGTAAGTATCAATAAATCTAATTTATAACAGGGTTGATATGTGTCATTCATAAGACAAAATTTAAAGCTTGGGTGCCTATGACAGAGAGGCAAAAATATCAGTAAGAGGGCAGTCTCAGACTGCACCTTCTAAAACATACTTGTTTTAGAATACTTCTAAAACATATTTGTCGTTCTGAGTTAGTAATTATAGATGTTAATCTTTCTGTTAATTTATTTTTAAAGTAGCTGTCTTCAACTTATCCCATTTAGAAGCATTATAGAGAGACCTGCTGGCATCTCTCCACAGTGCTGAAAAACATGATAGGCAAACCATCATACTTCAAAGCAGCATAGCAGGACTCAGAATTAATTTGTGTCTAACAAGTGTTTCTAGATTTCCAGGGACATTTCTGGCCTGGCTGGTCTGAAGAGGCCTATAAAGAATAACAATAACCTGGTTAAATAAAAAGTAGCAGAAAATATCAGGCTGGATGAATGATAATGTTGGTGCCCTAATCTAGGAGGAGTCATGCAGGAGAATAAATCATATTTCCTAAACACCTAGTAAAGAGCTTAGCCCATATATTCTACCTCTCAAAAGGATTTTTTTAAGGATCAGTAAGAATATATATGTATACTTACTTAAACATACATTGAATTGCTTGCCATCTAGGGGAGGGGATGGGGGGAAGGAGGAGAAAATCTGAAACACAAGGCTAAGCAAGGGTCAGTGATGTCAAATTATCTATGTATATTCTTACTGATCCTTAAAAAAATCCTTTTGAGAGGTAGAATATATATATATATGTAATTATATAAATATATAGTTATAGATAGATATAGGGATGTGTCATTTTGCAAACCTGAAAGTACTAGGTAAATTAAAACTATGATTAGATAATTAGTGAAGGAAAGGGAATTAAGTACAACAAATAAAATTTGGAAACCACAAGGTAAGCATGGGATTACATGATTAATACAAATGGGCACTAATACAAAGCAATTGGGCCAGCTTCGAGGGGGAAGGGCCTTGAATCTGTCATATGATGATTTGTCAAAGAAACTGGGTATAATTAGCTTACAGAAAACTTAGAAGGAATATAATAGTTTAATAGTTCTTCAAATATCCTAAAAGCTATCACTGGAGGGTAGATTAAACATGTTCTATTTTGTTCTAGAAGATAGAAGTGTCACCCATGAGCAGAAGTTGCAAATATAACTAGTGTAAATTTGATGTCATGTAATATATTATCCCTTTAAGGCCCTTTTCATGTGGAATAATTTGTGGCTTAAAAGGTAGAAAATATAGTCTTACTTAATTAAAATATTTTAGCCAATTATTAAAGAATTTAAGATATTGTCCTTTTAATAGATTAAACATGTTGATACCTAAAAAGAAATATAAGAACTTTGATATAACAAAAATTACTAAAATGTATGTAAGAATCACTACAACAAGCTAATAGAATTTGAGTGCTTTGGGACAGAAACTGAAAGGTGAGATAAATATAAAGAATCATATGATCTTTAGCTCATTTGTATCCAACTGCTTTATGAATAATAAGGATTAACTGTTAAAATTAGATAAATATTCTGAGACTATAGTTTGGTCTAGAAAGAATCTTTGAATTCACAGAAGAATTTGGTGGATGATTACCATTTAAATGGAAGACAAGTGCCTTAGAGTCAGGAGGCTCTGATTTTAAATCATTGATAATTATACAGATAGTAGATATGGAATAGAAGACTAAGGCTGAGACTGAGACAAGTGAAAATTATAGAAATACCAGGGAGTCAAAAAAGAAGCTTTGAATTAATTTAATAAAACAGTTTAATTAAATAATTAAATTAGCTTAATAAAATAGTTTGATTAAATAATTAAACTAATAAAGTTAGTTTAAAATAAAATAGTTTAAAGAGAAGAGCCCGGGAGTAGTCAACGATCTTCATAGGACCTCATGCTGATATGACTGACAAACAGAAAGGTAAAATATACCATTATTTTTTAAAATGGGTCTCAAATTACTATTGTGTACTCCAATCCTTTTGTGAGTGACATTTGAAGGAAATTCCACTAGAATCCTAGGATTTTATGAGTTGTGATAAAAATTATTCTCACTTGGGTTATATTAAAGTGAACTGGGAATTCAGTGATTGAACTTGACATTGAGAAAGAAGTAGATGTTGAACATTAATATATCTATGTCTAGATATTAATATATCTATATACTGAATATATATTTTTTACTGTTTTAACTTAAGTAGGGAATAATACCAATTTATTTAAAACTTTACCCCACAGTATTTTGGAATGCTATATAAATAGTTTAACATTGCACATGATTTTGTTAAGGCACTTTAAAAAGACAGATGCCAGTGATAAAGACCACTATTGGGATAATAATTTCTCCATCAAGGATAGATCCCAAAATGTTTTAATTTGGTATTTCTCTGGCATCTAAGGAGAGAAAGTACTATTTGCAAGACCTGTTCAGGAGAAGAAACAATTTTCTTAATACAAAAGTAGCATGTGGATATGCCTAAAGAACAACTAATAAAATTAATCTCAATGTCATGGAAAATTCCTCTATCTGTAATGGGAAATGTTAGAAATCATTTAAAAGTACTTAACACAGAATAGAGCAGTCTTTATTCTTTATCTATAGTAGTTATTGGAGGAAAATCTGTAAAGATTTTACTTGTGCATATTATTGAACACTATACAAAAGGATAAAAGTAGATCAATATCCCATGCCCAGAAATCAAAATGTTTTTAACCATTTCTTAGAAAGTCAATAATTTCCTATTTTGGACTTGGGCAATGGCTATCATCAAATTACAATGGCTAAAGAAGAGAGAGGAAAAAAACAGCATTCATATGTCTAACATTATTTTGTCAGTTTAAGCATATGCTTCAAGGCACTTGGGTAGTAAGTGCTTAGCTCTTTTAAATCTGGAAGAGGTGGTTAGTGATATGGATTTCATAGATGTGTTATTGTATTTATATGATAACACTATATTTGGAGAGAAATATGGCAACATAAAGAAACACTTATAAAAATGTCAAACTAGTTCAAAGCTTAAGATAATTGGTCTGAAATTGTTCATTGATAAATGTATGCTTTGTGTGCCTCTATTAAATATGTAAGTCTCAGCCAAGAGTGAGTTTTTCAGAAGACACAGAATACTGTAATGTTCTCTTGTTTCATTTTTCTTGGGGTCTCTGGGGGTCTTAGGACCAGCCTTTGTTTCAGTCAGAGTAATCATCACAAGAGTAGCCAGAGGTTAAAGTACAAATCCTTTTTTGTCTCCTTCAAAGTCTTGTCTATTTTCCTGGAGCCCAGTTAGCTTTCTTAGAGGCCTATCTCTCTCCTTGGTTCTAAGAGCTTGAGCTCTGGCTGCCAGTCCTTTGTCTTCTCTGCCTTCTGAATGAACCTAGCTGAGTTTGTCCAAGCTTATATGCTCTCTCATCATAGTTGTGAATCTTGTAGAATTATATTAAGTACTAAGTACCTGTACTGAACTACCATTGTCTTTATCAATTCCACTGACTTAATACTTGTAAGAATCCTATTTCAGTGTTCTGGCCCATAACATCTCCCGCTTTCTTTGGTTTTAGAACATAGGTGGTCATGACCTCCCTGACTTCTCAAGGGGTAAGAACCTCAAAAAAGGAGGTGATCACTCACACCTTCCCTGACTCCTCAAAAAAGGGGTGAAAACACTATAAAAAGAAGTGATCACGCCCTCCCTGACATCTCAGGAAGGGAGATGAAAACACCAAAGAAAATGGGAAATCAAATCAGATTAGGATTTCTCACTCATAAAACAGGTATCCATAAATCCATTAATATGGGAGGTATTACACATAATTACATAAGCACATAATAACACAGGCTAGTAGTGATGTGACAAATAACATGAATCAACATGAGGAATTATACATGTCCATAAGTTCTAGAAATAGTCCAAAACCAATCTATTGTCCATTACTTCATATGTGTAGAGAATCCAATAATTCCTGCAATTTTTGAAGTTTTATAACAGTCTTATCAACAATTTTTCATCTCAAGGAATCCAATGATTCCTGCTGGTTTTAAAGTTCTGTAACAGTCTCATTATCATCCATGCTCTTTCAGTGTCAGATGTTTCTTAGGTCTTCTCCTTTGTTTCAAGGTTTTTCTCTTTTTTCTGTCTCTCTCCAATGGACAAGGCAAATATGGTTCGTTGGCATCCATCTGATTCCCTCCATCTGTAGAAATACACTCAAACCCTCTTCTTTAGGCAGTTAACGTATTTGGTCCCGTCCATTGACCACTTTCTAGATTTCTCCACATTACCTGGCGATTACATTGGAGCTGCTTGCATTGGACACTGCCCTTCTATTGGGTTAAAAAGCCTATATTCTCTCCAATTGTAATTCCTTTCTGCTATCTGATTGCTTTTTGGCTGATTGATCACATCAAAGTCCTCAACTTCTAAAGGTGTAAGCTTGGCTGCCAACATGCCCCACCTGTCTTTTGTTTGATATTTTGGAGCTGGGCCCTGTCTCTCATTTCCCTGGGTCAATCTACATGCTGAGGCCCAGTGGAAGCCTCAGTTGCATATTGGCACAGGGTTTGGGGTCTTCTCTCACCCTGTCTTCTCACTCTATCTCTTTGCCTACATTGAGCTCTCACATGTCCTATTTTTCCACATTGAAAGCATTGGCAAGTCTCGCTAGAAGTCCCTTGCCAATAAGGACCCTGTCTTCCCATGTTCATCATAGCCTGGGTATAATAAGCACTTGTGCCCACTGTAGCACAGAATCTTATAATCTCCTCTTAAAGAGCATCTTTGTGTAGTCCCCATATAATTCTTCTGCAAATCTCATTAGCATTTTCCTTAGCCAGTTGTCTGATCATAATTCTTGTAGCTGCATTTTCTCCAGTGGTTCTTGGGACAGCTGTCTGCAAATGTCCCACAAAATCAGCAAAACGTTTATTTGGACCTTTCTCTATTTTCATGAAGGCTTTCTCTCTCGATCTTTCCCTTGGAAGGAACCCCATGCTTTTATTGCAGCAGTAGCAATTTGCTCATACTCTGCAATTGGGTAATTAATTTGTGCTGAATTTTCTGCATACTGACTTTCACCTGCTAGTTGGTCAAAGGTGATTTGTATGTTAACTCCAGTTTGCTTATTGTCTTGGGCTTGTATCCTGCATAATTCACTATACTCTAAAAGCCACAACAAATTTTGTCCAGGTTCTAAACATGTCCTTGCTATGGATTTCCAATCACTAGGGGTTAAGATTTCATAAGTCAAATTCTCTAGTAACATCTTAACATAAGATGATGTAGCCCCACAAAGAGTACAACCCTTTTTCAAATCTTTAATTTTTTCCAGATCAGAAGGAGTATATCTTCTCCATTGTTGACCTGAAGAGTCAAGCTTTTCAATTACAGAGTATGCATTTATTAAAGCAGATATATACTGTCCTTTTTTAGCCTTAACCAGTGCCTTTTGTAATCTTGTCATAGGCTGCATCATAGGTGGTGCTTATTATGTTATTATTATCCCCTCTTCCTTCTCCCTCCTCCCATGAAGGGTTAATTGATCAGGAAGGGTCATGAGATGGGGAATGCCCTAATGGCTTCTGCTGTGAAGCACTCAGAATTGTACTTAATTCCTTTCTTGTCTAATTGTTCATCCTTTTCACCTAGTTTATCTGGATCCTCCCTCTCCTGCTCTTTCTTCTTTTTCCTTATTCTATAACTTATAGAATTTCCTAAAGCCAGTTGTATCAAATTATGTGTATAAAGTGTTTCACATAGTTGCTCTCCTACTAATTTCCACTCGTCTAGATTCAATTCTTTTTCCTTAGAGAACCAAGGAGATGTGTACTGTACTGTTTCTAAAAGTTCAATGATATGCTCCCAAGTTACAATTAAGTCTTGGTTTTTAATGAGTTTAACCAAGCTTTCAACAAATTTTCCTTTTGATGGCAAAATCTCCTTTCTAAACATTTGTTACATTTTAACTGGAATACTGCTTCAGCCCTTTACAAAGTTTCCTTCTTGTACTCACTCTAATTTCACAGATGTAGGTTTGGTCCCATGTTCAGATACCAAAATGTAATGTTCTCTTGTTTCATTTTTCTTGGGGTCTCTGGGAGTCTTGGGAGCAGCCTTTGTTTCAATCAGAGTAATCACCACAAAAGTAGCCAGGGGTTAAAGTCCAAATCCTTTATTGTCTCCTTCAAAGGCTTCTTTCCTGGGACCTGATTAGCTTTCTTAGAGTCCTATCTCTATCCTTGGTTCCAAGAGCGTGAGCTCTGGCTGCTAGTCCTTTATCTTCTCTGCCTTCTGAATGAACCTAGCTGAATTTATCCAAGATTATATGCTTTCTCATCATAGGTGTGAATCTTGTAGAACTATATTAAGTACTAAGTACATGTACTGAATTACCATTGTCTTTATCAATTCCACTGACTTAACACCTTGTAAGAAACCTTGTTTCAGAGTTCTGGCCCATTACAGAATACTTTACATATAGCCTCATTTGAAAGCTATAAAGGAACTAAGCATTTGCCTGGCCTTCAGTGGCTATTATAGAAGGTTTGTGAAGAATATACTGCAATTGATAAACTTTTCAACAATCTCACATGTGGATTTATGATTGCAAAGAACCAAAAACATAATGACAAGAAAGAGCAATTTCCTTAAAACAATTTGAAGTCTATTTTGGAATGTATTTGGAGTTGGAGATAATTGGAATGAAGAATGTTAATATAATTTTAAAAAGTTGGTCAATTGACTTACAAATACACTGCTTTTGGCTTATGTTGACCAAAATAAGCCTTCCATATTACATATGAATGATAGATAGCAAAGTTGAAAGATACTTTTATATCAATAAAGATATGGTCTTTTAAAAAACAAAATGACCTGTGACATTTATTAATAGAGAACATACTACTAGTAAAACTTGGTTCCAATGTATAAATTGAAAATTTTAATTTCAAAATGGCTAATCACTAAAAGTTTTAAAGCTTACATATGTATAGAGCAAAATTTCAAATGTGAACAAATACCCAACTCCACTATAATATTTTGATTAGAGATAAGTTGGAGGCTAATTGGTTAAAGAAGATTACAAATTCAGAAGAATAGAAGAAAAAAAAACTGATTTCTATCTTAACATTTCAAGGATCTTATAATACCAAAATTAATTTCATAGCTATTTGTATAATTTTCAAATAAACTAAGTCCAGTTGATAGTCTGAGATATCACTTGTATCACTTGAATAAAACAAACTTTTTTTCACAACATTCTTTGCAGTATGTATATGCACATGTGAATATTATATCAAACAACCTCTCATTACCTCAGCTAGTGTTGGATGACTTGCAGTGCAACCTAATTAGTGGTAATTGGTTACATGTCATCATATAATTCGATAATATGAATGGTTGATCTTTGAAGATCCTTAAGTTTAATTCCCCAAAAGAAATACTATTGTTATGAAAATGGTGGAATTTAAAGTTTTGTACTGGAGTATTATATCAAATCATGGCAGATCTTAACCATAGTAACAAAACAAAACTGGTGTTGCCTTGTAGAAAACTGTTATGGCTATGGAGATATTAAAAGATTATTTTGAACATTTGGATCAAAAAAGAATATTTTAATTACAAAGCCTCAAAATGGCTAATGTTACATGTATTAAATGTGTAACTTGTGTTCATTGTCTGTAAAAGAAAGATTTACTACCATGTGCAGCATACTTAGAAAACACAATAATCAGTAAATCATTAGAACATAAGTGCATGTATTTTTTACTGTTGGAAACAGTAAAAATATGTCTTATTTTAGTGATAACAGATCATTTCTCCTGGTATACTCAACAGAAAATCAGAGAACTACTATCACTGCTAAAGTGTTAAATGAAATATACTTTAGGATATGTAATTTCCAGACCAGAATTCACTCTGAAAAAGTAGAGATTTTTAAAGCAAATTACTTAAAGTGATGGCTTTGGTGGAAATCAAAAACATCTTATCACTCTCAGATCATTATTAAATATGTTGGACACTTTACTCTGTAAACAGAAATCATAATAGACTCATTTCTAGTAAATGTATAAAGTAAATGATAATCAAAATGATACTACAAGACTGACTCCATTTTAAGAGAACCATATTTATTACTATTTATTATGTTTTTTAGAGAATCATGCTCACTTATTTTTAAAGTTTTATTGATGTATTTTAGTTTTATATTACAAAAATTTACAGAATACTTCTACTCTATGATAAATCTCTAGTTACAAAGTAAAACAGGTAAATAAAAATAATAATTCAGTGAGATCATCAGAAAGTACATGAAACATTTCACAGCTATAACAATCCCTTCCACCTTTCTATTAAAAACAAAATAGAAATCAATGTACTATTCTCTTTCTTTTTTCCCATTGGGGAAAAAAGAGAAAAGGAATTCTTGTACTAAATATACATAGTGAAATAAGAAGTGTAAGAATATATGGCTTGCCCATGCTTATCTTTTTCCTCCTTTTTGGAAAATACTATGCTTTGATCCACATTCAGTCTTTGTAGTTCTCTCTCTGGATGCAGATGGCACTTTCTATCCCAAGTTTATTGAAATTGCCTTGAATCACCTCATTCAAGTCCATCACAGTTGATCATCACATAATCTTGTTACTCTATACAATGTTTTCTTGGTTCTGCTCATTTCATTCAGCAACAGTTCATGTAAGTCTTTTCAGACTTTTCAGAAATCAGTCTGACCATCATATCTTATGGAACAATAATATTCCATTATGTTCATATATCATAACTTATTAGTTATTCCCTAACTAATGGGCATTCATTCACTCAATTTCCAGTTCCTTGACGTTACCAAAAGTTGCTCGTGCTTATCTATTGAATTTTGGAATTCTGTTTTAGAATTAAAGAAAAATTAAAAGTTGTTAAAATGACAGAGAGAGAGAGAGAGAGATTTATTAAGTATCTATTATGTGCCAGACACTTAGCTAATAATCTGTCTCATCTTTACTGTGAATGGCTAGTTTATGTAAAGAGAAACACATCAGTCAAGTCTCAAGAGCCAGAGTAAGGATTTTTTTTTTTTGAAAGGGGTTTAGGAAAGAAGAAACAAAATAAGGTTGCCCCTAAAAATTTAAGAAAATAGTAACTTAGACTATCAATGTGAGAACAGGTTAGAATGAGTAAGCCAATTCAGAATAGGTATCAGCATAGTTTATATTTGAAGGTGTGATCTTATTGTGGTGGTAGTCACCATATGTGTTATTACATCAGAAAATTGGGAATATAATACCTTCAAGTATATACCTGAGATTAGCATGTGCAAGAAGCTAATAGCCAATAGTCATTATGCTAGCAGTGAAATGGGCTCATTTTAAATAGAAAATAAATGTCATGCTGACTATTACACTAAGATATAATTATAAACAATGAAAAGCATTTTGGTCAATGGTTCAAGATGTTGCCCAAATGATAATCTGTCTTTTTCCTTAGCATGGAAAATATTGTTTTACACAAATTTCTCTTGCACCCAACTCCTACTCACATTCTTCTACAAAGAAAAGAAAACCATCCGAACATCACACCTAATATGTATACTTTCCTATAGAGGTCACTTCCCATCGGGCTAATATATGCTTTGGAGGAAAATGTGCTTTCATTCCTTGCTAAAGATATGTGCAACAAGAGGTACATGTTTTGTTCACCATATGTTCCTATAACTAGAGACTAAGTCGAATATGATCAGAAACCAAACCAGGAAGAATCACCAACTATATAATTTCTAAGAATAATAAAGGAGAAGCAATTTTTTTGTTTGTTTGTTTTTTCTCTTTGGAAGGGTATTGCTTTGGGATCCAGGGAGATTTTCATTGCCTTTCCAGCAAGATTTCTTTTCGGCTCCTACTTCTTATGCTTCAATGACCATAGTGGCTATAAAAATGACAATAATAACATATATTTGTCTAAGCAAGCCCTAGACTGAGTAGGGAAGAAGAGGCCCACAGAATCAAAGTTCAGAAAGTCAGTAAAAGAATTGTAAAAAGAAATAAAGGTTTTCTAACCTGACCTCTTCTCAAAATGAAAGTCCTAAAGTAAACTCATCAATTAGAAAATAATAATGACATTATAAATCAAATAAAGCAAAATATGAAAAGGCCAAGAAAGGAGGACAGATGTTCCAAAATAGGAAAGCCTCAGGTATTGAGATAAATTACAAGGCGATACTACAACTGAGGTATAGTGTTGAAGTCCAAGAAGTCATGAGAACCCAGAGGGAAATCAATTGTGTTTGAGACATGATGGGTTTAAGATGTCTTCCTGATTGCAGGATCAATACTCTATCTATTGCATCACCTAACAACCTCCTCAATAATATTAGTTAATAGTTTATCAATTTTTTTTTTTTACTTTTTAAAGAATAATTCTTAGTTTTGGTTGTAAAATTTGTAATTTTTGTTTTCAAATCTTCTACTTTTCTAATTTTCATGGTTAATTCATACTTGTAAAGTTGGTATTTTGCTTATATCCTAGTATGTGTAATTTCGTTCCTAATTTTACAAATTTTCTAAATATATGAAATACTATCAATATATACATAAATGCAGGCACATAACATGTATTTAATTTTTCCTCTTCTTTTTTAGTTAATACTTAGCTTTTATCCACCTGCATTTTTTATTTCCTTCACAGGCTAATTGTACACTATTTCAAAGTCTGATTCTTTTTGTACAGCAAAATAACTGTTTGGACATGTATACATATATTGTATTTAACTTACACTTTAACATATTTAACATGTATTGTTCAACCTGCCATCTGGGGGAAGGGGTGGGAGGAAAGAGGGGAAAAGTTGGAACAAAAAGTTTTGCAATTGTCAATGCTGAAAAATTACTCATGCACATATCTTGTAAATAAAAAGCTATAATAAAAAAAATAAAATTTTTAAAAATTGATCTATTGCCAAAAAAAAAAAAAAAAAAATACTTAGCTTTTGTAGACCTGACCAGGAATTGGATTATATTTGTGACTAAGGAAGGGAAACTGAAAGGTCACTATAGTTAGAGTTGTTTTCTAACTTTCTCAGTAGTACTCTTCTGAATTTCACTATTCTCTCTGTGAGTGACAATCCCTAGGGCAATGGTTCTCAGACTTCTTTTGCTTAAGGCATCATATTATTCTTTGCCATGACAAATCACATCATATTTCAAGAGAATTATAAGACTAACATTCATACAGTTGCAAATGAAAATTTCATATAATGTTTTAGCATACCTAAGGAAACTCATTTCTGGTATTCCATATCACATCCTTTAAGAACTGTTGCTCTAGGAAAAAACACCTTGAGGCTGGTCCTAATGGGAATGTCCCCAAAATACTTGCAGAGAAGAAATTCTAAAGAGTTTTAGCTATTAGATATTTCCTTTACAACTGTCTTTTTTTTTTTTTTTTCATTTCTGCTGACTACTAGTTTCATTTCATATAATAGTAAAAATTTGTAACCAGTATCAAACTGTTGGTCCTATACCTCCTCCACATCTTATCCTCTATGGTATCTATTACTTTATATATGCCATATTTCCTTTCTCTTGTACTTGGGTAGGTACTAATCGATTTTGGAGTTTCAAGCTATCCTGCAACTTTTTCAATATATAGGACAGTTTTTGTATTTATTTGGTATAGTAAGAAGCTATTTTCTATGGCTAATGCAAGAAAAACTTGCTTATTTATACATATCTATAATTTGTATTTCTTGTCTGCTCAAGAGGTACAACGGGTAGCAAAAGTGTAAAGAAAAGAATTTGAAACAAAATTTATTTTTTTTAATAGAGAAAAGCTTTTATCTATGCTATTTTTTACTTCATCATTTTTCTATGATTCTCTAGCATTAAGATAAAATCTAGTAATCAAAGTCAAGAAATATAGCAGAAAACATTAGGATGACAATCAAAGGAGAGATGAATTAAGATTAATGTTATCATTGGAGTACACTGCAGACCCTCTAGATAGAAAGAAGATATGAAGATATGAAGAGTTTGGGAACCAAATCACAAAACTGCCACAGGGGTGTTTTAAAATAATAATGCAGTTAATATCTGGAGTATTGTGCACAGTTTATGTGGTTCATTATGAGGGTTTAGTTGAAGAAACTGAGGATTTTTGAGCAGAAGAGAAAATATGGAGGGTGGGCATTAAAAAAAAAAAGTTAGCTTCAAGATTTTGAAATATTGTTTTCTGAAAAATAGATTGGGATTTTTGGCCCCGGAAATCAGCATTAACATTTAATAAAAATAAAACTTCCTGGTAATTAGTGCTGTCTCCAAATAAAAAGGGCTATTTTGGAAGGCAATATGGTCACTTTCAATGCAAATTCCCCAAGTAAAAATTGGAACTCTACTTATCAATTGTTAAGAAGGGATTTTTTTTAAGTAAAAGTAATAATAGCAATAATTAATGGCTAGTGTATATATATATGAAAATATACACATACCTACCTCCCCCAAAGTACAGAGAACATATGCTTTAAGGTTTGCAAGTGCTTTACATATATAATCTCATAACAACCCTTTGATGTAGATGCCATTATTATACCCATTTTACATATGAAGAAACTGGTCCTAAGAGAAATTAAGTAACTTGCTCAGTCACATAACATATAACTGTCTGAATAAGGATTTGAATTCGTAATCCCAAATCCAGAACTATACCACTAGATCCTGCTGAAGTACTGCTGAGGGGCTTTCAACTTTAAAAGTCTTTGACTACAATTCTAAAATCATTCCATCCCTCTGACATTATATATGCTAAGTATTTCATGTTTTAATCAAATTGAACTACTTCTTTTTATCTGACTAACATTTGCTCTCCCAATTCCATGCCTGAGTATAAGACTCTTCACCTGTAATGCACTCCACCTTCAACCCTTATATTCCAGAATCCTTTTCTTCCTTCAAATTTCAGCTTAATTTCATCTTTTCAGCAAAGTGGCAGAAAGGTTGAGGCATGGTTGAGGAAGAAGTTCAATTTCCCATTTCCCCTTGTTCCACAAAGACACTAGTATAGTTAGTTTATCTCTTCAATTTGCCTCCTTTCTATAATCAAAACTCAAATTTGGAATCTTTTTATACAGACATTTATCTACTCCCCCTAAAATGAGTTTTGAACATTGCCAATAAATTAGGGTTTTTGTATTTTTTTTTTTTTGATGAGGCAATTGGAGTTAAGTGATTTGCCCAGGGTCACACAGCTAGTAAGTAATTAGTATTCTGAGGCTAGATTTGAACTCTGGTCCTCCTGACTCCAGGGTTGATATCCACTCAACCATCTAGCTGCCCCAGTAAATAAGCTTTTTTTTTTTTTTTTAAATTCATTCCTACCATATCATTTCCTCAACAAAAAGCCTTCAGTGACTTTCCATAACCTTCAGGATTAAGTCCAAACATCTTATTCTTTAGGCTTTAAGGTTTTCTCTGATCTAGCCCCAAAATACCTTTCTAATGTTTTTTTTCTTACTACCTGACTAAATAAACACATTGCTTTAGTGAATCTATACCAACTCACAGAATCAGTAGTAGAATTTCAAACTTGAAGTGACTTCAGCCACCTTTTAGTTCAATTCATACCCAAAAGAAATCTTTTCCTTAAATAAATTATATCTGTAAATTATACCCTTTCTTCCTGGTTCTTCCTCCTAGGACTAAATCTTTTATAATGAGAGATTTAGCCAAAGGGGCCTGTGGGTAGTGTCCCAAGTTGGCTCAGATCAGGGTGGGGGTTGTGAGAGCCCAGATCTCCTATTGGGATTCAAAGGGATGCTTTTGACAGGATTTGTGAATCAAAGGTCCTAGCTTCTTGAATTGATAATGCATCAGCTAGGAGGGGCTGGGAATCAGAAAGGAATAAATCCATCTGAAAGGATTAGTTTCTTAAAGGGAGCACAACCCACATCACTTATTCCTGGAATATATGTTTCTTTTAATGTTGCCTAGAATCACATGAGCTTTTTTGACTGCCATATCACATTGTTGAATCATCCTGAGTTTGTAGTCCCCTTAAAATCTCTTTATTTTTTTTTAAGACAAATTGCTGTCTAACCAGGTCTCCTCCATCCTATATTTATTCAGTTGATATTTAATTCAAACGTAAAATTTAGCATTTCTTCCTATTGAATTTGCTCTTATTAGATTCAGCAAACTCCCAAGGTTTGGGAATCTGAGCCAAAGGTCCAAATCCAATATGTTTCTATATAGACCAGCAGGAGCTTGAAATGTTTAAAGATTTTTTGATAAAGAATTAGTATATTTAAAATTATTAAAAAAAAAAAAAAAACAAAGAAAAAAGATTCTGGATAGCCAAGTTAGTCTATTATGATTTCTTCTTGATAAGGCTATAATTATTTCATTCTACTTACTGTTTTCCTTCTAAATTGTTCACTAACCATCTTTTTAATGGATCTGTTCTAAAATTTTCCCAAGAATCAAAGATATGCTCATTGACTTGTAGTTTGCCTGCTCTATTGTCTTCCTTTTGGGGGTAAGAAAAATTAGAAGATTTACCTTTCTCTAATCTTGTGATATCTCTCCCATTTCTCATATTAAATTTTACTAGCAGTGGCTCACTAGTCATATGTCACTTCCTTCATAACATAAGGTTAATTTAATTGAGCCATTTCCTGGACAGGTTTTATGCCTCTGTATATTTACTTGCTTATCCTGTTTCCTCTATGTGGAACTCTCTCCACTTCCTTATTTAGCTTGCAAACTCTCATCTTTAAAATCCACATTAAATCCCACCCATTTTATAATATCTTTTCTTATTTCCCCAACTGCATAGTGATCTGGATGGACATATGAATGCATTCCTCCTTCCTTTCTTTTCTAATAACATCAAATTTATATTATTCTTTTGGCAGTTATGCCCTATCTCACACTCATTTATCTACTTCACACCTACTCTCCTTGGTCACAAACAATTCTAGGATGGAAGATGTATCACTTATAATACTATATCCTACAAACCAACCTTACATAGCACCTTGAACATGCCAAATATTTGATGGATTTGGGGGAGTGAATTCATTGGAAAGCCATTTGTATCCTTCCTAAGTGGTTGGTCTGACTATAAAATAATATGACCAATTTTCTGGTGGAAGTTGAAGAACCATCCTTATTTTTAAATAATCATACAGTGTTTTTCTAGCCTTTTTTGTCTTTCCCATCTGTGTCTTTATGTGAACACACAGGGAAGGGGCCTCTTTCATTTGATGCACTGAAAAGGGCTTAGCATGTTTTTGGCAATCCATAAATGTTAACAACAATGAGCATCATGAAGAAGGATTGCACAAGAAAGAAGTAAGGAGAGAGCCAAGGGTTGGCAAGCATCAATGGGTACACCCACTCCCTCCTCCCAAACCCATATGATTGTAGAACAGTCTTACTTTCTTGGCATCTTTAACTCTTTCCCTCCTAAAAGTGAGCATGGTGATGGAAAGGAACTTTGATTAGAAAGTTCAGTCTTTGAGTTTCACTGCTATGGTGCTCTGAATTATTATAAAATAATATGAATTCCTACAGTTGTTCCCCAAAGGCAACCCCTATATTCACAGAAATGACACATTAGAGTTCAATTTCCTCCCTCCTTCTTTTTTTTTTTTTTTTTTTTTTTTTCCTCAGCAGTGAAAGGACACAGTATGAGAAAAGTGGACTTAGTCCAGAGGGCTGGGCCACCTCCATGCTCTTGCCTCTGAAAATAAAAGAACTAAACTTCTAAAATCAAATCCAGCTACCAAACACCTTGTCTTCATCAACATTTTCAGGCTGGTTCAGCTGCTTTCTGATCCTAATTAAGACTTAAAAAAAAATTATATGTCAGCAGAAGTGAGAGAAATGAAGGAAACACTTCTACTTGGCAACATGAAATCTCTATGTCGGCCAAAAAATATGTGAATGAAGTAAGCTTTCAAGATTTCATGGTCTCTTTGTCAACGTGAGCCTAACAAATTAAAATTGGAATTATTTTCTTCCATCCCTACAGATCTCATCAATCACCAATTTGTTTCTCTGCTGATTTTCCACCCAATGAAGAAAGACAGCTGGCAAGCACCAGGAGCTTAGTGTTAGCTAAAGCAAATCAAATTAATAGAGAAACTTGGTTCTTGATAAAGAAAACTTGAAATGTTAACTTTTAAGTTTCCTTTTTAAATATGCAAAGGAAGGGAAGAGAGAAGAGTGAGACAATTTAAAGAGAGAAAGAAAGGGAGACAGAGACAGTGAGACAGAAGAGAAAGAGGGAGATAGAAATAGAGACATAGAAACAGAGAGAAGAAGAGAGAAGGGGGAAGGGAAACAATGATTAGGAAAGGAAGGGAAAGGGAGAAACAGGTAGAAAGAAAAAGGAAGAAATGAGAAAAATATAGAAAAGAAATATGTATGCTTGGAGAACTAAAAGGTAAACATTCACTGTGTGCCAAGCTCATGGGTCATAAAGACAAAGCAAAAATAAAAACACAACCAAAAAACCCACTTCCTGCTCTCAAGGAACTTAGTTTAAATGGAAAACAACAATGTTGACAATACATACACAGTATAAATTAGAGATAGTTTTAGAGAGAAAGCTCTAAGACTAGGGAGAATGAGAAAGATTTCTTATAGAAAGTGGGACTTAAGTTGAATATTAAAGGAAACTAAGGAATCTAGGAAATAGAAATAAGGGAAGAGAAAGTTCTGAGTATGAGGAATAGCCAGTGAAACCACCTAGAGTCTGGAGAGGGTATGTTTTATAAGAGGAACAGCAAGGAGGCTGTCACATGGGACCGAGAAAAGGTGTAAGAAGGGCTTTAAAAAGTCAAAGAGAAAATTTTATCTTTGATCTTAAAGACAAAAAGCAGTTACAAGAATGTAAGTGGGGGAAGAGTGACACAGTAAAACCTATGCTTTTTGAAAGGTTTTTTTAGTAGCTAAGTGGAGGAAAATGGACTGGAATTAAGATAGTGAAGAAGCAAGGAGACCCAAGTAGCCATAATTGCAGTAGTTCAGCCTTAAAGTGATCAGGTCCTGCACCCAAGGTGGTAGCAGTATCAGAGAAGAGAAGTTACTGTAATGCCAGAGAAACTGAGGCAAGATAGAGATTAGAGAGTTATTAATAATTTATTTGAAAGGGAGAGATTTACTGGGATCAAATGGATACATAGTTTGGTCCCAGGGCTGAATGAGACTATCGTTTCTAAGAATCCAGCAAGGAATGTCGGATACAAAATTCTTTTATTGGGTAACAAGAATGATGACCTAATGGGGGGAGGCACCTAGGATGGGGATGATCTAATGGGGGTAGCACCTAGGATGGGGATAACATAATGGAGATGGGAAGAGGCTCCTGATATTCTAATGATGTCTAAGATATAAGACCTTTATCCTATCAAACATTCTAATGATTAAGAGGAAATGGTTATAGCCTGAGACAGAGTAATTGAGGTAGGACAATTAAGGAAACTGGGTCAGGACATTAAAATGGAACTATAGCACAACATTACAAAGGTAGAAATGACAAGATTGGCAACTGATTTGGATATTGAGGTGAGTGGGAGAATGAGGAGTTGAAAATGATGCCTAAATTGTAAATCTGGGTAACAAGGAAGATAAGATCCTCCAATATAACAGAAAAGTTAGAGGACAGACTTTATGAGGAAAGATAAGTTCAGTTTTAGATATATTGAGTTTAAGATGTCTATGGTACATTCAAGATGTCCAATAGGCAATTGGAAGTGTGTGTCTGGAAGTAAGGAGAAAGGGCTAGACAAATTTATCTTAAAATCATCTACATAAAAAAAAAACTTGGATCCATGGGAGCTGATGAAATCATCAAGTGAATTAATAGTATAGAAGAAGAGGGCCCACGATAGAACCTTGGGCAGCAATGGGTCCTCTGCATAACCAGAATAAAGATGCAGTATAAGAGACTGAGAAAGAATAAACAAACAAGTAGGGAGACAATAGAGACCGGTATCACAAAGACCTAAAGAGAAAAGAGAAGCAGGAAGAAGAAAGTGTTCAACAATGTAAAAGGTGGCAGAGAGGTAAAGAAGTATGAGGATTGAGAAAAGTCCATTATTTGGCCATTCATCACTAATAAGTTTAAGGAACATAATTTCAGTTGAATGATAAAGTCAGAAATGAGACTAAGAAGAATTTAAAAGATTGAAAGGAAAGGAAGTTGAGGCATAGTTTGTAAAAAGCCTTCTTGAGGAGGTTGGTTGTGAAAGGAAAAAAAGTTGTAGGGCAATAGCTTGCAGGAATGGACAGAACAGTAATGTTTTTATGAGAATGGGGGAGCATGGTCATATTTGTAGACAGTAAGGAAGCAAGCAGTTGTCAGGAAAAGATTGAAGATTAGAAATAGAATAGGGATAATAGAAGGGACACTTCTATTGGGGAAGGATTGGAATAGATCACTTGTGCATATAGAAGGAATTGCCTTGTCAAAAAGAAGGGCCATCTCTTCATGTGAGACAGGTGAAGAAATAGAAAGTAGTGGGTTATATCTGAGTAATGTCAGATGAGGAGGAAGGGGAAAGAGGAAACTTTTCGAATGGAAAATTCTGAGGTAATGTTCTCAGCTGAGAGAGTTGGGATAGGGAGTTGGAGCTATGGGAAATTTAAGGAGGGGTGAAAAAGTTTGGAAAAGTCTTTTCAAAGCCCTACAGAAACATAAATCAAAGAATCAAAATTTACCTGCCTTCAAATCCAGGTCTTGCACATATTCACTTTCTTAAATTTGTAATCACTTCCCTGAAGGGTATAAAATACCACTCAGGCTTGGAAGAAATAAATGTTCTTTTACATAAAAAGAAGAAAAAAGTCTTCATACAGTGAGGTTTGCCTTCTGGTATTGATAACACAATGACAATTTCCAGATGTCTCTTAATTCTACATATTATTCAGCCATTTAAATGTTATAGCTTAAATGCCCCCCATGACTAAAGTATGTGAACGTTTCTGCCAGTTCCCTAAAATAAGTAAGGAAAAAAAAATCAAGGCCCCTTTTCAGTGATTCATTCTGACATTAAGTACTGCAATTACCAGTCTAGGAATCATCTCATAGTATCACTAGAAATTCTGAACAGAAACATCTATATCAGAGGTCTAGGACTTTCCACATTTAATCTTGGCTCACAATTGATGATCCTTCTCAGGCAATGAAACAGGATTCTCTCCTATTCCCAAAGCACAAGGGCTTTGTATTCTGGCTCAGAAGCCAGACCCAGATATCAATCCCTCCAAGGAATTTACCCAGCATTGCTTTCTGACTAGAGCAATATCTCAAGCCCCCTCAAATGACCCAAGATCATCGTCCATACTAAAGACCTCACTTTGGGTGATATTGGCTGCCAGAAATAACTCAGCTGTTACTCCATAGATGGCCAGAGAGCCTGGAATTCCTGTTTGAGCTGTGTAGACAGCTTCTCATCTGCCAAGGATACCAGCCTAATCACCAGTCCCAAATAATTTCCAGAATTATTCTGTAGAGTAAGAGTTTGTCAAGTTCATTTGATATAAATGATGGCTAGGCCCCGTACTATCTGCATTTTCCAAACCTCTGCCCTTTTAAATCTCATACCTTTTGCATAAATCTACATATGTTATGAATCAATCTGTACAAATATTCATAGTGACTATAAACTGTAATCTTAAAGTCATAATTTCATGGCTTGTTTTCTTTCATTTTTCACTTCTATAGTTTTTTTCTTTCTCTCCAAACTCTTTTCCATTATTTTTCCCATTTATTTAACATAACATTTTTTAGGAGGGAAATGGAGAGAATAGAAATTGGACCTCCTCATCTCATAAACTAGAAATGCAATTGCCTATTGATGATTGGTACAAAAGTTTAGCCTGCCCCACCTTTCAACTTGGGTTAGTTTACCCTTCTTTAGACAGTCTGGTGACCTTGGTAAATTTAATGTGGACATCTGATTGGCTTTAGTCTCATTGAAGCTTGGAAATTCTGAACTCAAGGTCCACAAATCCATGTCTCCTCCAAGAATGAGGATTACTATGTACACAACTCTTCTTATTTTGTGGAAAACTAAAGTTATCTGGTCTCTGATATTCCAACATTCCAATAGTTCCTTTTCAATTTTTTTTCTAAACTTATAGGAGCAGAGATTCAACCCAAAAAGGACCAGTGGGCCATTTAGCCTACTCCCTACATTTTACAAAAGGGAAAATTTAGTTAATTCTCTCCATTTCTGGCAACTCAGATTAGCAGCCACCACTCCTCCCTAAATAAGAATGAATAATTCAATCGTCCTTCCCTTTATCCTTGACAAACAAAAATCTCTACTTCACTTGGAATCCTTAGGCAATTTTTTTGGGTTTCAGGAGCTGGTTGTCTCTGGCTCCCAGGACTCTGTAATTGGGCAAAAGTGAGAAGTAAGAGCATTTAAAGTCATTGAGGCAAAAGGATGTAAGGATTTGCTAATAGTTTCTTCCTTTTGGTATCTTTGAATTATATCCAGCAAGTCCAAGGGAAGAAGGGGAAAATGTTGCTATTCACATTTCAACACACCTATAAGACAAACTGCTTTTTTTCAGATTTGAAGTTTAGGTCTGGAGTCTGGCAAGATAAAACAACACTATCCATGTGCTCTCAACAGTCACAATGAAAACAGTATTCTTCTATGAATTGGGTTAAAGACAGTGGGTGTGTCATAGCCAAAAGAGCTGCTGGATCCCAAGTCAGAAAACCTGGTTTCAAATTCCAGGTCTGCAAATCATTTAACCTTTATGGGCTTCAATTTTCTCATCTATGAAATGAAGGGTTTGTACTAAATTGACATCAAACTTGAAATTCCTTTCCAACTTAAAATTCTATTGAGGTGAACCACAAGAGTCCCTAGTAGTTCTACTATGAGGAGTCTGGGGTAAGTGTTTTCCATGTAAGATCATCACTTTATTTAAAAAAAAAAAAAAAAAAAAAAAAAAACTTTTTAAATAATATTTTTTGCTATTACTTGTAAAAATGTAACATTTATTTTTAAAGTTTTTGAATTTCCCATTTTCTTCTTTTCTCCCTTTACCCATCCTTGAGATGCTAAGCAATCATACAAATGTGCAATAATACAAATCACATTTCCATATTAGTCATGTTGTGAAAGAAGACACAAAGAAAAAAAAATAAGAAGAAAGTAAGTAAAAATAGTATGCCTCAATCTATATCTATATTCCATCAGTTCTTTCTCTTGTTCTGAATAACATTTTTCATCCTTAGTCCTTTGCAATTGCCTTGGATTTTTGAATTGCTGAGAATATTTGTCATTCACAGGTAATCACCAAATAATATTACTGTCACTGTTTACATTGTTCTGGTTCTGCTCACTTCATTTTGCATCATTCTTACAAGTCTTTTCAGGTTTTTCTGAAATCATTTCTTATACCACAATACTATTACATTACAATCATATATAACAATCTGTTCAGCCATTCCACAATTAATAGACATCTCCTCAATTTCAAATTACTACAAAAAGAGTTCTTATAAATATTTTGGAATACAAATGTAGTAATACTGTTGATGGAATATAGAGATGTAGAAGCATTGAATCCTCCAAAATATATTGGAGTTTCAGGATTCCCTGTAAAGCCTACCTAATGTTAAGGAGAAGGGGTTTGAACTCCAAAAGTATTTTGGAGTTTCGGGTGGGTGTCATGAGACGTCTTAAAAGAATTCATAGGCTTAGACTTTCTCCAAATCCAGAGGCAAAAATTTTATTATACTATTGACTGGCATGCTAAGTTTCAAAAGGGAATTAGTCACTAACAAAGAGACACCATAAAGCAGGCAAAAGTTAATTTGCTGCCATAAAGTGGGAAATTCACAATGAATTCATGAGAAAATTGAGGGATTATGCCATTGACTGGAAGGCTAAAGAGTTAGCAAGGAAGTAAGGTACAGGTAGGTTTTTTATAGGAGAGAAATAACCTCTTGGATTGACATCATAATCTAGTCTTTTCATTGGATACAGTAACTGTAGGGTTTGTGAGTACAAGGAATTAGACAAAGGACAAAAGACCTACTTAAGAACAAAAAGTCCCTGAAAGAGATAATATTGGTGCTCCTCCCTGCTTACCTTAAGGAGTAGCTTGGCTTACAGATTTTTGGAGTAATTCAAGCTCTCTCTCTCTCAATGCTTCTCCCTGCGACCCACCTAGACACTAGGTTGCTAGCTCTTAGTTTGGAAGACATGAAAGCAAAGTGTAGGAGAGGAGAGTACTAATGAATTAAAGGTCTACAGAGCTGACATCATTGCTGTAGCCTGTGAAACCTATTCAGTATACCAATGCCATGCCAGGAAAATGAATTGCTTCCATTTGAATTGTCTTAGGAAGATTGTAAAGATAATTTGGCAGGATAAGATACCAGAAACTGAGGTCCTTTTGATGTAATATGATTTATGTAATATGGGATATGAAAAATCAGTCCCCTGATTTTAGCAAGACTTCTAACAATAAGTCATTAAATCCCAAAACTTCTCGTTTTAGAGTCTGTCTCAGGGACTTCCCACACTCCCAATCTAAAAACAACAATCTGTCTGATTCTAAATAGACTACTCCTCAATTCATTGCTGTCAGTGGGAACCAAATTCTGGAGACCACTCCTCCATCATCCCTATGGGTCATAGAATTAGCATATCAGTGATAGAAAGCTGGATAAATGTGTTTCTTTGCTTCTGTTTTCTTGCTAATTTCTTTTGGAATTCAACCTGTTTGTGATGGCATTACATTGCAAATAAACTTTGCCCTTGACTGGGATATGGGTTCAAGCCTGCAAATTCTTTTGAGATACCTCACAATACCAGTCTGTGACCCCAAACTTTTGGAGTCCCCTTCCCAATCTCAACATGTTTTTGAACTAAATTACCAAGCATTCCAACTCCATTGCAAAAACCACAACTCTGTTGGGCTAGCCACATTGAGTGCCAAAGGTATGCTTGTTAAAAAGATTATTTTATGGAGAACTCACACAGGGCAAGCATCCACGAGGTAGTCCAAAAAAAGCAATACAAGGACACAAAGTCTTTCATAAGAACTTTAGAATTGATTGTGTAGCATGGGAGACACGGGTACAGGATCACCCAGCCTATGAAGAAAGAATAATTGAATTAGTTCATAAGAAATATAAAATTTATAAAGTTAGAGAGTCATCCCAAATGTTCATAGGGATTATATGTGTCCAACCTATGGTAGAGTATTCCAAGCTCAGATTATATGGACCAGCCACAGTGGAACTTTGTAATTTGAGTCTAAAAGTGATGTGATTTTGGTCCTCTTTGAGAATAAAGGATAAAACTCAATAAATTAACCAAGGTTGCTACAAGGGACAAGGTCTTTTGTTGAGGTCTTATTCACCCCATAAGTATTGCTGGATCTGTTTTATAGTCCTTTGGGCATAGTTCCAAATTACTCTCTGGATCAGCTCAAATTCCATGAACGGTGCAGTCCCAGTTTTCCCACAGATCTCCAACAGTTATCATTCTTCTTTTCTGTCATGTTAGCCAATCTGATAGTTATAAGGTAATAACAAAGTTGTTTTGATTTGCAATTCTCTAATCAATAGTCATTTGGAGCACTTTGTATGACTATAAATATGTTATTATATGGTGTAAGAGGTTAGTTTATATCTAGTTTCTGCCATACTATTTTCCAGTTTTCCAAGCATTTTTTGTCAAATAGTGAGTTTTTCCCCCTAATCTTTGAGTCTTGGGTTTATAAAAAATTAGATTATTACAATAATTTATTACTGTTTTTTGTATACCTAATCTATTCTACCACTTTATTCCTTAGATAATACCAAATTGTTTTTGATGATTACCATTTTACAATATAGTTTGAGATCTGGTATGACAAGGCTATCTTCCTTCATATTTTTTTCATTAATTTCCTTGATATTCTTCTCCCTTTGTTCTTCCATGTGAATTTTGTTATTACTTTTTCTTAGCTCTATAAAATAATTTTTGTTAGTCTGATTGATATTTTGTCAAAAGCTTTTTTGTGTGTGCGCATCTATTGAGTTAATTATGTTATTTCCATTGAGTTTTGCTATTGATATGTTCAATGATGCTGATAGTTTTCCCAATATTCAACCACTCCTGCATTCTTGGCATAAAAGCAATTTTTTCATAATGTATGATCTTGATGATATATTGCTATAATCTCCTTGCTAGTTTTTTTTTTAATTTGAAAATTTACATCAATATTCATTAGGGAAATTGGTCTGTAGTTTTCTTTCTCCATTGTTGTTCTTCCTGGTTTAGGTATCAGTACTATATTTGTGTCAAAAAAGGATTTTGGTAGGATGCCTTCTTCACCCATTTTCCCAATTAGTTTGTGTAGTACTGGGATTAATTATTCTTTAAACGTTTCATAGAATTCACTTGTGACTCCATCTGGCCCTGGGGACTTTTTAGTCAGGAATTGGGGGTAAGAATGTTCAATAATGAGTTGTTCAATTTATTTTTTCTAAGATTGGGTTAAATATTCTAATTCTCCTTATGTTAAGCTATTTTTATAAATGTTTTTCTTAGGTTGTCAGAATTATTAGCAGATAATTGAACAAAATATGCCCCAATAATTGCTTCAATTTTTTTCTCATTGATTGTGAATGCATCCTTTTAATTTCTTAATTTGGTAATTTGATTTTTCTTCTATTAAAAAAAACAAAAACAAATTAACCAATGATTTATCTATGTTAATGGTTTTTAAAATAAAATCACTTCCTAGTCTTATTTAATAGTTCAATGGTTTTCTTTCAGTTTTATTAATCATTCCTCTGATTTTCAGGATTTCCAATTTGGTATTTAATTGAGAATTTTTAAGTTATTTAATTTGTTCTTTTTCTAGGTTTGTTTCTAGGTTTTGTTTTGTTTTGTTTTTTTAGTTGCATGACCAATTCATTGAATTGTTATTCTCTATTTTGTTAATATAAGAGTTTAGAGAAATAAATTTTCCCTATATATTGCTTTGGCTGCATCCCATACATTTTGATATGTTATATCATTGTTGTTATTCTTTTTCATAAAATTATTATTTCTATAATTTGCTCTTTAACCCACTCATTCTTTAGGATTAAATTATTTAGCTTCATATTAATTTTTAATTTATCTTTCCATGTCCATTTATTAAATGTAATTTTTATTGTATTATGATCTGAAAAAAGGCTTTCCATATTTTTTTTTTTTACTTTTGGCATTTGGTTGTGAAATTTTTTGTGCCCTAATACTTGGTCAATTGCCACATACCACTAAGAAAAAAATATATATATATCTTCCTTTCTATTTCTATTAAGTTTTCTTCAAAGGTCTATAATATAAAATTATATTTATGTTTGCATAGAGCACAACTCTGTTGGACTGGCCACAGAATTCAAATGTCAAATATATGCTTGCCAATAGGACTATTTTATGAAAAACTCACACAAGGAAAGCATTCACAAGGTGGTCAAAAAAAAAAAATGATACAAGGACACTCTCAAGATCTCTCTTAAGAATTTTAGAACTGATTAAATGACATCAGAGACACTGGCACAGTATCCCTCAGCATGATGTTCCCACATTAAAGAAGGTGCTGTGCTCTATGAGCAAAGCAGAATTGAATTGGCTCAGAAGGAACACAAAAATTGCTCATGGATAAAGAATCCATCCTAAATATTCATGTTGTATATATGTTTAGTATGTGGTAACTTTTAGTACAAAGTAGTTTCTTTTCTTATCTTTCTTAATTAAATATGTTTGCCTTTGTTTTGTCTGACATGATTGTTATTACCTTTTTTTTTTTTTTTTTAATTTTAGCTGAAACATTCTGTTTTAGCCACTTATCTTTACTCTGTATGTGTCCCTGCTTCAAATGGGTTTCTTGTAAACAATTTATTTATAAGATTCTGTTTTTAATCCATTCTTACCTTTTTATGAGTCAGTTCATACCATTCATATTCACAATTAGAATTACTATGTATTTCCCTCCACCCTATTTACTCCATTTATCCCTCTTTCTTATTTTAGTCTGTTCCCCATCAGTGTATTTTCTGACTATTACCTCCCCCAATCCTCCCTTCCTTCTCTAAGTTAGTTCTTCTCTTATCTCTTTTCCTTCCTAATTTCCGATAGAATAAGATAGATTTCTGTACCCAACTGAGTTTGTATCTAATTTCTGCTTTGAAATGGTTCTAATAAGAGTAACGTTCAAGCAATATCTCTCTCCACCCCATATTTCTCTTCACTGTAAAAAGTCTTTTGTGCCTCTTCTGGTGAGAAAATTTACCTCATTCTACCTTTCCCTTTCTTCTTCTCCCAATATAATCTTCTTTCTCATCCCTTAAATTTATTTATTTATTTTTTTGGATAGCATTCCATCAAAGACATCTTTTATCTCCAATATCCAATATGCCTTCCAACTGTACTAATAGGGATAAAGGTCTTATGACTTGCAAGTATTATTTCCTTCTGTAGGGATGAAAAGTTTAACTTTACTGAATCCCTTATGTTTTCTCTTTCCAGTTTACCTTTTTGTGCTCCTTTTGAGTCTATTTGAAAACCTTTCTGGTCTTTTTGTTAGGAATACATCAAAGTTCACTATTTCATTGAATATCCATTTTTTTCCACATGAAGGATTATTCTCAGTTTCCTTAGGTAAGTGATTCTGGATTGTAATGCTAGTCCCTTTGCCTTCTGAAATATCATATTCTAATTCTTCCAATTCTTTATTATGCAAGCTGCTAAATCCTTTGTAATTCTGACTGTAATTTCATATTTGAATTATTTATTTTTGGCTTCTTACAGTATTTTTTCTTTTACCTGGGAGTTCTGGAATTTAGCTCTAATATTCCTGGGAGTTTTCATTTTGGAATCTCTTTCAGAAGGTGACAGGCAAACTAGGCCTCTTTTAATTAAATTTTTACCCAGCTTTTAATGATTGAATAAACACTGCCTCAGACAAGCTAAGACCTAGAAAAGAATTGGCCTAAAAATGTTATGATCTTCCACTACATCTGAAACTATCACGAGGTGTCTTGATTTATATCTTGCCATGGGATTCTGATGGCTCTGGAAGAGAGGATGAAACTGATGACTTTGTACAGCTTTGCCTCAGACCTGACTGAAATGACTAAATTACAATTACAAATTCACCAATTAATTATTAAAGTTCTATTTTGTGAAAAGCACTGTTAGGCATTGAACATAAAAAAGGGTTAAATAAAATGACACAAGCCCTGTCCTCCAAGACAACAATCTAAATGAGGGGAAGGGCAAAGGTATACAACTTAATACAAGATAGACCAAAACAAAGGCAGGTAGAGTGGCTTGGCTTGACCGGGAGTCAGGAAGTCATGAGTTATAATTTAACCTCAAACACTTCCTATCTGTGTGCACTTGGCCAAATCACTTACCCTCTGTTTATTAGAAGGCAGCTAGATGGCTAAATAGTTAAGAGTGTGGGTCTATCATTTCTAAAATATATAGGGAATTGACAAAAATTTATAAGAAATGAAGCAATTCTCCAGTTGTTAAATGGTCAAAGGATAAACAGACAATTTTCAGATGAAGAAATTGAAACTATTTCTAGTTATATGAAAGTGTTCCAAATCACTATTGCTCAGAGAAATGCAAATTAAGACAAACTCTGAGATACCACTACACACCTGTAAGATTGGCTAAGATGATAGAAAAATACAAGGACAAATATTGGGAGGGATGTGGGAAAACTGGGATACTGATAAATTGTTGGTAGAACTGTGAATGAATCCAACCATTCTGGAGAGCAATTTGGAAGTATACTCAAAAAGTTATCAAACTGTGCATACCTTTTAATCTAGCAGTGTTTCTACTGGGATTATATTCTGAAGAGATCCTAAAGGAGGGAAAGGGAACCACTTGGGCAAAAATGTTTATGGCAGCCCTCTTTGTAGTGGCTAGAAACTGGAAACTGAATGGATGTCCATCAATAGGAGAGTGGCTAAATAAATTATGGTATATGAATGTTATGGAATACTATTTTTCTGTAAAAAATGGCCAACAGAATGATTTCAGAGAGGCTTGGAGAGACTTAAATGAACTGATGCTAAGTAAAATGAACAGAACAGGAGATCATTATTCACGGCAACAACAAAACTATACGATATGGCTCTTTTCAACAATGAGATGTTTCAAACCAGTTCCAATTGTTCAGTGATGAAGACAGCCCTCTATATCCAGAGAGAGGACTGTGGGAACTGAGTGTGGATCACAACATAGCATTTTTACTCTTTCTGTTGTTGTTTGCTTCCATTTTGTTTTCTTTCTCAGTTTTGTTTTGTTTTTTCTTCTTGATCCAATTTTTCTTCTGCAGCAAGATAACTGTATAAATATGTATACATATATTGGATTTAACATACATTTTAACATATTTAACATGTATTGGACTACATGCCATCTAGAGGAGGGGAAAATTTGGAACTGAAGGTTTTGCATGGGTCAGTGTTGAAAAATTACCCATACATATATTTTGTAAATAAAAAACTTTAATAAAAATGTTTTTAAATTAAATTAAATTTTTAAAAAAGAGTGTGGATCTAGAATCAGGAAATCTGAGTTCAAATCCATTGTCAGACACTTACTAGCTATGTGACATTGGCAAGTCATTTAAAAATCTGTTTGCCTTGATCCATTAGAGAAGGAAATGACAAACTACTCCTATACCTTTGCCAAAAAAAAAAAAATCTCTGGCTGGTATTAGCATGATATGGTCCATAAGGTCACAAAAAATAGGACACAAGTGAACAACAATAACAAAGAATACAGTTGATCTAAGGGCAATACTCAAGGAAAAAATGGGCATTCTGCATTGGCAATTGGGAGCCTCCTCTCTCCATTGATCAGACTGTCAGAATGATCGGCATCATCTTTAAAACTTCCTAGTATAAATAATATGTTTTTTGTTCTTGCATTAAGGCCAAGAGTTGAAATCAAAGCAAGTGACAAGATGAGATAAGGGCTGAAAGCCTGAGAATTGCTTTCTCCCACCCAAACCACCTTAGGCCATGTGATCACTAGAAATGGACTTGAGGTATTAGTCTTGTTTTGCTTATTATTTCCAGTCCTAGATATAGAAAATAGTCTCCCTGACTCAGGAGCCTATGCCATGAGGAACTTGGAGCCCAGGATTTCAGCCTGGTTTAGCAAGAGAAATGTTGAGAAGCAATGATATAACTTTCTTGCCCAGTCCTGGTTTGAACTTGGAATTTGGCAGGATTAATGAATGCTATGTAGGAATTGAGTGAAATGAGAAGTCTAATCTTTTTTCCATTCCCCAGAAAGAAAGATGGTATAAGGTATTTCCCAAAATCTTGGAAGATATTTTTGTATGTTTGTAATTGCTATATTGTTGAAGTCAATATTCCCTTATAATAGCTACTCTGATGTCAAATAGTTAAACTGGGTGGTAAATGAGAAGATAAAGGAATAAACATTTATTTGTTGTATTCTTTGTTCCATGTTTTCTGAAAGCACTTAAAAAATATATCATTTGCTCTTCACAACAGTTCTGTGAAATACTGTTATTATTATCACTTTATAGTTGAGGTCACACAGTTAATAAATGTCTAGAGCTGTATTTGAATTCAGATCTTCCTCATTCTAGACCCATATCAACTAGGCATAGTCACTGGTCACTAAAATCAGGGAAACACAATCAGTAAGGATTCTAGGCAATGGCAAAGAAGAGAAAATCCCTCCCAAACCCACTCCTGGAAAAGAAATAAAATGTAACAGACCTGATCCTTGGAGTTAGAAGAAAGAAAATCCATGTTGCATTTTTTAAAAAAAGTGATAATGGAACCTAAATGTCAAATGAACAGTACAGGTAGTCTGGTATATGTCCTAGAGTTCTGGACAGAAAGTCCGTAAGGTCATATAGAGTTACTAGCTGTGTGTGGCAATCTGTTAACCTTTCTGGGAAACCAATTTCCTCTTCTGTAAAATGGGGCCAATAAAAGCATTTTCCTTACACCCCTGTTGAGTGAGTCAAATAAATTCAAAGGAAATAATATATGGAAAGTGCTTTAAAAACCTTGAAGAGCTATGTATGTGCCTTTAGAATTATTAAATCCTATGAATTCCCTCATCTGTGAAATGAAAGGGATGTATTAGGTAATTTCCCTTCCAATTCTAAATTTTATGATCCTAGGCCAAACTTCTCACCATATACATGTATATGTATATGTATATAAACTGAGACTAAGGAAGTTCTAGTGACTTGCCTAATATTCCATAATATATGACTGACAGAGCTAGGACCAAATCTGACTTGGTACTTATTCTATCCCATGTTGGGGATAGAACCTAAACCTTGGGGAAGTTGGGGAAGCAGATAAAGTAGACAGAAATAACTAGAAGGGGGAGAGGTGGTATTATTAAGGATGGCAAGGCCAAATATCTATTTCCAAAGAGACATATATGTATAGCTCTACTCATTTGTGAAAACTCTTTCAAAGGTTAGACTAATGTACTCATTGAAATTTGAAATTCCCTTTGCTAATTTCAATGGAGTCACCTCCATAACCTTCAGACTGTTTTTACATATATGTTGTCTAGTTCCCACAAGGGCCTTTCCAATATTGAGAGACCAAATATTTTGATTAGAATCTGGAAATAGTCAGCTGGACAAATAATACTGATATTTAAATTACTGTGAAAATGTATCATTTGACATGCTCATAAATCTTCTTCTGTAAAAGCCCCAACAAATTAAAAACAGGCAAATAAGAGATGGCTTTCAGGGAAAGTTAAGTAATTTCAAATAAATTTACATGAGTTTGAGAGAGGAAAAAAAAAATTGCTTCCTTCTCTGTAAGATTCAAAGGGAGGGGAGGAGAGGGTAATCCCTAAGGAATATGCAGGACTTCCACACTGCAGGAAACATCTGGACACTCTGTACTAGAATCCAACTTTGAAGTAAGCATGAGGTATAGGGAACTACCATATCCTTAATGCATCCAAAAGCTTTCAGCAACTCAGTCTTCTCCATTAGCTGCCACTAGCAATGCTAGGATTATCTCTGGGTGGGGTAAATAACAGCCCATGTGGTAAAACTTCAGGATTGTCTAAATGCCCAAACATCTTTTCCTAGTAGTGATTTTTGGCAGACTGTATCAAAGTTTGATTTTTTTTGCTTAAGACTTTGCTCCCTATTGAAAAATGCAAGTGTAATGGGGAAGAAATAACACTTTGAGCTGGTATCAGTCACTTACACTTTAGTATGAATGAAGAAACTGAAAGGAGTTTTGGATACAGAGTGAGGAGATCCTAAGGACACTGAAAACTTGGATATGTGTGGGACAGAAACTTCTATCACTGAAAAGAAAGAAAAAAGGAAAAAGAAAGGGAAAGCTAAGGGTACCTGATGAAATTGGAAAGAAAATATCACCTATTTCACAAACTGACCTGCTACTAGCTAATAACAATAACAACAGTAACTGGCTGTATTTTAAGTTTTTGAGGTTGCAAAGTGTTCTACATACATAATTTTAGTTGATTCTCACAACCTCATGAAATTGTTGATTTAGTTATCATTCTCCATTTTATAGATGAGGAAACGGAGACACCATGAAATTAAATATCTTTGTATGGGCAGAAGTTGGCAGGACAAATTTAACCAGTGTGGGAAGAAGGCAGTTTAGGGGCAATTTTGGCTGGTAGGGTTTCAACTATCTTCATTGTACATTCAGCCTTCCTGCAAACTGCCTCTCCTCTTTCTAGTTATTTCTGTCTACTTTGTCTACTTCCCACTTCCTCAAGTTTGGGGCTGACAATCCAACCTGGGATAGAATAAATACAAAGTCAGATCTGGGTCTGTCAGTCATTCACTATATGATGAAGGGTTTGGACAAAGACTGAAGAGTTTAGAATTGGAAGGGAAATTACATAATACATGCCTCATTTCACAAGTGAGGTAATTCATAGGATTTCCTAGAGGCATACATATAGCTCTTCAAGGCTTTCAAAGCACTTTCTATACATTATTTCCTTTAATCTTTAAAAAAAAAAAAAATGTAGAGGGAGGAGCTAAGATATCTGAGTAAAGGCAGGAACTTGCCCAACTTGTCCAAACTACTCCAAATTTGCTTAAATGACTAAGCAAATTTTAGAGCATCAGAACGCCCCAAAAGATGGAGTAGAATATTTTCCAGCCAAAGGTAACTTTGAAGTTCAGCAGAAAAGCTCTGTAACACTAGGATGAGAATCCTGGAGCAGGACATGCTGGGGCAGGATATGCTGTACAGCCCTGGATCCAGCCCCAGCCCCAGCCCAGCCGGAGCCTGACCTCAGAATCTATAGCAGTACTGGTGGCTTCCAGACATCTCAGCCCAGAGACACCAAAGAGAAACTGGAAGGTTAGCAGAAAAGGTCTGTGGAGCCAGAACCCAGTGTGCAATCCTAACATAGGCCCAATGTCAGTGGGGCAGAACCTTTGAATCAGCAGCAATGCTGGAGGTTTCTGGACCTCTTAGCATTGGGCCATCAGGGAGGACTCAGAAGGTCAGTGAAAATGGTCTGTAGCAATTGGGTGGGATTCTGGTATGCAATCCCAATGCAGCCCTGATCAGTGTAGCCCCAGTGCAGGCCAGCACACTAGATCTTACAGCTACAGTGGGGCCAGGACACAAACACTCCAGGACAGAAAAGATTACTTATGGCCAGACTCCTAGAAAGAAAACATCCTGGGACAGTATGTCTTTCATTCTGGAAACAGAGCCCCACTTTAACAAAGAGTTTAAAACTGAGTAATAGGCTAGGAAAATGGGCAGAAAGAAAAACAACAACTTTCTGACCTTTGAAAGTGTTGTGCCACAGTTCTCTTTTAATGTTCTAACCCAGTTTCCCTAATTGTCCTACTCAGTTACTCTGCCTCAGGTTATAACCATTCCCTCTTAATGTTTGATAGGATAAAGGTCTTATTTAATAGGATAAAGGTCTTATATCTTAGATATCATTAGAATATCAGGAGTCTTTCCAGTATCTCCCTCCATTATGTCATCCTTATCTTAGGTACCTCCCCCACTATGTCATTGTTCTTGTTACCCTATAAAAGAATTTTGTATTTGACATTCACTGCTAGATTCTTGGAGACAATAGTCTCCTTCAACCCTGGGACCAAACCATGGATCCATTTGGTTCCAGTAAATCTCTCTCTTTCAAATAAAATATTAAATTGTTCTCTAATCTCTATCTTGCCTCAGTTTCTCCAGCATTACAAAAGTTATGGTGACAAGGTGGATCAAAACACATGCTCAGAAGATGATAACAAAATCAAAACTCCTACATCTAAAGCCTCTGAGAAAAATAAGAATTGGGCTCAGGCCATGAAACAGCTTAAAAGGGACTTAAAAAATTAAATATGAGAGGTAGAGGAAAAATTAGGGAAAGAATTGAGAGAAGTGCAAAAGGAAATACAAAAAACTAATGAGAACAAGAATGCCTTAAAACAAAAATGGCCAATTGGGGAAGGAAGTACAAAAGCTCAGTGAGGAAAATAATTCTTTAAAAAATAGAACTGAGGCCATAAACTGGAAACTGATTGGATACCCATTAATTGGAGAATGGCTGAATAAATTGTGGTATATTAATATTATGGAATATTATTGTTCTGTAAGAAATGACCAACAGAATGATTTCAGAAAGGCCTGGAGAGACTTACATGAACTGATGCTGAGTGAGATGAGCAGGACCAGGAGATTATTATATACTTCAATAGCAATACTATATGATGATCATTTCTGATGGACATGGCCAGTTTCAACAATGAGATGAACCAAATCAGTTCCAATAGAGCAGTAATGAACAGAACTAGCTACACCCAACAAAAGAACTCTGGGAGATGACTATGAACCATTACATAGAATTCCCAATACCCCTATCTTTGTCTGCCTGCATTTTTTATTTCCTTCATAGGCTAATTGTACACTATTTCAAAGTCCAATTCTTTTTACACAACAAAATAACTGTTTGGACATGTATACATATATTTTATTTAATTTATACTTTAACATATGTAACATGTATTGGTCAATTTGCCATCTGGGGGAGGGAGGTGGAGGGAAGGAGGAGAAAAATTGGAACAAAAGGCTTGGCAATTATCAGTGCTGTAAAATTACCCATACATATATATCTTGTAAATAAAAAGCTATCATAATAAAAAATAAAAATAAAAAGCTCATCATGGAAAAAAATAGAACTGAGCAAATGGAAGTTAATAACTTTATGAGAAATAAAGTTAAAATAAATCAAAATCAAAAAAAGAAAAAAAGAAAAAAAAGTTAAATATTTTATTGGAAAAACAAGTGACCCGGAAAGATCCAGGAGACATAATTTAAAAAGTATTGGTCTCCCTGAAATCAGGATAAAAAAAAAAAAGAACCTGGACATCATCTTTCATGAAATTAAGGAAAAATGTCCTGATATTCCAAAACCAGAAGACAAAACAGAAATTGAAAGAATCCACCAATCACCTTCTGAAAGAGATCCCAAAATAAAAACTCTAAGGAATATCACAGCCAAATTCCAGAACTACCAGGTCAAGGAGAAAATATTGCGAGCGTCCAGAAAAAAAAAAAAAATTCCAATATAATGGAGCCACAATCTACTGGCCACAGGATAATATGAGATTTAGCAGCTTCTACATTAAAAAACTGTAGGGCTTGGAATATGATATTCCTGAGAACAGTGAAGCTAGATTTGCAACCAAGAATCACCTATCTAACAAAACTGAATATAATCCTTCAGAGGAAAAGATCATCATTCAATAAAATAGGATTTTCAAGCATTCCTCATGAAAAGATCAGAGCTGAATGGAAAATATGATTTTCAAATACAGAAGTCTGAAGAATCATAAAGAGGTAATCAAAAAGTGACATAATACAGGACTTAATAGGGTTTATCTATTTACATTCCTACATAGGAAGATGATACTTGTAACCATTAAAACATTCTCATTATTTTTTTTTAATTTTTTATTTTATTTTATAATTATAACATTTTTTGACAGTACATATGCATGGGTAATTTTTTACAACATTATCCCTTGCACTTACTTCTGTTCAGATTTTTTCCCTTCCTCCCCCAACCCCCTCCCCCAGATGGCAAGCAGTCTTATATATGTTAAATATATTACAGTATAATTTAGATACAATATATGTGTGTAGAACCGAATTTTTTGTTGCACAGGAAGAATTGGATTCAGAAGGTAAAAATAACAGTTTACATTCATTTCCCAGTGTTCCTTTTCTGGATGTAGCTGGTTCTGTCCATCATTAATCAATTGGAATTGGATTAGTTCTCTATGTTGAAGAAATCCACTTCCATCAGCATACATCCTCGTACAGTATCATTGTTGAAGTGTATAATCATCTTCTGGTTCTGCTCGTTTCACTCAGCATCAGTTGATGTAAGTTTCTCCAAGCCTCTCTGTATTTCTCCTGTTGGTCATTTCTTATAGAACAATAATATTCCATATAAAAACATTCTCATTATTAAGGCAAATAGGAGTATATATATATGTGTGTGTGTGTGTGTGTGTACACAGAGGACATGGGTGTGAAAGGATAATATCTTTTTTAAAAAGATGATGAAATTAAAGAGTGAGAGAGTAATGTACTGGGAGAAAAGGAAAGGGAGAAATGTAATGCTATAAATTATCTGACATAAAAAAGAGGCAAGAAAAAGCTTTTACATTGGAGGGGAAGAGGAGGGAGTGAACCTTACTCTCATCAGAATTAGCTCAAATAGGAAACAATATATATATATATATATATATATATATATATATATATACATATATATATGTATATATATATATCAATAGGCATATAGAAATTTGTTTTATTAGAAATATAAAAAAAGAAAATAAGAGGGGAATAGAATATGACAAAGGGGGAAGGATGATAAAAGAGAGGGTATATTGGGGAAGGAATGGTCAGTAGCAAAATACTTTTGAGGAAGGACTGGAGAGAGAGAGAATAAATGGAAGGGAGAAGAATACAATTAGCAATAGTAATTGTAAAAAAAAATTCAAAGCAAGTTTCTCTGATAAAATGTTATTGTTCTCTAGGAAATGATAAGCAGGAAGCTCTCAGGAAAAAAACAACAACAACAACCTGGCAAGTCCTCTATGAACAAAGTGAAATATACTGTATACAAAGTAATAGTCATATTCTGGGATGACCAACTGTAAATTACTTTGTTATTCTCAGTAGTACAATCTTCCACACCTACTCTAAAGGTTTGTGGAATAAATAAAGGAAACAATTATAAACAAAGAAAAATACAGAAAGATATTCTGTTGTGCCACAGCTCTCTTTTAATATCCTGACCCAGTTTCCTTAATTGTCCTATTCAGTTACTCTGCCTTAGGTTATAACCATTCCCTCTTAATGTTTGATAGAATAAAGATCTTCTATCTTAGACCTTAGGCTATACTTATTCCCTCTTAATGTTTGATGGGATAAAGGTCTTTGTCCATTTTAGACATCATTAGAATATCAGGAGCCTCTCCAATACCTCCCTCCATTATGTCATCCTAGGTGCCTCCCCCATTATGTCATTGTTCTTGTTACCCTATAAAAGAATCTTGTATTTGACATACAGTGCTTTGAGACAATAGTCTCATTCAGCCCTGGGACCAAACCATGGAGCCATTTGATCCCAGTAAATCTCTCCATTAAATAAATTATTAAATTGTTCTCTAATCTCTATCTTGCTCAGTTTCTCCGGCATTACAATTCCTGTATACATTTGGAGGAATAAGAAAAAAAAGAATCCTGAAAACCATTCTTTAAACTTAAAAATTTATCTATGTGTTTTGAGCTCTGAAGAAAACAAATGGACATAATAAGTCAACTCCTAAATTTAGTGAGTAAAATATCATAAAGGGAAAAAAAAGAAACATCTAATTTCCTCAACAAGTACTTATTAATAGGCATCGAGGTGATGCAGTAGATAGAGCATTAGACCTAGTATAAGGAAGACCTCAATTCAAAAATGACCTCAGTTACTAGCTGGATAATTCTGGGCAAGTTACTTAATATTTCTTAGTCTCTGTTTCCTCATCTATAAAATAATCAAATCAATTAAATATATCATAAGGATAGTGCCAACATTTCTAGGTTATTGTGGGGATCAAGTGAGATAATATTTGTAGTACTTTGCAAACCTTATAGCACCACAATAATGCCAGTTATTAGTATAGTGAGGTGCCTCCTATGTGCAAGACACTGTGTTAAGTCTAGGAAATATAAAATCAAAATGAAAATAATCCTTGCTATTAAAGAATTTATATTCTTTGGGAAAACATATGCTTAACCAAAGAAGTACATTTAAGATCATTCAAGGAGTGCCTCTCATGTGGTTCCAATCTACTTTAAACCTAATTTCGTTTTTTTTAGGTTCCTTATATTTCAACCAATATGTGTGACATTCACAATTTCCCCATTTTATTCTTCCCTTTTCCAACTCTAAAACCACCACCATGCCAGAAACATTTTCATACAATTCTAGCAAACCTTCTTTCCAGGTGCTATGTCTTTCAAAAAGCCTTCCCTGATCTTCCCAACAAATGAGTTTGAATAAAGCAATTTAAAATCTAGGCAAATAATACATTCATATGAATAAGTGGCAATACAAGTTAGAATAGGATCATAGATTTATTCTAAAAAGGTCATTAGGATCATAGATTTATGCTAAAAAGGTCATTAGAGTCCATTTAGTCTAAATTCTTCAACTAACGGATAAGGAAACAGACCCAGAAAATTTAAAGATTTGGCAGAGGCCACATAAGGGGTAAATAATGATAGAGGATTGGAATTTGGGCCCTCTGACTCCATATTTAGTTTGATAGATTCCCATTCTGTCACAAAGAAGGTTGCAGCCATGTGACCCAAAAAGATTATAGACTAGGTATTTTCTTCCTGACCTCTCCAATCTCACCCAAATAAGAATTATGAAAATAATAATAATGCAACTGTCTCTATGGCCCCAAGACACCAAGAAATTTAATAACATAAAAATCCAATAAATTAACAGAAGAGAAAGCTTATTCCTAATCCCTATTATTCAGCATCCTCCTCTTCACCAGTTACTATCCTCAGGGAAAGCAGCACAAACAGAGTGATTCCAGTGTAATGTTGATAATGTAGTCTTTGCTTGCACCCCAATGTAATGTGCTGTTGTTTCCAGAAACTGCCGAAGGCTCTCTGGGAGGAGATCTGCTATCTCAACTGCTGCCAACTCTGACCTCTTGTAGAGACTCTTTCTTAATCTCTAGAGTGCCGCCCTCTTTTATTCTCTCAGAGAATGGGCATAGGATAACACAAGGCTTCTGGGAAGAAATACTTCAACCAATGAACTTACTCCTCCTAAACATGTAAGCTCCTCCCCAGGAGTTCACAGGGGTAAAACTTCCCTAAAGGCTGGAACTAGAGAATTGTTAAGTACCGATTTAACACTTAGTAAGACCCTAATATCTCATTATCTCATTAGCACTTTAGTAAAAACCTAACACCCTGACCCCACCCCTTGCCTTCATCTACCTTTCTGTGACAACAAGCAACTTGACTCAATCCTGAGCACTCCCATCTTGGTAGAAAGAGGTAGAGGTATTGGAAAATAGAAAACTCCCTCTTCTTGGAGGGCAGTGGGGAAAAAAAAATGAGAGGGCAACAGATTTACTACTCAGGACCACTCCTTATCTGGAGAATCATATTAAAACAAAGACAGGACCTCTATACAAGCAAAACATATTGATTTTAAAGATTAGATCCATAATAAAATTTAAGGATTTTAGATCTTTCAAAAGGAAATGACAAGTCATAAACCTGGACTATCCCAAACTTATGAACAGAGTACAGTGTCAACCAAAACAAGTTACAGATTGTCCCCTTTCTAACAGCAGATTCATATAGCTTGATGCAAAGGAGAGGGGAATCAAAGAGGTAGGAGGGATTCAAGGAGAAAGATTTCATTTATTGAAAAGTATATCCAAGAAGACTTTCTGAAAGAAGTGGCAGTTGGAATGAAAGAAAGCATTGAAATAACCAGATATGTGGGGGAACCTTTTCCAGGAATGGAATCTGGTGGTGTGTACAAAGCCTTAGAGTTGGAAAGCAGAGAACAAGATCAGGAAATGGCAAATGAATGAAACAGCTTGGGTGGAAAAGTGTGGGCAAAGGGAGAGCACTATGAAAGAAAACTAATGACTCACCTTTATATAGTGCTTCAAAGTTTCTTAAAAATTAACACGTGTCATTTCCTTCTCCCAGCAATCCTATGTGGTAAGTACTAAACATATTATTTAGAGATAAGGAAACTGAAACTGAGATTAAATGACTTACCCAAAGTCACACAGCTATTAAATGTCTGGAGTCAGACTCAATCCAAGTTTTTCAGACTTTAAATTCAGTACTCCATCTGATACCCCTCTAGATTAAAGAGGCCTTTGAGGCTAAGGAGTTTGTCTTTTTTTTACAAAAGCAAAAGGAAAATTATTCTGAAGGAATAATACTAATGATAATGATAACTAAAATTTGTACAATACTTAGCAGATATTAATTACTGTGCTAAGAAGCTTTACAATTATTTCAATTGATCCTCAAAACAATCTTGAGAACTAGGTGCTATTATTATTCTCATTTTACAGGTGAGGAAGCTGAGGCAGGCAATATGTTAAGTGACTTGACTAAGATGACAGAGCTAGCAAGTATCTGAGGCCAGATTCATACTTAGCTTTCACTGACTCCAAACAGGGAATCACTATAACACTCACCAGAAAGATGTAAAGGAAACAGAATTAGGAGAACAGTTGGGGGATTTACAATAGTCCAAGTCATGGGGTGGGGAAAGCGGTATAGGAGTGGGCAAGTGGTGTAAACATAAGTGATCTTCAAGTACTTGAAAAACTATCAAATTAAAGAAATCTGTTTAATTTGGTCCCTGAGGACAGAATGGTTAGAAGTTACCAGGGGGGAAAAAAGTTAATTTTTGGATGGACATAAGCAAATATTCTTAACAATTAAAGCTATCCTTTAATGGATATAGGTTGTGAGTTACTCTCCAACCTGGAAGTCTTAAAGCAAAGGCTAAAAGCCTTTGGCTGAGCATTTATAATGGGAATTTCTTTTCTTGTCTGTCTCGGATTCCCAGGCTTCTGTCAAACTCTTTTTAAACTTTGATTTTCTTTGACTTGAGGAGGTAATAGGAGATGGGAGGTGGTAAGATTGTAAACTCTTCCATTAGATTATAAACTCATGGAGGCCAATGGTTGTTTTTTGCTTCCTTATGTAATTCTAATGTTTACATAGTGTCTAGTTCATAACAGATACCTAATTAGTGTTTTTGATTGATTTAAAGCAAAGAAAGGTAAACATTATTATTTGTTTGGATTTTTTTATTTTATCAGTACACACTAAAATTTATTATATATCTTCAAAAAGAATGATGTAATGAGAGTAGAGGCATTCATTTGTTCATTCAACAAACATTGGGAAAAGGTCTTGAAGTTGCTGTGTAAAAGAATAAGACAGATTCTATACCAAGATAAGATTGAAATGGGTACATAACTAAGATATAAAGGATACCATAAGCAAATTAGGAGATCAAAGAGTAGTTTAACTGTCAGGTGTATGGAGAAGAAAAGAATATATTATCAAATCAGATAAAGGGCATTAGGAAATACAACTAGATAACTGAATTATTAATTTATTTGCATTAAATTTAAAATGTTTTGCACAAGTGGATGTAACCAAGATTACAATGAAAGCAGAAAAGTGGGAAACAGTTTTTACATCCAATATTTCTGATAAAGACCTCATTTCTAAAAATATATAAAGGACTGAGTCAAATTTGTAAGATTACAAGCCATTCCTGAATTGATAAATGGTCAAAGAATAGGAAAAATATCTTCATCTAGTGTTTAGATGAAGAAATTAAATTTATCCATAGTCATATGAAAAATGCTCTAAATCACAATTGATTAGAGAAATGCAAATTAAAGCAACTCTGATCTACCACCTCACACCTATCAGATTGATTAATATGACAGAAAATGAAAACCATAAATGCTGGAGAAGATGTGGGGAAATTGGAATACTAATGTGTGGCTGGTTGAGCTGTGAACTGATTCAACCATTCTGGGGAGCAAATTTTTATGGCAGTTCTTTTTGTGGTAGCAAAGAATAAGAAACTGAGAGGATACCTATCAATTAGGGTATGGCTGAACAAGTTGTGATATATGAATGTAATGGAAAATTATTATTCTCTACGAAATGAGGAGCAGGGTACTCTGAGAAAAACCTGAAAAGATATACGTGAATTGATGCTGAATGAAGTGAGTTGAACCAGGAGAATATTGTACACAGTAATAGCAACATTGTGTGATAAACAACTATTATACACTGAGTTCTTCTCAACAATATGAAGATCCAAGATAATTCTAAAAGACTCAAGATGGAAAAATCCAAATTCAAAAAAAGAACTATGGAGACTGAAGGCAGATCAAAGCATACTATTTTGTTTTTGTTTTTCTTTCTTGTGGTTTTCCCACTTTTATTATGATTCTTCTTTTACAACATGACTAATGTGGAAATGTGACATCATTATACATGTATAACCTATATCACATTGCTTGATGTTTTGGGGAAGGAGAGAGAAAAGAGGGAGGAGGAAATGTCTGGAAATAAAAATCTTACAAAAATTAATTTTGAAAACTATTTTACATGTAATTGGGGAAAAAAAGTATTAAGTGCAAAAAACAAAAAACAAAGAATAAGGCATAATCCCTGACTTCAAGACACTTATGTTTAATAGGGAAAATAATGCATATACATAAAGTGCTTTGGAACTTTCTTTTCCATGTTTGTGTAATGCCCTTGATGTAACGTTTTTAATCTGTTTTTTAATTTCCCTTATTAGCATGTTGGCAATTTGTTTTAAAATTAAACTGCAACAAGAAAGTTAAGGGGACTTGATTTATTTATTTATTTATTTTTTGGGCATCCCAGAAATTTTAAAGTAGATTTATTTTTTGTTTGTTTTTTGGTTGTTGTTTTTTTTTTTTTTTTTCCATTTTGTTTTGTTTTTAACCTTGCCCAGAGCATAGATGAGTGGAGTCAGGAATATTTTCATCATCCTGAGTTCAAAGTTGACCTCATATATTAGCTATGTGATCCTGGACAAGACACTTATCCCTCTTTTAGTTTCCTCATATATAAAATAAGCTAAAGAAAGAAATGGGGTCACAAAGAGTCAGCCATAACAGAAAGGATGGAAAACAACATTTCAATTAATCAATCAGCCAAGAAGTATTTATTTACTACCTACAATGGGCCCAGTAATACAATATATATTTAACTTGTATACTTAATTCAATTCAACAGGTATTTGAGTATTTACTATCTGTAAGACAATAAACAGAAATATAACTTCTACATAATTGTATGCTAAGACTGCTAGTTGGCATTGCTGTATTATATGCTTTAATTAACTGCAAGATGAGTTTTAAAAAATAGAAAATAGAAAGGACAGAAGCACTCCTGGTATATAAGAAAGTGAATTTTTAAAGAGTCATTGGAAAATGGAAAATATTACTGAAGTGAAGTCAGAGATGAATTTGAAAGCACACTGCCAAGTATATAATCGTTTACAGATTTGAAGTTTTCTAGACACTCATTCACCTGAAGACTCATAAAAGAGTGGCAAATCACCTGTTTTGGCTTCTTTATCTTACAATCTAAGTCATTGAGTTCCAGAGAAGTAACTTGTGTGGGATTGGTCACACAGTTTAAGAACAGAGTCAGGACTAGGAAGCTTCCTTCTTTCCTTTCCCCACTGTGTCACAACTCCCTATTATGTTAATAAGTAGGATGAAGGGGAAATGTGTGTGTGTGTGTGTGTGTGTGTGTGTGTGTGTGTGTGTGTGTGTGTGTGTGTATATTTTTGTGATATTGCAATAGAATCATAGGTTTGGAGTTGAAAAACACCTTTGATTTCAAGTTCAAAATATGCTCATTTATTGGTGAAGAAACCCAAATCCTAGTAAGATAAGCAACTCTGTTAGAGATAGACTATTAGGATTGAATTTTGACTAAAAGTGACTTACATGATATATCAACCAAGATAACAATATTTATAAATAGATAAACAGGTTAAAATAAAATTTAGAAAGCCTAAGGCTTATCCCCACTTTAGAGCAAGTGGCCAAATCTCCAGCCCCATTCAACACAATTGATCTAGCTTCATGCATTATGGAGTTTGCTATAATAGTCCTGACTACTCAAAGATGAGAGGTATCAAAAAGGACACTAGCCCATCATCTGAACTGGCCCAAAGCCCACTCTAAGAGAAATGTTTTTATACCCTCAGAAGAGAACTGAATGGAAAAATACTAATAATGCTCTTGGGACTTATGTCCTGGGACAGGGTTATGCAAGGTACTCCAGGGAGAGACAGCAACTGGTGGGAATTTGTGACTATTCATATCTCTGGAAGGAGGTTGCAGAAACAGAGAAATTCTAATTCCTGGGAAATAAAACAGAAACAAATGCAGAATTTAAGTCTAAAGGGACATGATTACCTCATCCCTGGGAACTGCAGGCGCCTAGGACAAATGGTTCATGCCTGCCACATTGGTGTTTATAGAATCAGTACTAAAAGGCTAACTCCATTGTAATTTACCCTGAATTACCCATCTAGAAAGTGGATTTGAATTCAGGTCTTTTCATAATAGATCTAATGCTCTTTCCTATAGTAAACTATTTCTGACCTCATTCTCAAATAGACTCTGAAAATAATGCTAACAGTTTCAACACTGACTTCCTTTAACTATGTCCTAATATCATAATTGTCCCTAAAACAAGGATGTCAATTACTAAAATGTATAAGCATTATTGCTTAAACATTTTGGATTTTGTTAGTAGTTCTTTTGTCTTTTGCTAAGTACCTTTAATTGTCACCAAAAGTGAGCCTATCTCTCCTTCTGGACTTTTCCTCCAGAGAGAAATGAGTATTGTGGGTGTGGGAGGGTTGGTAAGTATATTCTGTATGCTTAGGGGCAATCTGCTTCTGTACAAGTTGAAGAAAGCTGCTCTCTGTGGGAGGGGAAGGATGCTGGTAGAACAACCCCTCTCGGGGGAAAAAAAAAAAAAAAAAAAAAAAAAGGAAAAAAAAAGGTAATTTAAGGATAATGGAGCTTTTAGTATGTAATCCCACTTTTGAATTCAAAGCATATGTTTAAGTTTTGAAACTAAAAAAATAGCCAATTTGTATGCTTGTTGTGAACAAAACTGGTTTGACTTAACTTGACTTTTTCCAGCTGAAAACTTTTTGCTCAGTTGCTGTCATCAATGGAAAACAGATTAAGAGCGGCCCAAACTGCAAATGAACATTTGAAGCCATTCCTTGAAAGAAGACCACAGCAGAGAAGTGCTATTCTCTGATATGGGTCCTACAAGGCTGAAAGTCACCAGCAGGATCTTTACACAGCTGCCTTCATGGTATCAATTTAATCAGGCTTGAAAATATGCTGGGTTACAAAGATTTGATTAAACCCACCCCCACAAAAATTTCAGGGTCACATCACTTACTGGAACACAATTACATTTTTTGCACATAAATTACCCACATGTCTTTAAATTAAATGTACCTTCCAAAAAAAAAAAAAATCCACATCATTATTGAATAGCAATTTCATACACTTAGCTTGAAATTTCCATTCTGTCAGAATCACTCATGTTACCCACAGTTTCAAAAGAATCAAATCATTTTTACTGTAACTATATTTTTTTCAATACTAGGCCAAGGATAAATGTGGTTACATTGATTTCTCACAAATGAGCCTCAAACCCCTGCTTTAAAATGAGAAAAACACAGCTCATAATCTTTTTTCAATCTGAGGTAGACTTAATTGGCTTTAAAGGAACTTTGCCAGCTCATTTGCAAATTGCCTTTGTGTTCTCTCTTGTTTTTCAATACCCTTGGAGAACCTGGAAAAATGAAATAGCATCCCTTTCTTTATGGATGGTATCCATTGTCCCCAACCCCCTTCCCTATATTTCTCTTACAAGTTCAGAGTTAGTGGTGGCCTGCTGGCTTCCTTTTTGGATATGCTACCAGGAGTGAGGAGAAGCATTACTGCTTTGGAAGCAAGATTGTTAATATTCCAACCACTCTTAGAGCATTTGAAGGGCCATCTAGCTTCAGAAGGCTGGTGTCTAGTAAAAACTCTGAACAGGTCTGCTTGTTGAAAGTCTCTCTTTCTCTGCCCTAAGTTTTGAGTTCAACTTTGCAAATCATTTTCACAAAACAGTAACCAATCAACCATATCAACTAATGACCCATAGAAATATCATCTGTACTTTAAATTTGTACTGACTACTTACCCACACATCCCAAGTATAATTGTCAAGTAATTTCTCCATTTCTCTTGGCATCTATTTGCTTCCTTAAAACACTGGGTGAGGGGGGGAGAGGGGGAAGTCTTTGGTACAAATTCTCACTTTGTAGAATGAGGAGATATTTGTTGATGTTGTTGTCATTGTAATTTCACCTGCATGCAGAGCTCCCATCATAGAAACTCCCTCCCCAAGATATAGATAGTATATTTAAACAAAGGTTTCTTAACATTTTTGTACACGGACTGCAGTGAAAGTTTGTAGATGTCTATGGATCTCTTCTCAGAATCATTCCTAAATATCTAAAATAAAATTCATAGGTTTACAAAAGAACTAATTATATTGAAGTCACTTATCAACTAGGACTGCCTATTATGGATAGAGTACCAAGCCTGGAGTCAGGAAGATTCATTTTCCTGAGTTCAAATCTGGCCTCAGACACTTACTAGCTGTGTTACTCTGGATAGGTGACTTAACCCATTTCCCTCAGTTTTGTTCTCTGCAAAATGAGCTGGAGAAGGAAATTGCAAACCAATATCTGTCTCTAGAAAATAACTAAAGGGGTCAAAAAGCACTGGATACAATTGAAATATGACTGAACAAAAACATACTTTTCAAACTATTAAAAAAAAAAAACTTTGAATGTCCCCCAGAAACTATCCATAGATTTCCTGGGAATCCACAGACCTCAGGCCAAAGAATCCTTAATATAGAGCCAGAAAGGACCTTTTAGTCCTACCTCCATCTCCTCATTTTAGAGATGAAGAAAGTGAGAAACTGAAACTCATATTGATTAAGTGATTTGTACAAGTTCTCAAACTTAAATCCTAAGGTAATATTAGAATCCAGATCTTGATCCCATATTAGAATCTCAGACTCTAGAACCAATATTCTTTCCATTATACCATGCTAAATCAACTACTCTTATTTTAAATTCTAATGGGATACTGGAAAAATCAGAGTGACTTGCCCAATATTAAACCTAAAATGTATCTGAGGCAGATTTCAAATCCAGATTTTCCTACCTTAAAGGCAGCTGATTATGCACTGTGCCTTATAATCTCTCACTATTCTAATCTATCAATCAACAAATATTTATCTAATTTCTTTTATGTGCCAGGCAAAGTGTTAACCAATAACAAGACATAGATCCCTATTGATGAGGGAAGCACCGAAACACTCTCTCTCTCTCTTTCTCTCTCTCTCTCTCTCTCTCTCTCTCTCTCTCTCTCTCTCTCTGTCTGATTTCTGGTTAAGCCATGAAGTGAAGCACTTGGGAAGCTCCTTGAAGGAGAGATTCTCCTTGAACCCTGCCTCTGTAAAAGACCTTGCCCAAGGGAAACAGATAAACAGTTTCATTTTGTTATCCTGAGAGACCAGCAACACCCCCATTAATAACTTACTACTGATTAAGCTTCCATTGAAATTAAAGATCAACTTAAAGACACTCATTCAATTCCAAGATTCTCTATTCTAATTCCAGCTCAAGCTGCACTGACCAGCCCCCATCAAGAGCAAACCCAGCTTATAGATAAAATGAGCAACTTGGGGCTCAGTCTTTGCAGAGGACCTAACATGCCAAGGAACTTCTGACTCCCTGGAGTAGCAGCATCCTTTGCCCATTAAAATGATATTCTCTTTCAGTTATCCTCTTTTTATCTTCATCACCTATTCCCCTAACAAGACTTTATACCTTTCTGTCAGGATTTCTCTGCAAGAAATTCTCTATCTCTCTGCTAGGACCTTGCCACCAAGCTATTTAGTCTTTCTATTCATGCATAGCAAAGGCTGACTTCCCAATGCCAATAATAAACTTCTTTTTACCAGTCTAGCTTTTTGGGTTCATAAATTCCTTTACGAAGGACCTCTGCACCACCAGAAGAGGGTTCCTACAATTCCCTACCCTGCACGGAATCCTAAGGGGATTTAGGAGAGCCAAATCTTTTCATTTGGTTCCCTGAATCCTGAAATCACCAAGAACCCTAACCTCATCATTTAACTCCATGACAACCAGGAACCCTAATCTTTTTTTTTTTTTTTTAATAATTTTATAATCATAATTTTTTGACAGTATATATATGCATGAGTAATTTTTTTATAACATTATCCCTTGTATTCATTTTTCCAAATTTTTCCCTCCTTCCCTCTATTACCTCCCATAGATGATAGGCAATCCCATACATTTTACATGTGTTACAGTATAACCTAGATACAATATATGTGTGTAAAACCAATTTTCTTGTTGCACGTTAAGTATTGGATTCCGAAGGTATAAATAACCTGGGTAGATAGACAGTAGTGCTAATAATTTACATTCACTTCCCAGTGTTTCTTCTCTGGGTGTAGTTGTTTTTGTCCATCATTGATCAACTGGAAGTGAGTTGGATCTTCTTTATGTTGAAGATATCCACTTCCATCAGAATACATCTTCATGCAGTATTGTTGTTGAAGTGTATAGTGATCTTCTGGTTCTGCTCATTTCGCTCAGCATTAGTTCATGCAAGTCTCTCCAAGCCTTTCTGAATTCATCCTGCTGGTCATTTCTTACAGAGCAATAATATTCCATAACCTTCATATACCATAATTTACTCAACCATTCTCCAATTGATGGACATCCATTCATCTTCCAGTTTCTAGCTACTACAAAAAGAGCTGCCACAAACATTTTGGCACATACTGGTCCCTTTCCCCTCTTTAGTATTTCTTTGGTATATAAGCCCAGTAGTAGCACTGCTGGATCAAAGGGTATGCACAGTTTGATAACTTTTTGGGCATAGTTCTAAATTGCTCTCCAGAATGGCTGGATTCTTTCACAACTCCACCAACAATGTATCAGTGTCCCAGTTTTCCCACATCCCCTCCAACTTTCATCATTATTTGTTCCTGTCATCTTAGCCAATCTGACAGGTATATAGTGATATCTCAGAGTTGTCTTAATTTGCATTTCTCTGATCAGTAGTGATTTGGAACACTCCTTCATATGAGTGGATATAGTTTCAATTTCATTATCTGAGAATTGTCTGTTCATATCCTTTGACCATTTATCAATTGGAGAATGATTTGATTTCTTATAAATTAGGGTCAGTTCTCTATATATTTTGGAAATGAGACCTTTATCAGAACCTTTAACTGTAAAAATATTTTCCCAATTTGTTACTTCCCTTCTAATCTTGTTTGCATTAGTATTGTTTGTACAGAAACTTTTTAGTTTGATGTAATCAAAATCTTCTATTTTGTGATCAATAATGATTTCAAGTTCTCCTCTGGTCATAAATTCCTCCTCCACAGGTCTGAGCAGTAGACTATTCTCTGTTCCTCTAATCTATTTATGATATCATTTTTTTATGCCTAAATCATGGACCCATTTTGATCTTATCTTGGTATATGGTATTAAGTGTGGATCCATATCTAATTTCTGTCATACTAATTTCCAGTTTTCCCAACAGTTTTTTCCAAATAATGAATTTTTATCCCTAATGTTGGTATCTTTGGGTTTGTCAAAGACTAGATTGCTATAGATGTACCCTTTTTTGTCCTTTGTATCTAATCTGTTCCACTGATCGACCGGTCTATTTCTTAGCCAGTACCAAATAGTTTTGGTGACTGCTGCTATATAATATAGCTTTACATCAGGTATACCTAGACCACCTTCATCTGACTTTTTTTTATTAATTCCCTTGAAATTCTCGACCTTTTATTCTTCCATATGAATTTTGTTGTTATTTTTTCTAGGTCACTAAAATAGTTTATTGGGAGTCTGATTGGTATAGCACTAAATAAATAGATTAGTTTGGGGAGTATTGTCATCTTTATTATATTCGCTCAGCCTATCCACGAGCACTGGATGCAGGAACCCTAATCTCAACACTATTAGTACTCAAATGAAAGGTAATAACTAAGAGATAAATAGATCTTTCAATTTAGCTCAAATTCTACTTCAGGTACCTCCTAACTATCTAACTCTGGATTGGTCAATTCATCTTTATGTGCATCAGATTACTCATCTGTAAAATGGATTTACAATGCCTACTTCACAATGTTATTGTGAGGAACAAATGAAATAACATCCAAAATACTTTGCAAACTTTAAAATACTATATAAATGCAAAGTATTAGTAAAAAAAGAAAAATTATACTATGCTTAAATTCTTGTAATTTCCCTGATTTTCATTAAGTCTAACAGTGCCAGCTTTCCTTTAGGACCACTGTTTTATTAACTTCCATCTGTTATGTTCAGTGACTAGTACAAAATTTCCCAACTGCATTAGCCCCCCTGCCAAGAAGAGTAAATGATCAATGATCAATACAAAAAATGTATCATATTGTTAAATAAAAATACTCAAATGGGGTATGTTATACCCATTTCCAGAGTTGCCATACCAGATTATGAAAGTCTTAAATGTTTGTAATGCTAGGAAATCTAAGGTAGTAAATGAATCCTTTATTCACACATGGCATTCCTATGTACAAAACAGAGATGGGAAAAATGTGGAATGTAGCAGGTTTCAGAAAGCAAGTAGAAGGGCAGGAAAATAAGCATCTAGTTAGGCAATTGTTTGGGGAGTGGGGGTGGGAAGGACGCTGTATCACTGCTCTTTTGAGAAGTTATGGACTTAGCCACATGACATTTAACAAACAATCAAACATGTTTCTGTTGTTGTTTTCATAAAATGACTAAGATAGAGACATTTCAGCTTCAGAGTTCCCATTCAGAGTCCTAATTGCTGGCTTACAAAAAGAGAATGTGGAACAATGTTTATCAAAGGATTTCTCCTCTTGAGATTAAGTACATATTAAGGTATGGAGGAAGTACTTGCTTCTCTCTCAATGTGGCTCTGACCCTTGTCAAAGCATGGGAAGAAAGCCAAAGGTTATAATTGTCTTATTACAGCTCAGACCCAAAAGCCTCTGCTTAATCTATAAAGACATCAACAGAAGCTTAGCCTGTTTTTAGTTCTCATTTATTAAAGATGATTGTTATTAGCTAACATTTCACAAGAAAAAATGATTTCTGCTGTAGTATTCCAAGTTCAGAGAAGTTCAAGGTTGGGAGTTTTGGTGTAGTCTTGAATTCCCCCTCCCAATAAAAAAATCTTTCTCCACCTGAAGAATTGTCATTAGTTTTTCAATCATGGAGAATTTTAGATCCTAAAGCTAGGGAAAAAAAGATCTCAAATGTTAGAGATTCAGAGTCAAGATTCATTCCCACTTCCACGTGGAAGAAAATTATAGACCAATCTCCCTAGTGAATATTGATGCTAAAATCCTAAATAAAATATTAGCAAAAAGATTACAGAAAATCATCCCCATGATAATATATCATGACCAAGTAGGATTTATACCAGGAATACAGAGCTGGTTCAATATTAGGAAAATAATTAGTATAATTGACTATATCAATAACCAAATTAACAAAAACCATATTATCATCTCAATAGATGCAGAAAAACCATTTGATAAAATCTAACATCCATTCACATTTAAAACACTTGAGATTATAGGAATAAATGGACTTTTCCTTAAAATAGTACCATCTATTTAAAACCGTCAGTATGAATCATATGTAATGGGAATAAACTGGAATCATTCCCAATAAGATCTGGAGTGAAACAAAGTTGCCCACTATCACCATTATTATTCAATATTGTACTAGAAATGCTAGCTTTGGCAATAAGAGTTGAAAAAGACATTAAAGGAAATAGAGCAGGTAATGAGGAAACCAAATTATCATTCTTTGCAGATGATATGATAGTATCCTTAGAGAATCCCAGAGATTCTACTAAAAAGCTATTAGAAATAATTCACAACTTTAGCAAAGTTGCAGGATACAAAACAAATCCACATAAGTCATCAGCATTCTTATATATCACTAACAAAATCCAACAGCTAGAGATACAAAGAGAAATCGTATTTAAAGTAATAGTATAGTATAAAATATTTGAAAATCTATCTGCCAAGGGAAAGTCAGGAACTATATGAACAAAACTACAAAACACTTTCCACACAAATACATTCAGATCTAACTAATTGCAAAAATATAAAGTGCTCTTGGATATGTCAAGCGAATATAATAAAGATGACAATATTACCTAAACTAATTTATTTAGTGCCATACTAATCAGATTCCCCAAAAACTATTTTAACGACCTAGAAAAAAGTAACAACAAAATTCATATGGAAGAACAAAAGGTCAAGAATTTCAAGGGAATTAATGAAAAAAAAAAAAATCAAATGAAAGTGGCCTAGCTGTACCTGTTCTAAAACTATATTATAAAGCAGCAGTCACCAAAACCATTTGATATGGCTAAGAAATAGACTAGTTGATCAGTGGAATAGGTTAGGTTCACATTGATGATTTTAAATATCATCAATAACTATAATAATCCAGCTTTTGGGATAAACATTCAGTGTTTGACAAAAACTGCTGGGAAAATTGGAAATTAGTATGGCAGAAACTAGGCATTGACCCACACTTAACACCATACACCAAGATAAGGTCAAAATGGGTTCATGATCTAGGCATAAAGAATGTGATTATAAATAAATTAGAACATAGGGTAGTTTACCTCTCAGACCTGTGGAGGAAGAAGGAATTTGTGACCAAAAAAGAACTAGAGATCATTACTGATCACAAAATAGAAAATTTTTATTATATCATGTTTAAAAGGTTTTGTGTAAACAAAACTAATGCAGACAAGATCAGAAAGGAAGCAATAAAGTGGAAAAACATTTTTACAGTCCAAGGTTCTGATAAAGGCCTCATTTCTAAAATATATAGAGAATTGACTCTAATTTATAAGAAATCAAACCATTCTCCAATTGATAAATGGTCAAAGGATATGAACAGACAATTCTCAGATGAAGAAATTGAAACTATTTCTAGCCATATGAAAAGATGCTCCAAGTCATTATTCATCAGAGAAATGAAAATTAAGACAACTCTGAAATACCACTACACACCTCTCAGATTGGCTAGGATGACAGGAAAAGATAATGATGAATGTTGGAGGGATGGGACACTGATACATTGTTGGTGGAATAATGAATGTATTCAACCATTCTGGAGAGTAATTTGGAACTATGCTCAAAAAGTTATCAAACTGCATACCCTTTGATCCAGTAGTGTTACTACTGGGCTTATATTCCAAAGAGATCTTAAAGAAGGGAAAAGGACCTGTATGTGCAAAAATGTTTGTGGCAGCCGTTTTTGTAGTGACTAGAAACTGGAATCAGTTTCTAGGGGAAGGGGTGGGGGGGAAGAAGGGGGAAAGTTGGAACAGAAGGTTTTGCAAAGGTCAATGCTGAACAATTACCCATGTATATGTTTTGTAATAAAAAGCTATAATAAAATAAATAGATGAATAAATAAAAAAGCAACAATATTTGTAAAGTTATTAAGCAAAACTTTAAACCTCTGTTGTTGTTAACCATTTTGACCTTCTCTGATCCCAAATAAGAATTATGATGATGACTGCAAGATATCTTCTTTTTAGTAGTGGATTAGATAAGAAAGTATTGAGAAAAGGAGGGTGTCGACTTGTGAATTCATAGAATACAATCTTTAGAAAGTTTCCTTATTAGTGTCCAATTTCTTTTCTAAAAAGAAGCAGGGTTATTCTTGGGATGGATTAATAATCCAAAAAATAGGTACATCATATATATATGATGTACCTATTTGTGTGTGTGTATATACATATATATATATATATATATATTTTTTTTTTTTTTTTTTTTTTGGCAGTTTTCTCTACATTTAGTGGCAGTTGCCATTTACATTACTAATTTGAGATAAACTAATCACCATGTTCAGGGGAGGAAAAAACAAACAAATAAAAAATCAAACAATCAAAAAACCCCAAACCAGCCATATATAGAAAATATAACAGGGTTTGAAGTTTGTTGGAGGGTTTTCTTTTGTTGCCCATAAAGGTCTCAGGATGATTGAAGAAAAGATGTACATGTGTTTCATGGGTATGTGTTTTGAGTTGGATCTTTCCCAGCTATATAAAGTTTCTGATAAGCCAGGACCATGAAAGAGATTGGGAAAGGAAATGATCTATAGCTTCCTAAGTAACTACTGGGAAAGGGGTACATAGTAACTCCCAGAAGTCTCAAGGATTGTTACAAGACCAAAGGGCATCACAGAGGCCTGTTCAATCAATAGATTAATCAATAATCATTTATTAAACTCCTATTATATAACAGCCAATGACCTATTGAATTTTAGCAAGTTGGGGGTGGAGGAGGGAAAATAGCTGTGCAAAATTCTGCCCATAAAGGCCCACAAGTTATGTTTTTGTCCCCCTGCCCCTTCCTTCATGTTCATTATAGATATTCCTATTTTTTCTTCATGTTCATTACAGAAGTCTATTTCCCTTCCCTAGTCCCCAGGAATTCCTGAGCAGTGATTCTGTGATTGGTCTACCTAGTGAGAATATAGAGTCAGAGGGCTCATTCTTCTAATCTCTGATTAGAATGAGCTCTATTTGCCATAAGAGGATATATCTTCTATATGAACTAGGATTTTTCCTTTGAACTCTATTCAGTTTTATCCCTACTATGGAAACAGCTAGAAACCTTTCCAACAGCTTTGGCATCTAAGGCAAAATAATGAAAGTGCATAAGCTTGTAGAAAACAAAGCATTCACAATATTCCTTCCCTGTAATTACCTTGACCAAAATCAAGGACTTTGGATGTTACTTCACAAAATAAAACATCACCTTTTTTTTTTTTTTTTTTTTTTTTTTAATTAAAGCTTTTTATTTTTCAAAACATATGCATGGACAATTCTTTAACATTAGCCCTGCAAAAAACTTTGTGTTCCAATTTTCCCTCTTCCCCCCCACACCCTCCCCTAGATGGCAAGTAGTCCAAATATGTTAAACATGGTAGAAATATATGATAAATACAAGAATAATTTTTCATCATTGACCCTTACAAAACCTTGTGTTTCAATTTCTCCCCTTCTCCTACCCTTTCTCCCTACATGTTAAACAAAAAAAAAAAAAAGTAAATCCAATATAAATATACATATTTATACAATTATCTTGTTGCACAAGAAAAATCAGATCAAAAAGGAAAAAAATGAGAAAGAAAATAAAATTCAAGCAAACAACAATCAAAGAAGTAAAAATGTTATGTTGTGATCCATAGTTAGTTCCCACAGACTCTCTCTGAGTATAGAAGGCTCTCCATATATATATTATTGACTGCGGAATAAAACTCCAGAGACTAAACATAATCATAAAAACAACTGTAGCAATTTGAAGTTTTTCTGGCATTCCTACATTGGGGCACTAAGTATCTAAGTAATTTTTCTATAATTCTACAATTCTTATGTGTTAAAAGCAGAATCTGAACTCAGGTTTTCCTGACTTTAAGAACAACCTCCTTTCACTACAATATCTACATCTCTAAGATTTTAATGATAATCTATAACATAAAGATAAATATGAGACTTTTTTCTTTCCTGTTAAAATAGGCTATTCACCAAGTATTTCTTTTATAATTCTGTATGATAGACAATACACATACACACACACACACACACACACACACACACACACACTTCAAACTTACCTTAAAGCATAGTGTGAACCATTTAGGTTGACATTAAATCCTTCCTTTTTAAAAAAACATTCCTAAAATCTATTCTTCCCTCTGTCACTTCATAGAAAGCTGCTTCAATATATCAATCGTTTCTTTGCTTCCAGAAATCTATCACATTTCTCCCTTCATAAAATCAGAGGAATGAAAACTACATTGAAGGGGGTCTCATATATTCAACTAGGCCCAACCCAAACTCACATTTATTTATTACTTCATTCCCCTGGAAATCCTGACCCCAGGATTTTTTACTCACATTCCACTCTGGCCAACTGGGAAAAACAGCCATGAGCATTATAAGGGAGGAGATGTGAGGTGGGTCTCAAATAACTGCTTTGCTTCATCAGTAATCATTCATTTCTCTTCCTGAATATTTTAAGGTCTCTAGGTAGCATTCTGATACTTTGTCTTGTCAAGATACTATTAGGAAACACCTTGCTTTTCAGAACTAAGACCCAGCAAGCAAGCTGTGCCCTGAGCTTGGTATAACAACAATCCTTTGTTTTTTGGTTTTGTTTTTGTTTTATTAAAAGCTTTTTATTTACAAAACATATGCATGAGTAATTTTTCAACACTGACCCTTGCAAAGCTTTCTATTCCAAATTATTCCCTCTTTCCCCCCCCCCCTTTTTTCTAGATGGCAGGTAGTCCAAAACATGTTAAATATGTTAAATATATGTTAAATCCAATATATCTATACAAAGTTCAGTTTTCCTGGGAGTCTCTGGGAGCAGCTTTTCTTTCAGTTCAGTAATCACCACAGAGTAGCCAGGGGTTAAAGTCCATATCCTTTATTGTCTACTTGCCTGGAGCTAGGCAGCTTTCTTACAGGTCTTTCAGAGTCTTGATTTCAGTGGAGAGAATGCAGGAGGCCAGGCCAGCCAACAAGAGCCTGATTGAAGGTGAAATGAAACCTTGGCTCCTTCTAGCGTTGTCTTCTCTAGCTCTTTTTACTTCTCTCTGAGAGCTTAAGCTCCTGCCTCCAATTCTTTCGTCTTCTCTACCTCTGAATCTGGCTAAGGCTCCCTACTTATATGGTCTACACTGAATATAAACCAATCATTATATCATTAGGAAACCATTATTTATTGTAAGATTAAATCAATCATACTGAACCATGCTAAACTAGATAACCATTGTCTCATCAATTCCAGTTAGTACCTTGTAAGCATCCTCGTTTCAATTTCAGAGTTCTGGCCCATAACACATAGTTATACAGTTATCTTGCTGCATAAGAGAAATTGGATCAAGAAGAAAAAAAAAAAACTGAAAAAATGTAAAGGGCTAGAACTAAGCAAATGCACTTGGATAATGAAGCACATGAGACTAATTGCCAATTGGAAGGTTTCCTATTAACTTGTTTGAAGGTTGACCCTCCCCAGCTATTCTGTGCTGACTTGATTGGTGGGACAAAGAGGGGGAAGTGACATATGTGGGAAAAGTAGAAGGAGGAAGAGGAAATTGAGATGCTCACTCTCAGTCTCTCGTGGCGTTTGAGGGAGGAAGGTGTGTGAGATTGCTAGACCTAATCCCTGACCTTGACCGTAAAAGATGAAGAATAAAGACATTTAATGATCCTGACTCCTGCTGATTTCTGGGAAGATAAGAGTTCCAGCAAAAAAGAAAACAAAATGCAAGCAAACAACAGAAAGAGTGAGAATGCTATAACAACAATCTTTTGTACTAGTCTTCCAGAACTGATCTCTAAGTCTGGGCAAGCACTAGCAGGTCCAAACAAGAACTATGCTATGAACAGACTTTTTGTCACTAAACTACCCTGTCTCACTGATGCTGTTGTGGCTCATCACTGTTGCTACACTACACTGTTTGACTCTTTGTCTAGCCACAAGTATATAAATCAAGGTTAAACCACACTAAAGTGTGTCCTAGAGACAGGCTCCAACACATGGGTTTAATCTGCTCTTTTGCCTGCAAGACTTTTTTCCTCACTTTGAAATTAAAGTTCTGCTGGATTCTTAACTCTCTTGTATCTAGCCTGTTCAGCTCTGGTCATTCACAGATCAGAAGCCTTTTCAATCTGGTTGACAATCTCTAGACACTGACTTTTTCCTTGGATGTTGTCAGAAATTGAAGTTCATATAATGAACTTCACAGAATTAAAATGACTAGATAACTTATAAATAATTGCTGTGGGCAGTAGCAACATTTTTTTTTCCTTTTAGTAGTGGGAATCTACTAAAAAGAGAGTTAATATGGAACTATTTTAGAGGTAGCTGACAGGGTATTGCATTTTCAATATAAGGTCACTGTGTCTAAAGTAAAAAAAAAAAAAAATTTATGTGTGAATCTTGGACCTTGTATTTCCTACCTGTGTGTCCCTGAGCAGATCATTTTCTTTAAATTTGTGTCCTGTTCTTCTTGTGTTGGATCACAGATGTCAGAGCTAAAAAGGCCATGTAGTCTCCTTTCCATTCTAAGTAATGATTAATTTTCATGAGCTAAGAAAATCATTTTATTTTATATTTAATAATACCCCAAGACTCAACTCTGGCTATTCCATAATTAAAATATTGTCTATCATTCCCCATTTCCTCTAAGATAAAATTTGAATTAATTAGCTTGGCACTTAATGCTCCCAACAACTAGATTTTCACTTTTCCAGACTTAATTGAAATTATTTCCTCTCACATTGTCCACATTTCAAGGAAACAGGTCTACTAGCTGTTTCTTAAACTACATGATCACTCCCTCCTCCCATCTCCATATTTTTGTAGTCAATCAACAAATAGTAATGCAGAAATTACTTTGTGCTAGATGATAGAGTGAGCTCTAAGACTACAAAGAAAGGCAAACAAAAAAATGGACACTGTCCTCACATACTGAAAGAGACAATTTGAAGATAATTATATATGTACGCATATATATACATATATGCATGTGTGCGTGTGTGTGTGTGTGTGTGTGTGTGTGTGTGTGTGTGTGTGTAATTTTAGAGGGAAGGTTAGAGTGAGGAAAGAAAGTAAACCTAGAAAGAACCCCTGGAAGAGGATGGATTTGAGCTAAACCTGGAAAATAGATTGAACACTTTAGGACAAAGATAAAGTAGGAAAGACTTCCTGGTATGGTTGCTAGAAATGCAAAAGTACAATTAAGAGATGGAATGTCTTGAGTGGAAAAAAGAAAGTAGTCCAGTATCACAGGATCTGAGAATGTGGGGAAAAGGTTAAAATGTAAGATTGGAAAGATAGAAAGGGGTAAGCTTGTGAAGGGTTTTATTCCAGAATACTTTATCTTGGAGATAATAGGGAGCAATTGGAGTTTATTGAGTAGGAGGAGGACATAATCAGACCTCCTAAAAGGAGGCACTTTGGCAACTGAATATAAGGTTCATTAGACTACAGAGAGACTAATTGGAAAATTATTGCAAAAATGCAGAGGTGATAAGGACTTGTAACAGGAAGGTGTTTATGTGAGTAGAATGAAGGGGGTATTATCCCAAGATTAGGAAAGTCTAAACTCAGCCATTCTTACTGATAATTGATCAAAGGATAGGGATGGACAATTCTCAAGGGTAGAGATCTGAGTTCTCTATCATCATATGAAAAAAATGTTACAAAGTATTAATAACAAATACAAATTAAGGCATTCTGAGATTCTACCACAAATCTATCATGATAGTAAAGGTGACAAAAAAAAAATGGAAAATGACACATGTCAGAGGGATTATAGGAAAAGAGGCACATTAATAAATTGAATTGTTCTGGTCATTCTAGAAAATGGAAATTTATCCTTCAAAATTGCTAGCTAAACCATATATAATAGTTGATCCAGCAATACCATTAACACAACTTGAACTACATAAACTCCAAAGAGATCAAAGAAGGAAAAACAATATTGATAGCAACTATATGTCTATGTGTACGTTTGTGTGTGTGTGGTCAAAAAGAACTGTCTCTTAGGGACTGACTGAATCATACGGTATTTATATAGAGAATAGCATTAGAAATTACTTCACAAGATAAACATTTTTTCTTCAAGGAGTGGCTTTCTCCTTTGGGTTCTATATGTGAATGCTGATATATAGAATGTGAAGAATAGAGACAGAAAGGGAAAGGACATTCATATAGCCTACAAATTTTATAAATTTGTATAGTGTATGAATGTAATGAATACTGTTGTGATGTAAAAAATTAATGAAGTAAATGGGGTCAGAGTAACTTGGGAAGACTTATATTAACTAATAGAGTGAAGTGAGTAGAACTAGAAAAATAATTTATACTTTAACCACATTGTAAAAAATGAATGAATTTGGAAGACTTAAGAATTCTGAACAATGCAATTGTCAACTATGATTCCAGAGAACCAGTGAAGAATGCCATCCATATTCCAATAGAGAGACCATGCACTAAATATGCAAAGTGAGATATAAAGTTCAGATATGGCTGATGGAGAAATTCATTTTGCTTAACAGGATATTGTTACAAAGAGTTTGTTTTTCTTTTTTTTTCTTTTTTTTCCTGAGGCTGGGGTTAAGTGACTTGCCCAGGGTCATACAGCTAAAAAGTGTTAAGTGTCTGAGACCAGATTTGAACTCAGGTCCTCCTGAATTCAAGGCTGGTGCTCTATCCACTGCACCACCTAGCTGCTCCTGTTTTTTTTTTTTTTCTTAATGGTGGAGGCAAGGAAGGAGAAAATGAGGAGAGGAGATAAAATAAATGTTTTCCAATGGGGGAAAAAAACAAACAAACAAACAAACATGCATTTTAAGTCCTTTCCTTACATTTCTTCCCCAGGATCTTTTTTTTTTTTTTTTTTTTTTTTTCCTGGAACATATATAACCATATGTACACTACTGTGAAGTGCCCAGGCAGGTATATCAAGAGTGCCCCAAAAGCTGCTACATCTTGAGTACAGAAAGTCAGTTTTCAGAAATGTTTGTCTCTGACCTGTACTGAGGAGGGAAAAAACATAGAGACAAAAGGAGGCCAGAAACTTGAGATCCAAGAGATTCAAGTCATGTTATCAAGAACATATTGTTCACTATGATCCTGCATGTCTTCATTTCCTGCTTGAGGTAGGGAAAGGGAGTAGTAAACAGAAATCCCTTCCTTTCCTCATTGTTAACCCTAGAAGAAAGAACAAGGGAGTGAAAGTATTTAAAAAAAAAAAAAAAAAAAAAAAAAAAAAAAGCCTTTTACAGCAAATAATTATAGACCACTCAGGGAAAAGGGTTTCTTTCATCAATAGCTAACCAGAAAACTTTAACTCTCAATTATCAAAATCCATGTTGATTGAAAGATTCATCAAATTGATCAGGGCTTCCTCTGATCATTGCATTCCATATTCTTTTGTAATGCTAGAACAGGTACCTTGTACATAATAAGCACTTTATATATATTTGTAAAATTAAATTTGCAAACCTTCCATGGTTATTTTTTTTAATGTACTTTTTAATTAAATTAAAGACTCCCAATATCCTTGCAAAAAAAAAAAAAGTACATTTGAGTGAAAGATATGTCTTGAATAAGAACAGCTAATAAGTAACTGTTCAGGGAATTTGAATCATTATTGCCCAGATTTGGTGTGTTATTTTTTTTTTTCCAGTTAGCAATCCTCTTCATCTTTCCATAGCATTTTATGCTATTGACTATATTACATTTTCTCCTCTGTATTTTTGTTATATTGTTCTCTCTGTTTTCTTACTATTGGTCTAACTATTCTTACTCAGTCTCCTTTGTAATATCACTCAAACTCCCTAATTATGATGGTACCCCAAGGCTCTGTCCTGATCTTTCTTCTCTCTCTCCATATTCTCAAATGGTGACTTCATCAGTTCCATGTGCAGATGACTCACAGATTCATATATTTAATCCAGGAATTTGCTAGAGTAAGCTTGAATCAACTATTAAGAACAAATTGTTAAATTTTCTGTGTGAGCATTTACACCTTGCAAATGGGCAAACTCTATAAAACAGTATTTGACTTATTTGTTTCTTTATTGTCTAAACTTAGTGATAGGAAAATGTTAATAATTTGAAACAAATATAAAAGAATATCATAAGCATTTTTTCTCCCACCTCAGGCCACAGATAAATAATTGTTAAACATTTACCAGCACCTAGTCTTTCCAGTTCTAGTCTTTCTCCTGAATCTTATTCTCATTTTACTAACTGTCTAGTGGACATTTCAAACTAAATAACCCTAAAGTACTCAATATATCCAGAACATTATACATTCTCTTTCCCCTCAAGCCCATTCTTTTTTTAATAAACTTTGCTATTTATTTTGAAAGTGACTACAATTCCAATCTACCTCAAGTTTATCCCCACTTTTACACTTCCCTAATTCTAGATATTCAATCAATATCTAAAACTTTTTATTTCTACTTCCATAACATCTCTCACAATTGATCTATCATAGTTCAGATCCTTATCACCTATGTGATAGAATATTTCAATAGAATATTTCTCATTTATTTTCTTGCCTCATTTGCTTCTCCAATTCAAACTATTCTCCACATAGGTGCTAAAATGATTTTCCTGAACTATAGATCTGATTATTTCATCTTCTATTCAATAAACTCTGATATATTTTGATTTCCTCTAGGATTGAATACATAGTCTTCAACTTAAAGTCCTTCAGTCAATTGTCAATAAACATTGTTAAACATTTGTACCAGGCATGATGCTAAGAGTTGGTATACAAAATAATAAAAAGGCAAAAGACAGTCTTTGTTCTCAATGAAGACAAATGGGGGAAATAAACAAATATGTTCTGATAAAGTATAAAAAGGATAAATAAGCAATAATTAAAATAGAGGAGGCACCAGAATTAAGAGGGGTTGAGGGAGGTTTCCTGTAGAAGATAGGATTTTAGATAGGACTGGAAAGACACCAGGAATTCAGAAGATAGAGAAGAAGAGTGCCTTCTAAGTATCAGGGACAGCCAGAGAAAATACCTGGAGTTGAGAACATATTAGCAAGTAAGGTATAAAGTGTGTGGGAGGGGGTTAGGGTTAGGGTAGTTACATGGAGGATGAATTTAGAATGGGCCAAGACTTGAAGAAGCAAACTATTAGCAAGTTTTTGAAACAGTTCAATTGTGAGAGCCAACACCAAAGTGATTGCAGTATCAATGTAGGAAAAAGGGTGTATTCACAAGATGTTGCAAAGGTATTATAAACAGACCTTGGCAGCAAATTGGATATGGGGCTAGGGATGGTGAGATTTATGAAAATTTGAGGATGATACTTAAGTTGCAAGCCTAGTATACAGGGAGGTTGATGATGCCCTTAATAGTAATAGAGAAGGGGGCAGCTAAGTGGTGCAGTGGATAGTGCACCAACCCTGAAGTCAGGAAGGCTTGAGTTTAAATCTAGCTTAACACTTAACACTTCCTAATTGTGTGACCCTGAGTAAGTCACTTAACCCCAATTGCCTTAGCAAAAAAGAAAAATAGTAATAAAGAAGGTTGACACTTGTAAAAGTTTAGAGGGGAAAAAAAGCTCAATATTAGAGGTGTTGAGTTTAAGATATCTGCTGAACATTCACTTCAAGAAGACAAGATGTCTCTAAGGTAAATGGAGAGTTAAAACTGGAGATCACCAGAGAAACTGTCAAAATATGGAGGATCTGAGAATTATCAGAATAGAAATGAAAGAAGAAGCTTCCATTCTATTGATTGGAATGGAATCATTGCAATGATAGTTGATTGGACCTATAGAAGCTGATAAGACAACCAGTATAGAGGAAGAGAAAAAGACTCAGAACAGAAACATTAGGGACACCAGAGGGCATGACTTGGATGGGAATCTAGCAAAGGAAACTGAGTTGTCAAAGAGTTGTCAAAATATTAGGAGACATCCAATTTCCCAGATCTAAAGTCCAGCAAGCAAGGTGTGCCCTGAGCTTAGCATAACAACAATCCTTTGCCCTCTCTGTTTGGATGATGTAATCATCTGGCAAAATTACTTAATTATTATAATTAAGTAGCACCAGATTTTCTCTGAACTTGGACAAGCACTGGACAAGTTCAGACAAATTTTGGTCATGAAGCCTTACTCTGAATCAAATTTGTCTAGTTGTTCTTATCCCTTATAGTCCAGACTACAATTCACTGCATAGTCATTGGTATAAGTATTGATATTTCCCCATACTATTTCAGGTCCCCTCACCAGAGGTGGGGCCCTGGCACAAGTGTTTAATCTGCCTCCTTGTTTACAAGGAATTTTTCTCTCTTTGAAATTAAACTTCTGTTTTATTCCTGATACTTTTGTCTCTAGACTGCTCTGTTCTGTTCTACCTATTCACAGAATAGAGGTTGGTTCAGTCTGCTTGACAGAGTAATCCTACAAGTAAGAGGAGAGCCAGTAGATAGTGCTGTCCCAAAACTTAGAGAAAAGAGACTGTGAAGGAGAAGAAGGTGATCTACAGTGTCAAAGGCTAAAGAGAGATCAAGAAGAAAAAAGGCTGAAAAAAGGCTAGTGGAGTAGATAATTAAGAAATCATTGGTAATTTTGGAGGAAGGAGTTTGGTAGAATGATGAGCCACTTTAAGATGTCCACAGAAGATTAGATTATAAGAAACTAAAAAGAAAGAAAAAGACTAGTGTAAACTTCCCCCTGCCTCTATTCCATTTCAGCTTTGGTTATATTGGAAATAATAAAGAAATAATTCAGATAATCAAGATGCTAAAAACTTCTTGGTAGATTAGAGAATAATCATTTAAAATGGTAGAGAAGTATTCCAGGGATTTAGAGTAATTTCAGGAACTTACTCATTTCTTAAATATCTTACTAAGTTTTAGTGTGCCACACTGTAGAATTTGTTTTGATGTAAAATAAAGATTATATTCTATAAAAGTTTTAAAAATAAGTGGCAAGATTAATAGCTTCATTGTTTTAGGGCAATGAAGGAAGGCAACTAATTTAGAAGTAATCCTAGTATGAAGAAAATAATAACAGGAAAATGTTTTGCACCTTATAGCAACCTTTTGTTAATCTGTCCTTAATATTTGTGACCAAGAAAAGAGAAAAGATTGTTTAAACTAATGATATCTCATAACTCCCCCTGTTATAACTTATTTTTCCCTGCTAACTCATTCTATCTCAATTCAAATTCCCAAATTCAGGTATTGAAAAATTTTCTGGAAAAATGTAGGGAAACTTGAATTATATTCCACTTGCAGACATTTATTTGTTGTGAAATCTGAGGCAAATTATCTTGTCTATATTTGCCCCAGTCTCCTGATTTGTAAAGAGAAAAATAATAATGGTATCCACTACCCAGGGTTGCTGTGAGGGGATCAAAATGATATAATGATTTTAAAGTATTTAACATAGTGATTAGCATAAGCTGAGCACTATATTATTATTATTTCTTTAATTGAATGTAATTGTTTCATACCAGATAACTTTAAAATGGGTTTAAAATACTAAATAAGATTAATGATTTTTATATGTGATAATTTGGAAATGCAATTAGTTAAATTGATGTCATCTGAAGTTTTGTTCCAAAGATATTTTTGTTATAAATTACATTTCTAAATTCTATTATATTGTGAAATTTGAGAAACTACTATAACAGAAATGCTGCTAGACAAAATAACTTTTTAAATTTTGATATTGTTACACATGAAGTTGCTTTTGAAATATTGTAATAATAAATATACAATTGAAAACTGCTAAATATTTATTGAGATATAATTTGTTATAAAACAGATAATAATTATGTATGATAGCAATTTTTCATTTGAAATTCTTGATTATTATGAAAATAAAGGGGCAGTTAGATAGTGCTATGGATAGAGCACTGACCCTGAGATTAGGAAGACCTGAATTAAAATCTGGCCTCAGACATTAATACTAGCTGTGGGTAATACTAACATACATTTAATACTAGATTTAAGGACAAATCACTTAATCCCAATTGCCTTATCAAATAATAAACACACAAACAAATAAATGAATGAATGAGTGAATAAGTAAATTCAATGAAAGTATATATAGTAATTTAAAGATATAGCTTCAACAATGAATCATCTATCAGGTATTTGCTGCATTCTGAAGCCTCAGAATATGAGTAGTTCTAATTTACAGGTTAAGGATAAGTGAAATGTTAGCTATTAGGGAAACACCAGGAAAGATTCAAGCCTTAAGATGTGGTAAATGAAATTTTGTAATTTAAGATAATTTTTTTTCTTTTGCTATTTTACTATTATTCTGGGTTTTTATTATAGGCATTATTATCTGAGTTATCATGAAGCCAATAGTAGAAAATGGCATTTGTGATAGTCTGGGATTTGCTAAGGGTGATCATCTCTGTCTGGTAAAAATTTGGAGGACAACTTTGGTATGGCTCAAGCTAGGATCCTCCTGTTTTCTCCATTGTGCTATTTCCATTCCAAAAGGGAAATTTTCCTACCTTAAAAGCCTTGCTTTTAACACCCTGTGAATACATCATTGTCTCTCAAATATGACTAAAATCTGGCATCAAACAGTGCTAAGGAAGTTTTTCTCTCTGCTATGATACATGCCATTGTTATAGTTATGTCCCTTTGAATAACAAATTTGTATAAAAAAGTTTTATAAATAAAAAGAAAATCTATTAAATAATAGATTGATACTGGAATGTATTTTAGTTACTATAATAGTTTGCAATAGTCTTGCAATTTTAATCTATATTTGTGGTCAAATAATAATCTATGGATGATATCATCATAAGGAGGGAATGATTTGACAAAGATATAATATAAAAACAAATGGAATTTGTATATTTTGAGAAAACAACAGAATTATATGATTGGCTTCCAAATTTATCTATCATGGAAATTATGGCTTTGAATATGCTTTAGTAATAAGTTCTCAAAATTAGATTAAAGATGTTACACATAAATTGTGGAGATAATAATAAAGAAAATGATATTATTTCCTCTTTTTTAAGGTATCTTTTGAATAATCTTAAATGGCAGAAGTTTGTAGTTGAACCCTCATACATTTTTAAATACAGGATTAAGATAAGAACAGAAACAGTAAATGACACATAAACTGAAATTCTCTGAAGTTTCAAGATTGTTAAATTATAAGTCAGAATTATCTAGTAACCACTAGATTTGGAAGCAGAGAAGCAGAATCCTCTTTAGAGCTGATCTGAGAAAGAAGGCTATTGTTCAAAAAAAGATGTGTAGGGATTAGATAACTATATGAATCTTTTGGGGTTCAAAATGTGCTGGTTAAATAGACATTGAAAATAGGGTACTAGCAAACAAGGAAATAATGTTAATGAATATTAATATCATATTGCTTTGGTCATTTGTTTCAAGATGTTTGCATTTAAACTTCCTTAGTTATCTTGGTAATATGTAAATCTCCTTTCTCAAAACTAGTCAGTTGTGAGCCCTCTAGTTTTATGTATAATGTGACATTGATATTATGTGACAATGCAATTATTATTACAAAATAAGGAAATACTTTATTGCATTATTTGAACCTATGCTTGCATGGTTGGGAAACTGATAGATCTGCTTTTAACCAAAAATCTATGTAAACTAACCAGAAACTCAGATTCAAAGATTGATGAAAGGAGGTTTTTCACAATTATCAATCAACATTGTTTTCAAGGGCTCCTACCAAGTTCTTTTGACTACTCCCACAGTTGTCAAACTTGTAACATATTTAACAGGAGTACACACTCCTGGATCATCTGAGGAAAGTCCTTTTCCTGAATGGAGAATAGAACCCTTTGGAAACCTCAAAGTTCACCTAGTATGGACCCAAAAGCAGCTGGTGACCAGACAAAACAGCTGTCCCAAGATTTAGGATGAGGGCTAAAAATATTGCCCTTTCTTTTTATTATGTATCTAACCACAAAGATCCTTATTTAAGTGTGTGTTAAAGTTTTCTTCCTGTACATTCTTATCTCCCTCCCCTTTTCTGCTTGCAAGCAAACAGTGCTTAGCAATGATACTTGGGATTCGCTCCCTCAATAAGCCACCTCATGGAAATGACCTCCTGATATAAAATTGTTCATTCTGGCCTAACAGGTCTCTTGTGGCATCTTGGATTATACCAGCCTCTCCTTCATTGACCAGAAAAGTAGGATTTTTTTTCAGACTCCCTCTATTTAGTGGAAAGAAGGAAATGCCAAGAAATTAGGAATTATTTTCTTTTTTTCTATTTTCTAGCAAGCAAGGTTTGCCCTGAACTTGGCATAACAAGCCTTTGCATTAAATCTCTGAATGATCTCACCCTCTGGCAAAATCACTTACTTATTGTATTGCTTTGACCAGTACCAGGTATTCTCTGAACTTGGACAATCAATGGACAAGTTCAGACAAGTTCTGGTCATGGAGCCTTGCTATCAATCAAACTTGTCTCATTGTGATTATCTCTCATTGTTAGTGCTACACTCACTACATAGCCATTGGTGTAAATATTGATATCTCCCCACAGTGCCTTGGATGCATCCACTAGGGGTGGGGCCCTAGTACTTATGTTTAATCTGCCTCCTTGTTTGCAAGGCATTTCCCTCACTTTGAAATTGAACTTTTTTTTTTTTTTGATCCCTGACTCTTTTATCTCTAGCCTGCTCTGTTCTACTCTGGCCATTCACAGAGTAGAGAGAGGTTGGTTCCCTCTGATTGACAGAGTAATCCTATCAGTAGGAAGAGAACTAATAGATAGTGATGTTCCAAAACTTAGAGAAAAGAGATTGTCTATGAGAAGGAGGTGATCCACAGTGTCAAAAGCTAAAAAGAGGTCAACACATGTGCAAAAATGTTTGTGGCAGCCCTTTTTGTAGTGACAAGAAACTGGAAACTGAGTGAATGCTCATGAGTTAGAGAATGGCTGAATAAGTTATGGTATAGGAATGTTATGGAATATTATTGTTCTATAAGAAATGATCAACAGGATGATTTCAGAAAGGAATGAAGAGATTTACATGAACTGATGCTAAATGAAATGAGCAGAACCAAGAAATCATTGTACACAGCAATAAGATTTTATGATGATCAATTCTGATGGATGTGGCTCTTTTCAACAATGAGATGACTGAGGCAGTTCCAATGATCTTGTGAAGATGTTGTGCCACAGTTCTCTTTTATTGTCCTGACTCAGTTTCCCTAATTGTTCTGCCTTTATTTCCCTGAATTGTTCTGCCTTAGTTCCTAATTGTTCTGTTCAATCCTGCAATACCACCCTTCCCTCTTAATCATCAGAATGTTTGTTAGGATAAATATCTTATATCTTAGAATATCAGGTGCCCTTCTCCATTATGTCATCATTTTTGTTACTCCATAAAAGAATCTTTGTATACCACATTTGATGCTAGATTCTTAGAGATGATAGTCTCATTCAGCCCTGGGACCAAAGCCTGGATCCATTTGGTCACAGTAAATCTCTCCCTTTCAAATAAAATATTAAAAACTCTCTAATCTCTATTTTGCCTCAGTTTCTCCAGAATTACATTTTGGGGGCTTCCCACCCAGATATTAGAAAATGAGAACAGGATTAGAAATTAGAGACCTTTGGGTATCTGTCTTGGGCCTTGGGGTAGTTGAGGCTCTGGGTTCTTGGCCTAGAGACTACCCTCTGGGGTAGAGCTGTTTTCAGCCACAGCCACGCCCAATGGTGGACACTCTCTCTGGGTGTAGATAGCTCTCTTCAGCATTACAAAGAGAACCATCTACATCCAGAGAGAGGACTGTAGAAACTGAGTGTGGATCACAACATAGTATTTTCACTCTTTTTTGTTGTTGTTTGCTTGCATTTTGTTTTCTTTCTCATTTTTTTCTTTCTTGATCTGATTTTTCTTGTGCAGCACAATAATTGTATAAATATGTAGACATATATTGGATTTAACAAATTTTTAACATATTTAACCTATATTGGATTACTGACTATCTAGGGAGAGGGTGGGAAGAGCAGAAAAGATATATAGAACAATAGTAGGTATAAGAGGATCAAGTAAGAGATTTTTGAGATGTTAGATATAAGCATGTTTGTGGGTAGTAGAGAAGACAGGAAAATATGGAAAAAAATGAAAGAATGTGTAATGGGCCAGAATTTTGGAGAAATATACTTAGGCAAGGATTCTTACAACAAGGTCTTAACTCAGTGGGATTGATAAGACAATGGTTATCTAGTTTAGCATGGTGATTATTAGTTCTCTAGTTCAAAACATGTACTTAGTACTTAATATAGTTCTACAAGATTCACACCTATGATGATGTAATTATAATAGTGGGATTGATAAGACAATGGTTATCTAGTTTAGCATGGTGATTATTAGTTCTCTAGTTCAAAACATGTACTTAGTACTTAATATAGTTCTACAAGATTCACACCTATGATGATGTAATTATAATAGAGTTTATAAGAAGCTAACAAGGACAGAGAGAAAGATATTCCATCTTGGTCAGGCTCCTGGTGGCTCTCCTGAGAGACTGGTTCGAGCTCAGAGACAGACTCAGAGAAAACAGAGGACTAGAGGCTAGAGCACAAGCTTTCAGACAGAGATAGACTTAAAGACAGAGACCATCGTGATGATCCTCCTGCTTCCTCCATAGAAATCAAGACACATTTTGGAAGACTTCCAGAAAGCTGGCCAGGGCCCCAGGCAAGGAGACAAGACAGTGAAGGAGACAATAAAGATTTTTGGACTTTATCTCTGGCTATTCTTGTGGTGATTACTCTGCTGAAACAAAGGCTGGTCCAGAGACCTCCAGAAAACTAACCAGAACACTACAAGAATAGAGGTGGAAATCTTTTGGAAATGGGATCCTTTGTGTAAGTACTGGACTAATCACTAAGAAAATAAAGAAAGTCTCTCAAGGTGTTCGTAGTCTAAAACTTCAACAGAGCTTTCCAGTTTTATTATAAATTACTATTCACATATTTTGTAATTGAGAAGAAATGACCTTGTTCTTCCTTTCATGGAACTCTGCATCTTTCACCCTTGGTCCCTTGCCTTGGTTTTCCTCCAGTCCTAGAATATACTTCCCTTCCCCCTCCCTATACTTCCTCAGTTTCCTTTTGCTTCTACATGTTGTCTGTACTAATCCTCCAGCTGCTAGTGCCTTCCTCCCTCAATTTAATAACCTCTCTATTATGTGAATATTCCATAATCATTTCTGCCTTCTTATCTTCACTTGTATGATTCTCATCACAAAGAACTTTCCTTTGCCTTTCTATCCATCTGTCTTTGAAGGTCTGCACAGCTCAAATCCTCTGACTTCTCTAAAGTTTTTTCTTCGTATACTTAACTTTACTGACCTTTTTGTTCCTTGAACTCATAGATTCAGGAAATAGAAATGGACTGGACCTTAAATATTACCACATCTAGCCCTCTGGTTTTTCAGATTATGAGAGAACCAAGGGGACTTGTCTAATTTCCCACATTGTTCATTAGAGACTTGAAATAGAACTCAGGTGTCCTGACTCATGGAAAAGTGTTTTTTTTTTTCCATTAAAGTATATTGCCTCAAAAATTTGCTCTAGGAGATAATGAAATATTCTTCTGTTTTGATGATTTGTTCATAAGTAGTAGTCTTATCTGGACTATTAAATTTTAAGCAGTGACAATAGATGTAGCCTTAGTAAGGGGTTAAGTTTGTTTTAAATCATAGTAGATATAAAAATAGTTTGGTCCCTTTAAAATGCCAAGTTGCTTAGTCATTCACCTAGCATCAAGCTTGAATGATTTGACTGAACTCAGCTAAGCAAATGACATCACCAGAGGGCAGCTGGGCAGCTCATAAGGAAGATTTGCTTCAGGGACTACAACAGAGGGAAGGTCAGAAGGAAAGACTGCTTCAGATGGAAAAATCATTAAAAAAGGATGTTTGTCTCCAGCAGAAAGGTTTTGCTTAAGAAGGGTTACTTCTGCTCCTAAAGAAAAAAAGAAAAAAAAATATTGACTACTCTTAAGCCCAAAGAAGAGAAAGATCAGGAATATTTGAGACCTTATACCCCTTAGCTAACTTAAGCACATAAAAAGCATTATTAAAATGTAATTATCCTGGCTGTTTTAACTGTTCCCAAAAAGATGATATTACTTTTTGAAAGGACAGACCAAGTCACCTAATTATGTGTTAAGAAGAGATGGTATACTTTATACTTTTGATTTTTCCCCCCTTTTTTTCTATATGTTAGTAATATTTGTGCAGAACTTGGAGCCCTAAGAAAATCCTTATCTTTTTTTTACCCTATAAGCTTCCACTGTGGTGTTTTTCTCTAACCAGCCAAAGGATCCAATCAGTTCAAAACAAAGTCATTTAATACAATAGCAGAGCAAGACAGAAAATTTCCCCAAAAAAACTATGATATATTCTCCCACATATATGCATACTAGTAGTGGGGAGAGTGAACTTCCCTCAGGCTCAGGTTTGAGGAGCACACATATCATTCTGGCTCCTTGCCATGAATTTAATATCTGCTTCACAAATATCTTCCCATTTTCTGTCCCCTTCAAACATTTTGGACTCCCCATTTTTTCAACCTACCAAACTCTTAGAGCTGTAAAGAATTAGTCATAAATTTGCTATACATATGCACCCAAAAAAGCTGGATTTGTTGCAATCCCAGAATTCTTTGTTGTTAGGGGTAGTCTTGATACTAGTACCTTATTAGTCTAGATTCAATATGGAGATGAAATGAGGCACTAATAGATTTTCAATGAAAGGGTTTACTTAGCTGTAGCATAGGAAGAAAACATCAGCAAGAATACAGTGGACTTTCTTAAATATGTCTGGTTAGCAGTTCAGGGAATGGTAACTTGAATGATCTGAAGACATCTGTGAAGTCTGTGAAAGATGGACTCCATCTATACCTTTCTATACCTTACATGGCCAGGAAGCTATACCAAGAAAGGCAGGGGCCAACTTTGTTATCATCTTTTAGGGAAAACAGTTCCAAGTTGGGGAGATGGAAGGATGGAAGCTATGTAGCTATTAGTCCTATCATACTAATTATGGTTCTGACAAATAACACCCAGAAAAAAGTCTTAAGCAGGAGCAGCAAATACCTTTAGAACTTGCCTCAATGCTGTATGTGATTGCAGCTTTGCTGGTTCTTTCTCTATATATCAATCAAAATGTAGGATCATAAGATTTGGAACCAGAAAAAAAAATTTAAATAATAGAGTCCAGCTACCTATTTTATAGGTGAGGAGGTCTATTAAGGAAAGTGAATAGAAGGAAGAGCCTCTGACCCCAGCAATTTTTCTTCTGTCTTACTTATAACTATACCTAGTATAATAACTAATTCACCTAGCATAGTACTACCTAATTAGCTATTGAAGGAACTTAGGATGTTTTATTCTGGAGGAGAGAAGACACATGGTATCATGATCTTTGTGATCAATCATTTGGAAGACTTCCACAAAGATAAAACTTCATTCCTTTTGTTCCCAGAAGGCAAAACTAGGAATCGTGGGTAGAAATCATGGAGATGAATTTAGATTTCATGTCAAGAAAGGAGAGGAGACGAGCATTTATTAAGCACCAACTGTGTTTCAGGCACTGTGCTAGGTGCTTTTCAATTATTAGCTCATTTGATCCTTACAAAAATCTCGTGAAAAAGGTGTCCTTTTTATAGTTTTATAGTTTTTTGTTGTTTTAAAAATTGTTTTATATATACATATATATATATTTATATGTAACAGTTTTATGTATATTATGTGTATACATAATATACATAAAACTGTTACATAGTTGAGGACACTGAGGTGGACAAAAGTTAATAATTTGACACAGCTAGAAAGTGTCTGAAGACAGATTTGAATTCATATCTTGCTAACTCCAGGTCCAATGCTCTAGCCACTTGGTCATTTAGTTACTAGGAGGGGGAAAAAAAAATTATCAATTAATCCAAAAATGAAATTGGCCACCTTTAAAATAGTGAACTCCCTTTGGAGGTCTTCAGGAAGAGACTGGATCATCAATGGGCATCTTTGTTGTAATTGGGCTTATTCTACGATTATGAGTTGGTCTAGATGATTCTGTATACAGAATCTCTGAGATTCTGTACCAAAAAATGAGAACTTACAAGTTTAGATCTGACCTAGAGAAGAAAAATAGTCACACAAACAGAAATTAGTGAAGGTGGGATCTAAACTGCTGAATGGCCTAGTGGATAGAGCATGGAGTCAGGACATTGGAGTTCAAATCTGTCCTCAGACTGTAATGCCAGAGTAACTGAGTCCAGATAGAGGTTAGAGAGTTTTAATATTTTATTTGAAAAGGAGAGATTGTGCTGAGGGAATGCTGCCTCCAGGGTTGATGTCCAAAGCATCCAACAATCAATGTAAGGTCTCAATGACATGCATATACACACATGCCTCAGCTACAAGGGTAGACTGAGGCAGGGGTGGAGTCAGAGCACTGAGAACGGGAACAGATAATCAATCCAGTTCTGATGGAATGAAGGGAGGCACTGGACATTCGGATAAGTTGGGATAAAGAAGAACAATGACAGAATGGGGGGAGGCACCATGATGATTAGGAAGGAGGGTGGTGTTGCAGGATTGAGCATAACAATTAGGAACTGAGGCAGAACAATTTAGGGAAACCAAGGCAGAACAATAAAAGGGAAATGTGGCACAAGATGATCTTGGGCATGTCATTTGCATCTCTTTGCCTCAGTTTTCTCATCTGGAAAATGGAAATAATAATAGCACCTACCTCACAGGATTGTTGTGAGGATCAAATGGGATAATATATGTAAAGTGCATAGCGAAATACTTGGATATAGTGAGTGCTATGTAAATACTTATCTCCTTTCCTGACTCTACATCTAGTATTTGTTATTTTGTACCCACACTTTGAAGAATGAATCATGTTCCACTTGAATTCAAATGACATCTCATTCTAAGAGCACGTTTATAATAGCATCATTGGGAGACAAGATTTTTGCCTTAGTTGCATGAATTGAGTGTTGTTCTCATCCTCTTGTCTGCCCTCCCTGTTAGGTTTTCACCTCAAATGACCATATAAGATTTATTCCTCTCTTATCATCCATTGGACACTGCTGCATTTCAGAGAATTCTAGCACTGTTTCAAGGTTATTCCATAAAGAATGGAGAAAGTCCTAGCTTTCATCCACATAGAACTGTGTACATTGACATTTCTCCCTGGTTACATGGAAAAACTTAAAAGCTTCTTCTGAATCACTGGCATGAGAGCCATGGTTTCTACACAGAATATTTTCCACTTCTGAAAATGTATTTTTGAAAAATATTAACATGAACATAAATCAAATCTCCGTGCAGCTGTAGGAAAGAAAGACTGTGTGGAAGCTAAAAACAGTCAGTCAGCCCCATGCTGAGAAGGGGAAGGAAGAAAGGGAGAAGGAGAAAGGCTTGTACACTCCTGTGAATGTTATAGTAAACAAGGCTCCCAGCCCCAAACAGACATACATGGCATGCTTGTTTCATGGAAGGGAGGAGAGGCAGCACATGGTGTTCTCTAGAGGTTCAAATTGGAGCAAAATCCAAGATAAGACAGAGCCAAGTAATTTCTCTAACCTGGCTTGTAAAGGAGACCAGCCTTTCACTAAGACAGATGGCACAGTATGTAACACTTACGTAATCAACAACCTGAGCTGGTACCAGGCTGCCAAAAGCAGAGGAAAGAACTAGATTTCCTCTGAGCTAAGATGAATTGTTTTACCCTTTAAAAGCCAACTAGGACTACTCCCCTGGCAATCTGGGGGAGGCTTATGATTCTGGTTTTACCCTGTTGTTGGCTGAGTCCTCAGCATCATTGTATGTTATTAGTTCCCACCCCCAAATCCCAGTATACATTGTAATAACGAGGGGTTCCATAGCAAGGTTAGAGAAAGAACTGGTTCTCAGGCTTTAGAGAAGTAGGCTTTAGGATATTGCCTAGGCATCTGCATAGGTGCCATTTACTTATAAATGACTTTTACATAATTTACTGCCCAAATGTCCACTTTCTTCCATCCTACCTCCCATTGTAATTGACTTTTACAAGCTTATCTGCTGAAAAATAACAAAATACACTTCACCTTCCATCTTGCCATCCCCCTGGCACCTTTCCCCTTATCCCAATCTTTTTCTACTTCTTGCTCTGAGCTCAGCAATTAGATATGCAATCAGCACCATCAGATTATCATTTTTGCTAGAAAGAATGTGGCACCAGATTGCCAAAGGACCAATTCTGGACATAGCCTCCTTCTGGCTATTACTGCCACATAAGTGTAATCTTATGTTAAAATAAAAGCTCTGTATGGGCAAAGACTATTTTACTTTTGTATAGGCATCCCAAGCACTTAACACAATGCTGGGAACATAGTAATTCCTTAATAAATGTATATTTTTTAAAAATAAATTCATTCATTTATCCATGTTAGAACAAAATCCTTAGAACTATTAGGGAATCTCTAGATTCCTAAGGAAGAAACTACAAAAGCAAGAATAACTTAAAAAAAAAAAAAACTGACCCCCAAGGAAAATGTTCCCCCTCCCTCCCAGCCAGTCAGGAAAGTGATTATAAATCCTTACATTTGAATTGCCTTAATTTCTTCAGAAAAGAAATTCAACTGGGATACTTTGTGTCTTTTTTTTTTTTAACCTTTGATAGGATTGATTCACCTCTTAATGTGAATTAACTTCATCAGATTGCCTTATTTTTTAAATACTCAGACCAAGTCAGCTCCATCAAAGATGTTTTGTTTGGCAAAGGCAAGATAATTTAGAAGATAGAACCATGGTAAATGAAGGTAAATCACCTCCATGTTGGGTAAAAAAAATACAATGGTATGCTTAGGGTAGCATGTGGATATTCAAAGTTAAGAGAGACATTAGGAGGTTAAGGGAATGGAGCATAGAATGGCAATTGGACAAACCAAAGACACACTTTGCTTATTTCAGAATTTTACAGAGCCAGTTTGATTGTAATGCCACAGTAATGCCACAATCTCCTTGAACTGCCTTACCTCAGTCATTCTGCCCAGAACCTCAGGCTATCATACCATCATACCACCCTTCCCTCTTGATCATCAGAATAATTGATAAGGATAAAAGCTCTTATATTTTAGAATATCATATGCTGCTCCTTCTAATCTATTAGAATATCAGATACCCTTTCTCATCATCATATCAGATAATCTTCTCATCTCCAGTGCTTCCCTATCTTGTCATCTGCTCCCCATTATGTTATTGTTTCTGACTCCCTATAAAGAATCTCTATACCCCACGTTTGATACTGGATACTTGGAGACAATAGTCGATCCAGTCAATTGACTTACTCTCCAATAAATTAAATAATTATAACTCTCTAACCTCTATCTCGCCTCAGTTTCTCTGGCATTACATTTTGGAGGCTTCCCACAATAATTTTAGGAATTGAGAATGGGACTAGGTGTTGGAGAGATTTCAAGTCTACACCTTTGATGAGGGTTGAGGTTCCTTTAAGCTTCCTTTCTAATGACCTTGATTCACAAATCAGCTCAGCTTCCCCCAGCCCTCACCTGATCTGAGCTAACTGAAAAGCCTGCCAAGAACTTGGGGTACCACCCATCTTTTTTTAGGTATAAAAAGGGCCACACCGGAGCCATCTCTTTGCAGGAGTCCTCCCCACCGACACATGTATATCCTTCCTGCCATGTAAGGGTCCCTGCCCGTCCAGCAGCCACCTTTGGCCCTGGCGTCTTTCTAACTGAGCTTTACTTCCAAATTTCTACAATAAACCTTTTATTTACCAATCTAGGTTTTTGGGCCTGTAAATTCATTTACAGGGGACAGACACTGTGCCTCATGGGATTATCTATACGCCGACAAACAGGGTTCCCCCTTTCCTTTCCCTCTTTACCTTGGGCCTGAAGACAGTTGGGGATCTGGGTTTGTTTGTTTGTTTGTTTTTAGGTTAGTTCTTTGGATTTCTCCAGAGGCTCCAGGAAGAGAGCAGTTCACCTGTTGAAGCCACACCTGACAGTGGAGACTTTCAATTAGGCCACAGGAGAGAGTAATTCCAGGTGTCAAAAGACACAATCTGATCTGTTTTACCTACCTGTCTATCTGTCTATGCTAGCTCCTGGAATCTCAGAAATAAAAGAATGACTGAGGTAGGGCAGTTCAAGGAGACTGTGGCATTACATAATTCCCAGAAGTTTCTCCTATTCTTCCTTCTCTGCAAGACCTCTGGCTTCCAGGACCCAAAACTGTATTCTTACAACATAGTTCAGTTTCATTTGGATTAAATTAGCTTTTGTGGGCTAGCCTGGGGACTTAACCAGAATTTGCAATATGGTTTCCATAGAAAAATGCAACCTAAATTTAACACAACCCATTTACAAACAGAATTTGAAACATAATTTAGAGGGAAATTTGGAAACAGTATGAATCCTAACGAGCATGAAGATGTCAAGTTATCATCACTTAAAGAATATCTTCATTATTGTAGAAATATTCCTAAAATTTCACATTAAAAATTATTTTCCTGAGTAGCATTTCTTTCTACTAATATACCTTAAAATTTAGAGACCAGTGGCTATCTCACAACAGATGTTCATTAAATTCTAGTGGAAGATATAGTTAGAAATCATTCCTGACATCCTCCCACCTCTTGACTTCTACCATGATAAGGATTTTCCCCTTTGGGGTTAATTGAGATGGGTCACCATTCCCAATTCCCCATCTCTGAAGGAGTTGTGGATATGTGTGGTTTAGAGAGATTAAGAATCCTGATGGGAACCTAACTTTGTCAAATGTAGTCATCTTTCTTTGTCCTTCCCATGTTTTTCTGAATTCATTTTTTCCTTTTATTCCCATCACTGGATTGGTAGGAGAAGCAAAGTTAATCATCTGCCCTAAAAAAGTTGTTTTTTTTTTTTTTTTTTTTTTTTCTTTCTATCAGTCAGTCTGCACTACTCTCTCTGCACAGTCTCTCAGGGAGAGAAAGTACTTTCTTGAGCACTTTTCAAGTGCTACTCCAGTCAATCCTGACACTGGAGCAGATTCAGGGGCAAGTCCTAAATGAGCCAACAAGAACACACAAAACTCAATTCCTTCCTAGGAACAACAGTAAATCAGGGACCAGGAAAAACATTTGGTTTTGTTGTTCAGCGCAAAAGCCTATTAGTGGCAACTGTGGAGTTTGTTAGGGCTGCCACTAAAGCAATTGCTATTATGGAAAATGGGCCTCCTGGGATTGGAGACTGAGCTCTGACAATGGAATGGCTTCTATTTTCACTGGTATAACTTCTCTCCCATCTCCTCTGCCAGAAGGCCTGCCAACTGACTCCATTATGCTCCTGATGAATGTCCAGAGTATGGAAAGATAAAGAGAGGTTGGGGCTACAGCAACCACTCTAGTTTCTTCAGTTCATGCCAGCTCTTACCTACATATCATCTTTATCTGGGAGAGGGAAGAGCCAAATTAATGCCAAACAGCACAATATTGGGAGTGTGCTTCTTTCTGGAGTGAATTTGACTCTTTCTGTTCAATCAGTCAATATTTATTAAGCACCCTACTATGAAAAAGGCACTGTACTAATACCAGAGATATAAATATGAAAGATGTTTTCTTTCTTCAGGAAGAAGATTGGGGGAAGCTAATAGGCAAAAGGAAGTTGAAAAGTGGGGGGGAATATCAAGTTTTGGTAGGAGGGATTTCCTTATTGCAGGCCATTTAAAAAAAAATGAATTAAAGATATTAAAAAAAAAAAGGAAAAAATGGTCCTTTCTAAGAAGTTTATATTCCACTTGAGATTGAGGGAAAGTGGGGAAAATGGAGGGAGGAAATGGGATTATCTCATTTATCAGTAAAGTAGACTTGGTCTCTTGAGCTTTTAATTAGAAATTATTTTTCTTCAGCTTTCCAAGCTTTTTTGTTTGGAATATGGAATGCTTTATTTCACATTCTTTTCCCAAAGGCTCTCCTACTCTGCATTTGTTGAATTAGAAGACATCATCTAAGCCCACACAACAATGGGAATGAGCAGGAAGATGATGTCACATGGCAAAAGGAAGCAAGGGCTGCTGAAAACCACAGGTTAGCAAATGAACAATGACTACCCATTTAAGGCCAAGCGTGGTTTCTGTTTCCTGTAGAGTAAAGCTTTTAAGAACTCTCTGTGAATTATATGAGCCAGCCCTGGAGGAGGTATGGTAAAGCAGAAAGAGTCCTGCAACCCAAGTAGGAGTATCAGGGTTCAAATTTCCTCCATTACATGCCTTAAACAAATCATTTCACATGTCTGTGACTCAGTTTCTTCAACTGCAAAATGTGGGTTGGACCAGATGATTTATGTCCCTTACACCTATAAATTGATGCTCCTATAATTTAGTAAAAGGAAAGATGCGGACTGTATAGAATGACAAAGTAATAACCCCTAAATCACACTTTAATGCTCAGAAGAGAAGTCAACAATGCTTCTAAAGTCTTGAAACAAATTTTCTTTTTCTTATCCATTCTCTCCTCCTTCCAAAGAAGTTGAGGCTTCTAGGAAGAATTCTAGGAAGAATTGGCTGGTGCAATTCAGTAAGTAGACACAATGGGGGCCCACAAAAGCTAATTGTAACTGTAGGCTTATACCAGTTATTTAAGGAAGTTGATTGATAGATTACCCAAACTCAAAGAAGAATCCTGGGATCCATCCACATCATGGAAAAGATTATATATACCTATAATCTCATGGATTACAAGATAAGTGGCAAATAATATTATGGAAGACAGGAGAAATCAATGATATCAAAGCCATGTTATACATAAGTACTCAGTTCAGCGTCAAAGGATTTAGTGTAGTATGCACTATTTTTTTCCTGTATTGTTTCTTCTTCCTTTTAACACAGAAGGCCAGAAACTCAAAGTTGGAAATGTCATTAGAGACTCCCTGAACAAGGATTCCTTCTATATTATTTCAGACAAGTGATCTACTTGAAGACTTCCAGTGAAAGAGGTTATCTTAGATCAATTTGTTTTACATTTGTACAACTTACATTCTAATTATTAGGAAGATTTTCTATATATAGATGCTTGATTGGATAAGTTGATCATCTTGATGAAGTTTAAGAAAGAAGTCATTTTTTTTTTAACTTTAGCCACATCTTTTTACGGAAGGTATGGCTAGCTCATTGACACCTTGTTGAAAAAACTTGAGGTCTGAGAATCTGGGATGATTTGGCTAGTTCAGAGTATTATGAAAATTAAATTCTTTGTACTAGATCTATAAAAAGGAAATAGAGAATCTTCTATGTGGTTCTCGGGTAGAAAGAGAATTGTAATAGGATTAAAAATACATCTATGTCTCAAAGGGGGAAAACCCTGTTTATTTCTATTCAAGCAGTGTTAAATGTTTTAAAGAGGCAGGAGCAGAGAGTTATTATACTCAAATGTGTTCCCAAAAAGGGACCCAGGAGATAGCCATGAAGTTCAGGAGCAGCCCCTTTATTATTTATGTAATCCCATGGAAAGCATGAAGGCACATGACCCAGCACAGTGGGATAGATGAGGAAGAAAATTTTAATACAATGCTTCTGGAGACTTTCCACACCCAATCTTCCAGAAAGAGAAAGGAGATATCTAGATTGAAGAAAAAGGGAAAATGATTTTGATATTATTGCCTTTTTTGAATTTTGTAGGGGATGAAATAAAGGATTTTTTTACATGACTTGTTAACTTGAGTGCTTGACTAGGAATAGAGAGGAGATATATAATCTGAGATTCCCAAGGAAAATTCTAGGTAAGGACAAAAAAGGACAAAGGGGTAATTTTCTGTTATGAAGAAGGTCTCAAGGCTGAATCCAGTTCATATCCATTAAAACATAGGGTGCTGAGTCATGAATTGCCTCAGCAATTTTCTTGTACTCTGGAACTGAGTAGAGCATGCCTCACCCTTCACCTTAAAATATTTGAATCCTTCTCTTTCTCTTTTCTAGGCTACACATTCCAAATTCTTTCAGTGGATTCTTCTGTGGAATGGTTCTCATTTCTCTCACCATCCTATATTCCCTATTCTGGAATCTCTTCAGATAATTAATGTCCTGCCTAAAACATGGTTCTCAAAACCAAACATATTACTCAAGACTTGGTTCAAACAGAGCAGAGCAGAGTAGGACTAAGACTTCCCTGATAATTGATACAATGTCCCTTTTGATATAATCAAAAATTGTAATTGTTTTTCTCAATCAATCAAAAACTATTTTATTAAGCTACTTTGTACAAGGCACTGTGCAAGGCACCTGGAATAAAAATATGATGAATGAAACAATATCAACTTTTTTAGCTGTCAGGTCATTCTATTGGCTCATATTAATCTTATAGTCTTCTAAAACACCCAAATATTTATCACATGAACTGTTTTACAGCAGTGGGTATGCCCTATTTGCCTATATGGTAGTATTTTTACCCCTGAGGCAATTTGGGTTAAGTGACTTGCTCAAGGTCACACATCTAGGAAGTGTTAAATGTCTAAGACCTGATTTGAACTCAGGTCCCCCTGACTTCAGGTGCTCTATCCACTGCACCACCTAGCTGCTCCCATGGCAGTATTTTTTTTTTTAATCTATGTTTAGCTGGAGTACACAAGGTCTTAATGAACTGAAGTTCTTTTTCCCATGTCAGGAGTGTGCCAAAAGTAGCTAATAAAATGATTTTTATTGACATAGTGCTAGAGTGGTAAGAGAGACAAACCTATGAGGGTTAGAGATTGAGATGGAGTCAAGATCCCCATCCTAAACTTTACCCTCCTACTATAACCACATATTTCCAATAAGGGTTCTTCTAGATCAAGATTATTTGGAGTTTTCTCATAAGGCTACATAGGTTGAGATCCTTGATTCCCCTCTCAGAATTGGAGGTATCTCTTCTAATAAGGTCCTATGAAAGGTAAAGAACTGTTTGCTTGTTATTAAATATTGCTGGTACACATGTAGGCAACAGGATCCCACTGCTACTTTAAAACAGTCCTTATAATAAAGACCTAAGACTGCAAAATCCATACGAATCAATAGCATGACCTTTCAGCCTCATGTATTGTATTTATTGGAATATGTTCTTTAGCAAGAGCCTGTGTATGCTTCAGCAAAGAATTACAATATTTGACCCACTATAAAAGATTAGAGTGAAGGACTAGGACTAGGACTTCTGGACTAGGGATGTTCCCAGTGAAGTCAATCATTAGGAGCTCTCTGATTATTTTCTTTATCCTAGAAAGGAATATTCTTCCTTTTTCCACTTCAGCCATTGAAATGATAATGGACCCCTTGTATATGAAATAAGAAGATCCATACTTTATGCTCACCAGTCCTGTTATTCCCCTGGACTTTTATTTCCATCGATGAATATATGGAATTCTGGCATTTGGTCATTATTTTTAATTAAGATATTGTTTCCCAGTGGGCCCATTAAAATGCAAATCTTTTGTCAAGGAACTTTGCTCTTTTGGTTTCTCTAAGTATATTAGCATGGGTTGATTTATCAAGTTAAGCAGGAGAAATCAGGGTTTTAGGGATTGGAGTAGGAAATAAGAATGTGTTGTTATGGGGACTAGAGAATGAAGAAGAAAATTATCCAAGTATGGAAAGCTACAAACAAGCACAAGGTAGGCCACAATAGTTCTAAGACAACAGAGGAAAAGAAACACAAGTTTATAGGGATGGGGAAAAAAAGGTGGGATCTAGCTAATAGAGACCATTTTTTCTTCCTTCATGGTTTTGCTGAGAACTGGTCATTTCACTAATTTTTTTTTTTGATAGTTGATTTTGTTTTATTTTTTAAAGTATTGAGCCTCACCCTCTGTTGCTAATATCTGATTCAACTCTATTGAGGATGAGCATCAATTCATTTTTTTTCTTCCTTTTGCTGACTAGCCATTTAGTCACTTGGCATATAAATGTCCATTGTTAGTTTATGATTCCCTGCACTAAGATGATCTTTCTGGGTGACAAGGAAGCTAAAGCTTCCCAAATCCATGTGCCATTCTTTCCAAATTATGCACAAGGCTCAGAAAATTTGCATTAAAACCATTCCTCCCCCCTCCCCAAACTTTTTACTTAATAATTGACTCCCCAGGTTCTCTTTGCTTTCTGATGATGGGACACTCCAATTGATCTCTCAGCTGTTTGTCTCTACTTCCAATATCACAACATCAAAGCCAAGACTTTGAGACTACATATAAATTCAAGCAACTTTTTTTTTCCTGGCTGCTATCGACAGTCTTGGAAACCATATTATGACTAAAATATGTTTTTTTTTTCCACAAGTGAATAAAAATCTGTCATGAGAACATTAAACTCCTAGTCACCTGGTTCCCTTTGTGCCATAAGGTCTTTCAGAAGAACAAACATTTTTGATCCAGTGACTGATGGGAGTACAATTATTTCTCCTTTTCCTTTGACTCCCCCAAATTCTGTTTGTCATTTCCTTATAAAGAGCTTTGCTGAAATTCCCTGTAGCTTCAAATATGAATCTATTCTTATTGCTTAATAAGCCATCTTATGATCTGGTTTCTTTTCTAAGCTTTTTTTTTTTTTTTTAATGTTCCCTTTACTAAATCCCCTTTTATTTTGTTAAATGACATTATTTTGAATAATAAAAAGAATAAATGTCATTTAAATTACAGTAGCAAGTATGAAGAAGCCAAGGTCAATTCAACTTCTATAGGGAAGAAGATGATGTCTATTAAATATGGGGTAGAGTTCAGCTACTTAGCAAGTCGCCTGTGAGAACAAGGTCATTAGGTTATCCCTGGCATGAGCCAATTAGCTTCATGTTATTCCATGAATATAGGCTGTAAATTGAACCCCATCTAACTGTCATCACATTATGAGCTCTTAACTACAAAGGAGAACAAGCATGAGAATTTCAATGGAGTAAGATGAAGAAAAATGGGGGCATGTTAGAACAAATATGACTAAGTCAAAAGACCTGGTCTAAGAGTAATTCAATGTGTATATTCTGAGTATGTCATTTAACTTCACTGGACCTCAGTTTTCTCATCTACAAAATGAAGAGTTGGGATGGATGGTCATGGAGGTTCTTTCAGTCCCTAACATATAGCAATTCTTTGATTCATCTGTTTCCAGCTGAGAAACAGTTCAGGGTTTATGACCTACTAATAGTTTGGTCACATAATCTTTACAGATAAAGCATAGCGTATCATTACTGAAAGTTTTGTCTTCATCTGACTCTAAGGGCCTCTGTATATTTCAGAGAGCTTCCTATTCCCTGACTCATTATCCCTACCCAGCTGAAATAGAGGATCTTTATTATATGGAAAATCTCCAAGATCACCCAACAGTTCCTGTAATATATTTTCAGACTCACAAAGCTCAAAACACAAAACCAGGTTACTGGGCTTGGAATTAGGGAGACATCTTCAGCAGTTCAAATGCAACATCAGACTTTACTAGCTGTATGAGCCATGTCTGTCTCAGTTTGCCATCTGTAAAATGAACTGGAGGAGGAAATGGCAAAGTGTCATTGCCCCCCAGATCCCCAAATAGAGTTACTGAAAGGACTAAATAACAACAATGGGAACAACCCCAACCTCCCCCCCCCACCAAAAAAACAAAACAAAGCAAAACAAAACAAAAACCTAACATCTGAAGCTATAGGCAGTCAGGAGAATCTACCTCTAATAATGCTAGAAACCTATGCAATATTTGTGATTTAGAGTCTTGTCATAATTGAGAGGTCTAGAAATAGTGGAGGTTTGTGTTGGCGTTTTCCCAAAGTTCTTCACCATCTGTCTGCTGTAGCTTCCCTCAGTGCCCAGCAGGTGGTCATCACTCATCACAGGCCTAATGACTGGTCCTTCAAAGCTCTGCCTCCTATATAGCTCATGCCCATCTTTCCCATTCCCAACCCTATTTTAGCTGTACTTGCTATAATTTAGTTTCCTTGCTGATGCTCACAGTTCTGACATTTTCCAGCAGATGGCATTCATCTCCTGCCCTGGGGCATAAGCTCTTTAAACACATATATTTGGAATATCTCTGGAGCCCTTGGTTTATCCAATTCAAAAAATAAAACTCAGGTTCAACTTTATATTCCTTAGACAAGTTTTTGTCTTATAACCTTTAAATGCTAAAAGGCTTTTAGAATGCTTAAAATTGTTTCTTATACTATTTAAATGAGCTCTCTACTTTCTAGCCCATTCAGGGTTATGGTAGTCAATGGGTGCTTTTTCTCCTTTCCAGCACTTAGGAAATAATAGCTTTTGTTTTCACCAGCACATCCCTGCTTATCTTCCTCCTTCCTTCTACCTTCCATCAATTGAATTAGGTTATTTAAATTATTTTAAGGCTTCTTTGAGAAGGGCCTTCAAAAGAAAATAAGGTGAAACAGAACTAGGTATTATAGGAGAAGTAGATCTGTCACACTCACCACATTGCTTTAACATTGTCCTTTCATGACATTGTGGTTCCTGAATATTCATTTAACACTACAGTATCCCTAATATTCCACACCAAATTTTAATTCCAAGCCAATTTTTATTTGCCACCCAGTAAACTTCTGGGATACCTCCCACCTTGAGTTGGTCTATGGTTAGGGAAAACTAACTTTTTTATGTATATGAAATAATGAATCTCTGTTATATACTTTAAAAAAAGCATGTGTTAAATTTAACATGATAGTACCAACATTTCCCTGTTTGACTGAATCCCATCTGATCACTTTCTGTTCTGTTCTGTTTATTCACATCCCTCTTCTCCAAATAAAATTTATTTCTCAAAATAAATAAATGAACATATTGGACATGTCTGAACATGTGTGTCTCATTCTGTATCTACCTTATACCAATTTTCTATCAAGAAGGGAAAAATATGTTTCAACATCAGTCTTCTGGAATTATAACCTTGCTCATAGTCCTTAAATCTTTCAAAATTGTTTTCCTTTACAACCTTATAATCATTTTATAGCTTATTTTCCTGTTATTGCCTTTTACTCTGCATCATTTCATATTTATCTTTCCTAGCTTTCTATGAATCTGTCCCTTTTATTTTTTCTTAGACCTTAATATCTTATTATATTTACATGTCATAAATTGTTCAACTGTTTCCAAATTGAGACTTTCTTACAGTTATTTGCAATAACAAAAAATGCTGTAATCAATATTGTGATATATAGGTTCTTCTACTATATAGTTGTCAATAGATTATAGCTATTTTTTTTGAGAAGTACTTCTTCATATGTTTGACCATTTATCTTTTGGGGCAATGACTTTTGATTTTATATATTTGTAAAATTTATGTAAATATCTTGGATATATTTGGTACCTTAATCAGCAAAATTTTTTTGCAAAAGTTCTTTCCCACTTCACAATTTTTGTTTTAATTTGAATTTTAATTGTATTGATTTGAATTGTGTAAAAACTTTTCTGTTTATGTAATCAAATTTTTTTTATATTTTATAATCATTTCTAAACCTCATTTAGTGAGATATCTTTTTTTGTCTATACTTATAAGATAACTTCTACTCTAATATGTTTATGAGGTAACCTTTTATATCTAGGGCATGTATTTATAGAGAGCCTTGTGCATGTTGTATATGCTGCTAGATGCTGGTCTAGCTTTTCTCAGAATGCTTATTAATTTTCCTATCAGTTTTTGTGAAATAGTGATTTCTTACTGTAGTGGGTAGTATGACTATATTCAACAGGAGTACTCTTGGAGAGTTTTAAGTAAACAGATTCTATGCAAAGCAAATTATTCCCTTATTGGCTCACATTGGAATTCATCGACATTTGGCCTTTGTGGCTATGATTGACATGCAGTTTGGATATTGTTTCTAACTCTCCAGCTTTAAGTCTCCCTCTTTTTTTTTTTTTTCTCTTACTCCCTTCCTCCAATCCAGTTCCCTATGGAGTATTTAATGGACTGTGAACTGCCAAATATATCGAGTGTTTATTATTTAAAGGAATCCTACCATAAATCTTTTGTATTATGAATAATTACTTCATGATTTATTTGTCTAATAAACTCATATTTTTATATGTTGAGTTTTCTTAAAATGGAGGTCCCTCTTATCCTATTATAAAGTTAAATCATGTCCAAAAGATAATCAATATATAATATTGGGAGCATTGAATTTAGATTTTGGAACTCTGATTTGGTGACTTTCTACCTACCTCAGGTCTCCTAATATAAAACCAAGAACCTATGAATAAGTGTTGATAGCTATCAGGCTACAATTAGATTGGATATCACCCAGAGTCTCCTGTTCTCTATGAGCCTTGAAATCCCATGACTAAATCAACATGCCCCAATTATAGCATGGTACTTCTGAGAATTAGCATTTGTGTCTGCTTCATTTTGTCAGCATTGCCTCTGACAATCAGGCTCCTTGGTCTGTCACTGGCAGCATTTTGGAAATATCAAGATTTCTAAGGCATGATCAGCTCCACTGAAGATAATTTCCTGATACTTCTCTCCTCCCTCTCCCTTAAAACTAATTATATCATTAAATTCAAACCCAGGGATACAGATCCTAGTAGAGATCCTATTTCTAAATTTATGTTAAGGGCCTTTCTATAATTCAACTTGAATTTAGAATGGTGATTCATTTATCCACCCACATTCCTCACCAGCACCCCAAGTCATTTTGTTAAGAAAAATGGATGTGTGTACTCTATGACCTGGTAGGTGTATATTCCAAAGTTAAAAAGTAAGTTCCTAATACACCAAAAAGTGCATTAAGAAAGTTTCAAATATATCAAAAGACTTTTGTGTAGTAGCCAGCAAAGAAATGAAAATAAGTACATGGTAATTGATTGAGAAATGGCTAAACAAATGTTGATAAATGAATGTATAGTGCAATGAATGTCTTAGTGCTATAAGAAATAATGAATATAAAGAAGGATGGATAGATTGCTATAAACCAATGTGAAGGAAAACAACACTGAAACTAGAAAGAATAGTGACCAAAAAAGAAAAAAAGAAACCACTATGTAATTGAGATGGCCAAATTAAATCCCTAAAAAAGAGGCATAAGTATGCATCGTTACTCCTTCATCGCAGAAGTGGCAGACTATATGTATAGAAAAAACTGAATATATAATCAAATTGGATTGATGACAAATAAAGGATAACTAACAATTGGGATTATCAGAAATATTCAGAATTAGATGCAGCACCTATGTTAAGTTTTGGAGGAAAATAGGGCAGAGAAGAGAAGGGAGCTCATTTCGTGCAAAATCATAGATAAGGGGAAGAATGTTGTCCATAAAGAAGAAAAACCTAAAGCTAATGAAATTTTAGAAAGAATTTTAAGTTGGTTTGGAAGAAGGGAAGACTGGAAAAAGGTATGACTTTTCCACTCTCAAATATGTGAAATCAACAGTAATATAAAGTTGAAACAAAGGCATAATGGCCAGAATATAGCAGTTAGGCAATTTCCCAAAAAGGGCAATTTCCTGATATGTATATCAGGTGAATATAAAAATTCAATAAAATTAGAATGCAAAGTATTGGGGAACCCCAAATACAAACATTGGGTAGAACATGAAGAAGAATTGATTGAACAGAGACAAAACATTCCTTAAAATCATCTCCTTCCCTGGAGCATCACTGAGATCAGCATGACATTCTGGGTTTAAATATTATTTAGTCACATAGAGCTAGATTCAAACAATATAATAATTAATAATGTTTTCCAAATAATACAATGAGTATTTTTCTACAATATCTAGTGAGCCAGTTTGCTAGAATATAAAGTAATTTGAAATAATTACATAAAGAGACAGAGGAATCAGGTTTAAAATATCAAGCTAAAGAGTTTGCACATTATTTTAAAAGCAATCAAGAATTACTACAGATTTTTAGCTATGCCTTGCCTTCAAACATAATTTTGGTAGTTGAGGTGGAAGATGAATTGAAGAGAGGAGAGAATAGATGGAAGACAATGATGAAGCTATTATGGTAGTCTAGGTAAGAGATGATAAAGGCCTATACTACGGTGATGGCTATGTTGATAGTTGGGAGAAATATTTTGGAGACAGAATTGAGATGAATAGGTAATTGATTGGATTGTAGACTAATGACTCATAAAACTTTAGATTTGGAGTTACAAGTTACCTCAAGAGTCATCTTGTACAATCCCTTCATTTTACAAATAAAGAAGAGAGATGTAGAGAGACCCACATTCACATAGGTTTCAAGTAGATTTCATTCTAAACCATGACTTCAATTCTGAACTTCCAACTGTTGGCATCATAATAGTTCAGGAAAGAGATGATGAAGATCTAAATTGAAGAGTTGATAAGGTGCTATCATCTTAGTGAGAATGGTGGCAAAGAGACGGACAAAAAATATGGAGGTAGAAATGACTACTGCTGGAATATCTCAGGTAAGAAAATTGAAAAGTTGAGAATGTTGTGAATAGGGGAAAGTGAAAGGATGGTGTAACTCTTGTTAGAAATAGGGCATTTTGTAAGAGGGATGTGATTGGAGTATAAAATAACTTAGTTCTATTTTGGAAATGTTGAGTTTGTGATGTTATTTCCAAATGTCTCTCAAGCAGATGGAGATATAGGTCTGGAGCTCAGGAGAGAGGATGGGGCTGGATATATATATATATATATATATATATATATATATATATATATATATATGTTACTCTAGGGGATATATTCATAGAGTTAATCATTAAATCCATGGGAGTTAATAAAGTGAAAGAATACAGTGAGAAAAAAAAAAAGAAGGTCCAGAACAAACCCTTGGAGTACATCCAAAAGAAGACTCCTATTATGGATGATAGATGAACCAGCAAAGAAGACTGAAGACTAGTCACAAAAACTCAAGAGTACAGAAAATATCTGGAAAGATAGAGTAGTGAACAATAACAAAAGCTATAGAGAGATCAAGAAGAATGAAGATTGAGGAAAAAACCATCAGAATCTGAAAGTCCTAATTACAGCAAAATATTTATAGAATTTCTTTGTGTGCTAGTAAGCAACAAAAAATAAAGATATATATTGATCTGGGAATGTCAAAACAAACTGTAATGGACTATTGACTTCTATGGAATTTAAGAAATAATGAATATGAAAAAATACAAGGTAGCATAGGAAGGCAATTAATACAAAGTAAAGTCAACAGAACAAGGAAAACAATAAAAACAAGGATCACAACAAAGTAATTGGAGAGAAAAATAAGAACAACAAATCAGACAGATGTAGCCAAGATGGTGAAGTAAAAGCAGAGACTTGCCTGAGCTCATCCCTAAACCCTTCCCCTTTTATTTTTAAAATTACTTTATACAAATTCTTGAGCAGGAAAACCTACAAAAAGATGGAATGAAACAATTTTCCATTCCAAGAGCACTTAGGAGGTTGACAAGAAAGGTCTGTTCCAACAAGGTAAGAAAAGAACAGCATAGACCAGTTCCAAGAAAATCAAGGATAGACTTTGAAGTGACTGAGTCAGCCGCAGCAGTGGTGGTTTCCAGACTCAGTCCACAGATAGTAAGAGGATCAGACAATGGGTCAGAAGGAGATGAGGGGGTCCCTTTGATGGTACCAGGGACCACATTCTGTTCCATTGCCTGTACACTTTGTCTGCTTTGAATCTCATTGAATTTGATAGTCAGTGCATTTTGATGAGAAAAAAAAATGCTTGTAGTATTTGGTTGTTAGCAATAGATTTGTGAGGTTGGACAGGTGTATTGCTGCCCCATGGCAGCTACTATTGTTCTCAAATATTGACCAGCTGCTCTTTAGAGAAGGAGGCAGCATGCAGTTCTGTCAGGTTGGATTTCAAGATACTGAGGTTATGCTTGTCATCAGAGACAGGACCAGAGGAGAGATGATGGCAATAGCAGAGGAGGATCCATGATTCCTGGCAGCCCCAAAGCCTGATCAGTTACCAGAACCCTGGGTGGTAGAGGACTTAAGATCCTAGCCTTCTCCTCCCCATCTATCCTAACTCCTCAAGGAAGTTTAGACAGCAAGAGATGAGGGGAGAGTATAAAGTTTTTGGCTCCTCTCAGAAACTGAGATGGGTCAAAAAGAAAGGAGCACAGCTAGCTTGTTTCTTTGCAGATGGAACCTCCCCTTGCTCCTTTGCAGAATTAGGTAAGGAGAGATTGTTAAACTGTAGACTGAAGAAGAAGAAAAAAATTTCTTATGGAAAAAAATTCATTTGGTACTTGTCATTTTTGTCATTCATCATGTCTTCTAAAATCAATGAACAATAAGTATCAAAGTACCACTATACTTGGATTTGAGTCAATGTTCTGGATCTTAGTCCAGTCCAAGGAAGAATACTAACACAACAGAATTTGCTGCTGCTGGGGAACAGGGACCCTGGTGAGAGTTCCAGGGTTGAAAAGAGTGGTTGAGATTACTCACAAACTAGTATACTGCCCAGGACAGTACACGCCTCTCCTTAGATCCTACCTTCATGGAAGAGCCAAAAATTTCCAGATCCCCAGAGTTACTCTGAAAATAGCCATATGGAAAAAATGCTGAAGCTTGGGAGGAGAGTCCCACTTTAACATGGGCTTTAAAATGAGCAAAAACAGAAAAAAAAAAAAACTGACTATAGAAAGTTACTATGGTGACAAGGAAGATCAAAACACATATGAAGAAGATGAAAACAAAGTCAAAAGTCCTGTATTTCATGCCTCAAAGGAAAATATGTATTGGTCTAAGACCATGGAAGAGTTCAAAAAATATTTTTAAAATGAAGTAAGAGAGTGAGAGGGAAAATTGGTAAGAGAAATAAGATGGCACTAGAAAATCACGAAAAATAACATTAGCTTGGTAAAGGAAGAACAAAAAAACATACAGAAGAAAATAATATCTTAAGAATAGACTATGCTGGGATAGCTAGTTGGTACAGTGGATAGAGCATCAGTCCTGAAGTCAGGAAGATCTGGGTTCAAATCTGGACTCAGACACTTAACACTTCCTAGTTGTGTGGCTCTGTGGCAAGTCACTTAACCTCAATTACCTCAGGGGAAAAAAAAAAGAATAGACTATGCCAATGGGAAAGTAGATATAAAAAGCTAATGAAGAGAAGACTGCTGTGAAAAGCAGAATTGGCCAAATAGGGAAAAAAAGAAAAGATATACAAAAATTCACTGAAGAGGAAAAAGTCCCTAAATAGTAGATGAAAATAGAAAAGGATGTACAAAAGTTCACTGAAGGAAGTAATTCCTTAAAAATTAGAACTGGACAAATGGAAAGTAATGAGTTTATGAAACATTAAGAATAATAAAATAAAATTAAGAGAATGAAAAAAGAGATGATGTAAATGAAATATCTCATTGGAAAAACAACTGACCTAGAAAATAGATCTAAGAGAGATAATTTAAGAACTATTAGACTACCTGAAAGTCATTATAAATTTAAAAAATAAAGGGCCTAGACATCATCTTTCAATAAATTATCAAGGAAAACTGCCCTGATATTCTGAAACTAGAGGATAAAATAGAAACTGAAAGAATTCATCAATCACCTCCTGAAAGACATCCGCAAAATGAAAACTCCCAGGAATATTATAGCCAAATCCAGAGCTCTCACATCAAAGAGAAAATACTGCAAGCAGTTAAAAAAAGAATTAATTTAAATATTGTGGAACCACAGTCAAGATAGTACAAGCTTTAGCAGCTTCTACATTAAAGAATAAGAGACGTTGACATATGATATTCCAGAGAGTTAGGATCACAACTAAGAATCACACACTCTGAAAAATCAAATATTCTTCAGGGGGAAAAATTCAATTAAATAGAGGATTTTCAAGTGTTCTTGATGAAAAGATCAATACTGAATAGAAAATTTCAAATACAGGATTCAAGAAAAGCATTATATGGCAAACAAGAAAGAGAAATCATAAAGAATTCAATAAGGTTAAAGTGTTTATATTATGACATGGTAAAATGATATTTATAATGCCTAAAAACTTTTCATTACTGGTGCAGTTAGAAGGAGTATATACAAACAGCTGTGGTATAAGCTGAATGTAATGAAATAGTTATCTAAAAAACAAAACAAAATAAAAAAAAACTAAGGGATGAGGGGAAAATAATACTGGGAGAAGGGGAAAAGTAAGAGATAGGGATTAAATTATATAACATAAAAGAGGCCTGAAAGAAATTTTGCAGGGAGGGGAAATGGGGGAAGCAGGGAGAAGAGAACATGAACCTTATTCTCATCAGGAATTGTCTCAAAGAGAGAAAAATAAAGCTCAGTTGCATGTAGAAATTTATCTTACCATACCAAAAAAAAAAAAAAAGGGAAGGGAATAAGAAGAGGAGAGTTCAGGTAATAGAAAGGAGGGCAATTTGGGAGAGATAAAAGTCAGAAGGAAGACACTTTTAAGACTATAAGGTAAAATGAGAGACAGAGTAAATTAAACAGGGGGAAAAAAGGATAAAAGAAAATACATAGCTGGTAATCATTATTTTGAAAAAAAAATGTTTTATAGTGAGTTCCTCTGATAAAGATTTCATTTCTCAAGCTTACAGAAAACTGAGTCAAACATATAGAAATAAGAGCTATTCCTCAATTGATATTCAAAGGATATGAATAGACAGTTTTCAAACAATAAAGCCATTTATAGTCTCATAAAAAATGTTCTAAATCTCTCTTTATGAGACAAATGCAAATTAAAACAATTCTGAGTTATCACTTCACATCTATGAGATTGGCTAATGTGAAAGAAAAAGAAACTGATGAAAGTTGGAAGGGATATGGAAAAATTAAAACACTAATTTGTAGAGGGCCGGAACTCTGAAAAGGTATATTTGAATCAAGGATAGCTGAGTACCTATAGTTAAGCACCTACTCAGTGTAATTGATTTTCTAGTTAAGCACATACTCAGTATAATGTGATGATGTAATGGCAACAGTTGGAGTGTGCTCAGTGTGTTATAATGATGTAATGGCACTGAGGTATTTAAGGGAGTCTCAGACACAGAAATCTCTCTCAGCCACAGCTCTCTCAGCCACAGACCTAGAAGACTGTCTCAGCCTCTGACACAGAGAAGACTTCAGCAGGTTCCAGACTCCAGATTTCAGACTTTATACTCCATCTTTGATCAGTCTCATGGTGACTTTCCAGCCTCCTTCACTTCTCCACCTAAAGATCAAGGCCCGTCCTGGGACCATCCAGAGAGCTAGCCCAGACATTACACTAATATATTATTGGTGAAGTTTTATACTGATTCTGGAGAATAAATTGTAATTATGGCCAAAGGACTATAAAAACATATATATCCTTTGACTACGCCATATCATTACTAGGTCGGTATTTCAAACAAATTAAAAAAAAAATGAAAAGAACCTCTGTGTTCAAAAATATTTACAGTTGCTCCTTTCAGTGATTACAAAGAATTGGAAATTGAAGTTATCTCCATCAATTGGCGTATGGCTGAACAAGTTGTTGTATATAATCTTGATGGCATACTATTGGGGTTTTAAGAAATGATGAGCAGAATTCTCTCAGAAAACATAGAAAAAAATTAAAATGAACTGATGCTGAATAAAGTGTGCAGTAGAAGAACGATGTATATAGTAACAGCAATATTGTATGATGTTCAATAAATAATTTAGCTACTCAACAAATGCAATGATCCAAGACACACTATAGAACTTATACTGAAAGCTATTATTCATTTCCAGAGAAAGAACTGGTAGAACCTGAATGCAGATCAAAGATAATTTTTCTTTATTTTCCCTATTTTTCTTGAGTTGTTTTTTTTTTCTTTTGGTTCCATTATCGTTTATAGAATGAATTTATAGAATTTATGTGGAAATGTGTTTTTACATGACTATACATATATAACATGATAAATTGCTTGTCTTTTCATGGGGGGGAAGGGAGAAAAAGAATTTAAACTCAAAACCTGAAAAAAAAAGTTCACATTTTTTTTATATGTAATTGGGGAAAATAAAATATTAAATATTATTTTTTTAAAAAGAAAAAGAGAAACAAAAAATCAAAGCTAAATGCTCAGTGGCTGTGATAGCCATACTTGATCCCAAAGTAGAGATTTAAGAATGTATCTCTCTCCCTTCTTTGCAAAAATAGGGGTTATGGATATAGAAAACTATGAGTGTGTGTGTGTGTGTGTGTGTGTGTGTGTGTGTGTGTGTGTGTATACATATATATCTCATCAGATTTCGTTGAGTATTGAATGATTTTACAAGACTACTTTTTTATTATCCTTCCTTTTTTATTCTTTGTCAAAAGGGATGGGGAAAGATATTTCAAGAAATGAAGGTAATAATAATAAAAAAAAGCAATCAGTTCAAGTTATTTTTTGTTTATTTGTTTGCTTGTCTTAAGGATCCTGTATGGACAAAGTACCTAGAGTCATCAGCAAAACTTGAAGGGATGTCTGCTACATTTATGTTTCCCACCATTTACCTGTTGGGATTGCCTAAACATGTCTTCCAGCCAAGGCCCATTCAGCTGTTCAAGATTATACTCTCTATCACTGGACCTTTAGTGGCCATAGATCTGTGAAAAGAACATATATACAACTTTGAGATGTACACTTGGAAAGACTGGCCTGAAAAGAATAAAAAACCCTCTAGCCATAGTTATAGCTAAAACAACTCTGCTATGATTCCTATAGATTTTGAACCTCAGTTTTTATATTTATAAAATGTAGATAATATTTACATTTGCCTACCTAACAGAGCAATGGTAAGCACTATACAAATCTTGAGCTATTTTCCCTCTGATAATAGTTTCACTCTGTAACTACCATCTCAGCTTTGTACAGATATCTCAGGGATATTCAAGGCAGACCAGTTGAATTATAATTGATTAATATTTCAATAGGTAAAACTACCCTAGAAAATTTAGCAAAAAAGTAGAAATCCATGGAGGAACTTGTACAAGCAGGAAACCAAGAAGGAATTTTGATCTACTCATTATCTTTATTCCACCCAGCCTTCTAAAGAGAAATGTGGCACTTCTTCAATCCTTTGTCCCATAGCTATGAAAATTTCCTCACATCCTCAAAGTCCACCATGTCTTCCATGAATTTCATTTTTCTCTCCATCACCAAAGTCAATGCCCCTCAGTACCTACAATGACTCAAAAGGAGCCAACTTGGCAGGGCTCAACTGGGTGGAACTCTCTGAAGAATTCCCACCAAGGTAGGGCAGGTGGGGCTGGCTGGCAGGTGTTAGTAATTGCAGTTCAGGATGATGGCCAAAGGGTGGATTCTATAGTGCAAGAACAAGAGTGGCTGTTGGTACTTGTAGAGCTTAGGCGGGCAAATGGCCCAGTAGCTGGGGGTCAAAGTTGGGGGAGCCCAAACTAAAGAAAGAGGAAGTAGGCCAGATCTGGAACTAAACACATGTGTTTATATATGAGAACTGGGCAGGTGACAGGGAGCCAACAGGGGTGTGGTCAGCAAGCCAAGTCTTGATTAAATAAGCAAGGAGTGGCAAGGCAGTAGAGTCTAAGATCAATGACAATAGCCAGAAGCATTGGGAAAAAGACAAATAGTACCAATGGAGATTCAATTAAAAGTGGAGAATATTTAACAGATTGGACTAGTTATTTGACTGTTGGTTTCTATTCTTTGGTATTAGCAAAAAGTCCTCACCTAAATGACATTTGTATCCTGAGGACTTTTCCAGAGAACTTTAATTTGCACCTTCCCTACCATATGAATCTAAAGGAGAGGGGGTTTTCAGAGAAACTAGAGTTCTCCAAGATCCTAGGGGAATGGCCTTAACTCTGTTCTTAAGTTTTCCTATGTCCTGATTTGTACACTAGAGTAACACAGCTGAATTAGAGAATTTATAACTTATAAAGGACCATTTTTTCCCCCTGAGGCTGGGGTTAAGTGACTTGCCCAGGATCATACAACTAGGAAGTGTTAAGTGTCTGAGACCAGATTTGAACTGGGGTCCTCCTGTATTCAGGGCTGGTGCTCTATCCACTGCACCACCTAGCTGCCCCCATTTTTTTTTTTACTAAAGGTTTTATTTATAAAATATATACATGGGTAATTTTTCAACATGGACCCTTGCAAAACCTTCTGTTCCGAATTATCCCCTCCTCTCCATCCTCTCCCCTAGATGGCAGGTAGTCCAATACATGTTAAATATGCTAAAATATATGCTAAATCCAATATATGCATACATATTTATACAGTTATCTTTTTTGCACAAAATTGGGTCAAGAAGTAAATAAATTGGGAAAGAAAACAAAATGCAAGCAAACAACAACAGAAAGAGTGAGAATGCGATGTTGAAGGACCACTTCTTATACAAATGAGTCATATGGAGAGTTTCAGAATTCAGATTCCTGGATCCAGGGTATATAACTTTATTAATTCAATGACTTGCAAGGTCATAACTTAGAAATCTGAATCTGAGAGCTTGCTCACACATACACGTACTCACAAGTGTGTTGCAACAATATCCTCTGGAGAAATAGATGGTTCTAGGATCTTAGCAAAATATCTCTTGCATCAACATTGGTCTTGCTTATCAAAACCCAAAGGAAAGTCTAGATTCAAAAACCTGTGGACTAATAACTAATAACATCTGAAAATCTGCTAGAGGGATAAGGAGAGGTCAACAGAGAGTTATAAACAGATATATCCTCTGAAGACTGGTATAACAGCTAAGATAACATCTGGGGAATGGCATGGTCATAGTTATCAGATACAAGAAGTACTTATCAAGGCAAATTCCAATAGTCAAAACCATTGTTACTATTGTTGTTGTGTTAAGGCAGATGGTTGGTATAGTAGATAGAGTTCTAAGCATGGAGTCAGAAAGAGTAGATTCAATTTGGCCTCAAACACTTACTAGCTATGTGACTTTAGGCAATTCATTTAACCTCTATACCACAGTTTCCTCAACTGTTAAATGGGGATAATAATAGCACTTATCCTATGAGGTTCTTGTATGGATCAAATGAGTATAATTTTAAAGAACTTACTTAGCACAGTGCCTGACACAAAAAAGGTGCCATGCAAATGTTAGCTTATTTTTATAAATGGAAGACTAAGCTAATTTTCATCTAAATGGAAAGTGAAAATCCAAAAACTTTTCAGTCATTGAGATGGTGATACTATTTCCTGATTTTCAGAAGGTTATTGAATTTTAGTAAAAATAAATAAATCACCTATACTTGGAATGTAGTAAATTGTATTTCTCCTGCTTATACTTAATGCATTATTCAATGCATATTAGCATGCAGCAAGATATAGCCTACAATAATGTTATCACTTATACAAAGTTTTATGCATAATAGCTGTGTCATCTATTAGAGTAAAAATACATAAAATTGTTGACACTATGGTTTATCACCACTTTCACCTGTCTAAAGTGCCATTCAAATATGAATGCCAGGTGTCTTTCTTGATAACACAGTCTTTTCATTCCTTCTTCCTTTAATTATTGGAAATATCCCTTCTCTTTACAGTCTACCTTTGATTTACAGTTTATAGGATGAAATAACATTATTTAAAATTTAGAGTCAAATGGAAGATAATTTCCAATTCCTGTCACTTCCACACACAAACTAGTGTTTACTTAGTAATTTCCTGTACTTTTTACTATAACTAAAAGAGTTGAATCATATTTTTCCTTATTTTCTTATTGCCAAAATCACCTCTTTTTCTGAAAGGAAATTGATTTGATTCTCATCTCTGAGAAGGCTTAAGATTAAAATGTAAGTCTTATCCATAGTACTGAAATTGACAGTGCATGGTGCATTCTTTCCATTATTAGATAAAGCCATCTTCCCTTTCACACCTCTTCTTTAAGTCTGGTATAACAGTTTCTTGAGCTCAGAATCACAGCCCAAAAGTTCCTAGTTTCGATTCATTTGAGTAAGAGAGGCAACCCAAATGTCAGATATCAGGGAAGGTTGATCCATTAAGGATCAGAAGGAATAAAAGTTTGTTCATTACTTTGTCTGCTTCTTCTGGCATATCTATCTACTCTTTGCTAGAACCTGCCTTTCAGTTTTGGATTTCTCTCCCTGGATATGTTCCATAGATTCACATAGTTCATGAAAAACACAAAGCTACAGTTGGAAAACACCTCTGTGGTGATCTAATCCAACCCTCTTATTTTACAGTTGAATAAACAGAGACATAGAATGGTGAAATCAATGAAAAAAAAACTATTTATTAAACCCTATTTTAAGGCATTGTGCTTGAGAAACAAAGGCAAAAAAGGACGGCCCTCCAGAAATGTACATTCTAATGGGTAAGAAAAACATAATAACTAAAGAGGTGCCAGCTATATGCAGAATAGATGAAAGTAATCTAAGAAAAAGTGCTAGTGGTTGGGGATAACCAGGAAAAATATCCAGGGAAACAAAGAGATGGAGTGATGCACAGCATTTCAGGTATGGTGGAGACATAAACCTGGGCAATGAAGTATCAGATTTACTGGATTGTAAAATGATTGCAGCAAAGTCAAATAAACAGAGTTGTAAGGTAGAAAGGGACCAGGTTATAAAATGCTTTAAATTCCCAACATAATAGTTTATATTTTATTACAGAAATAATAGAAAATCAGTAGAGCTCATTTAGTGGGAAAGAGGCAGGGAGAAAAGGAGTAAGCATAGTCATATCTATATATCAGAAAAATCACCTTGACAGTTGAGTGGAGAAGACATTGTAATGGTTAGAGGCTTGAGGTATGGAAACCAGTTAAAGGATACTGGTAAAAGTCCAGGCAAAAGGCAAGGAAGGCTTGGAATCAACTTGTGCCTATGTAAATAGATAGAGGGAATATATAAAAAGAGTGCTTTTAAAGTAGAAATGATAAGATTTGGCAGTGTTTTGATACAGAAATTGAGTGAGAATGAGGAGTTGAGGATGCTACTAAGATTTAATCCTGGGTAACAAAGTCATAGGGCTTACTCATAGACTCAAACCCATTCCTTCTATCTTCCCAACTTAGGTGCTCTTTCCATTAGAACATTTTGTTTCATTTGGTGTGTGGAAATCTATTTTATAATAAAATACTATAGATATAGAGTCGTTGAATGCAAGAATCAGAAATGATTGTTGGGCCTTTTGTCCCAGAAATTGCCTCTGTCCACTGTCTCCCAGAAGCCTTCTCAAGCTAGAAAATCCCTCTTTCATGGAACTTTTCCATCCTAAAGCTCTCTCTGTCCTGAAGTCTCTTTCAGATTGGTTTTCCTCTTAGAACTTAAATTTTAAGGAAGAGGATTCCAAACCATCTGTGTTCACTCTTTCATTCCTCTCTGGACCTCAGTCCTAACTCTCTGGACTTCTTTTTCCACCATATCTCCAAGCAAGTACCCCTCCTAACCTTTTACAGCTTCCTTCAATTTGATGTCTTCCCTCATTATAATTCTAACTACCTCAAGGCCAGACATGGATTTTTTTTAACCTTTAGTTGTTCCTCTAGCATTTAGCATAGTGTCTGACACATGCTAATCAATATTTGTTGACTTATTTGTTTGACAGATTGATTTGTCCCAATCCCCTAATATAGCAAATATAGCATTATAGAGACTATCACTGGTGATGCTCTGATATCTGGGAAATTCATTAGGTCCTGGTCAATTGCCCTGGTTTCATACACTTTGTCAGGTGAAACATTGCTTTCAGAGAAAGATGAGATGAATTCTGAGATAAAGACCAGAAGAAAATTGTGTCTTGAGCTTCAGTAGCTTAAAAGTAATCCTTTGATGAAACTATAGTTATCTTCAGACTTACCTCTGTGAAATCTTCAAAGAACTCTCTGAATATACAGCATGATACAGGCTTCTCCTCAAATAAGAACAAAGGGTGAGGATGGGCAAGGAGGGAAAATATGTAGGTGATACTTATTTTAGGGCTGCCAGGACTTTAAATAATGCCTTAATAAAAATAGAATCACAGAATGTTAAAGCTGGAAAGTACACTTTAGAGATCACCTAGTCCAACCTTCTCATTTGAGGAAAATGAGAGCCAGAGTAATAAAGGGGTTTGCACAGAACACGAGGAAATGGTTCCATTAGAAGGATTTGGATTTGGAGTTAAAGGAGCTGAGTTTGAATCCTAGCTCTACTATTTACTATGTGAACTTAGACAAGATTCTAAACCCCTTTGGGCCTCAGTCTCTTCATCTGTAAAGGCAATGAGACAAATTGATCTCTAAGTTCCTTTCCAATTCTAAATCTAGAATTCTAAATTTAAATAAAGTATGTAATTAAGTCTGTGTCAGAAAGAACTGCCTTTCAACAACAAATTGTGTTTATTATATTCATTTTTACTTAAGATTTATAGACCTTGCAAAGTGGATCTACTTTGCCTTTAAAGATTCTGATATGGTAGAAAGAATTTGGAACTTGGAATCAGGAAACTCTGGACATGTAAGCCACTTGATTTTCCTAAGCCTGTTTCTTCACTTATACAAGGGAGATAATAATACTTGTTTTACTTGTAATTTTGAAGTTATAGGGAAAGTGCTTTGAAAGCCCTGAGGTGCCCTATTGTGTTATTATTAAGAATGACAACACTGAGAAAAGCAAATGAGTTAAACTGGGAAAGATATAAGCTATTAATTAGTAAAATATTAAAGAATAGGGGCATATACCGCTATTTTGTTCCTGAGCCAGGCTATGATAAGCTTAGACTGATACCAGTAATTCTGCTTCATAGTAGAGGGAAACATCATGGCTCCTCCTCTTGTGAACTATTTCAATTGCCTATACCTAAACATTTCAAGACCAGGGAGGCCAGTGGCAGTGTCATCAACCTTGTATAAGTAGCTACTCTGGGAGCCTTTATACAATGACCACACCTCCAACCTTGATTTCCAGAAGAGCCTGTCTTTTACTTTGTAAAATGTGTGAGGACAGGAGCCATGTCTTACTGAGCTTTGTATCTCTGTCTAGCACACAGTAGAGACTTAAAGAATTAAGTTATATTGAATTTCTTGGGTATTTATTAGGTTATTATGAAACTTATAGACTAGCATCCATGAAGGCAGGGACCTTAGATTATTGATCTATATTCCCCAACTCCTGCTCTAATATTTTGCATATAATAGGTGCATTTAAAGATGTGATAAATTGAATAAAATTGCATTTGTTGTTACTAGAGCCACTGTATTGCAGATATTACAGGACTTAGTGCCAAAGGAGACCTTAGAAGTCATCTAGTTCAGACTTCTCATTTTACAGATAACGAAGTGGAAATCCCCAAAAGTTGTATTTTTGTAGAGTATTTTTTCAGTCCTATCTCATTAGTAACTCTATTTCTATGGCCACCATTATAATTCAGACCTTTTGAAGTTCTTTCCTTGTTATTTCATACATTAATTTCACTAGTCATGCCATATTGACAAGAGCTGTCTTTCTGCCTACAGTATGGAAAGTCGACTGATGCTCCATTAAGTGTCATGTTTTCAGAACCAGGGCTAAATCTTAATTTGGATCTACTATATTCTCCTCTTCTTTTTGATTACAAAATCAACATGCATTTCCAACTTATAAAGAGGACTATGCCCATGCTAAATAAACCTCCTGGGACACCACAACTCCTTCTGAGATAGCTTCTGACTCAGAGTTAGGTGCTAAATAGAGAGCACTGTGGAAACAAGATCACAAATACTGATATGACATCAGGCCTCCCATTTTCTTGAGTTTCACAGAAGGAACATAATGCACTATCACCTTAGATTTTCTTCAAAAACCTGTGCTTTCTCCAAAGGACCAGTATGGAAAATGCACCCCCCCCCTTCCTCAGGTTGAAAAGCCTCTGAAATGCTATGAACTGTTTACTCTAAGAAATGACTGAAACTTTTCATGTGCACTTAAGACTTACCTAAATTAAGATTTGCCACAGAGTTCAAGAATCTATTTAAAGTCCTCAAACAAATTATCAATATCTTCACTGCCAATGTTTACAAGCTACAATTTGTCTTCTTGCCTTCAGTACTGTGCCCAGCTGGCACTTTTAATGCTGACACAGCAACACTGCATTTCTGCAGGATAAAGTAAAGAAGGAAGGGCTTCAATGGGGGAGCTGAGCAGTGTAGAAAGTAGCAAAGTCCCTTTGGTTCTTTATAAAGTACTAAGTCACAATTATTCTAACTCATTTGCATCATGAGAGAAATGGTAGGCCTATACCAGAGGAAAATTATTTAGACAATTGTATAAGGGATGGTTTGGAGAGAAAAGTGGGAGGGAAACCAGTTAGAAGCCTAATATATCTAAGTGAGACTTGTTAGTCAGCAAATATTGTGTCTACTAGGTTCTACACAATGGAAATGCAAAGAAAAGGCAAAAAGTCAATGCCTTTGCAACCATTTTCAGACTTTTTCAATATATTAGTCAATTTTACTGACTTTCCTCCCCCCTTTTTTTCATTAAAAATATCGTTATATGAAATGGCTCTCTGGTCAGGAGGAGGAGCAGGAATTTTGGTGACATAAAAACCAAAATATCTTCCCTCAAACATTTCTTTTAGGAGAGAAGTAAGATGTGACAAAGATCTGAACTAGAAGTGGAGGAAGGTGTATGTATGTGATACTAACAGTAGAGTTGAAATAAAATTAAATCCATCCCTTACAAAATAAATAAATTGAGGCAGAACTTTTGAAAGCTACCTGAGTTCAAGGACTCATGCCACAAGTCAGGAAAGGAAATCAGTGTGAAAACAGGACGAAGGAACTTTTTTGAAAAGCACAAACTCAAGTGCTGGGTTGCTGGGCTCAGCCAACATCATTGCCAGTCAAAATAAATCCAGTCTGAGATAAATGTTGACCATTCTCACTGATTTTAGTCAAAGCTGTACATGTTGATTAAAGGCATACAGTTTGGCCTGGTTTCCTTGGTAGGACTACCTTTGACTCACTTTACAGAATCTCCATTCCAGAGACAGTCACTTGCCTTGTGACTTTTTCTTTGAGTTTTGAACAACTGGAACCTCAGACATGGTTTGTAAAGCAGGGTTTGACATGTGTGTGCACATGGCTCGAACATTTTAAAAGTGGCTTTCTCATCTAGGCTGTTCTTTAACCAGAAGGCTACCAGAAATGCCTTACTAACTGTAGAAATGTTGGGATTTTTTTTTTAAAGAGCTGGTAACTCCTTAAATTTTACAGGAAATAAGCCTGTCCAGTTTAAACAAATAATACTTTTGGCAGAGCATCCAGTTGAGGGCACATACTGTACTGTGTTCTTGGATCTCACCAGGTAGCACAGCTCTATGTTATGAGAAGTAGTTAAGTCAATTAATGAAAAACACCAAGGAGGAATCTTAGACTTGGAAGTGACCTGAAAAAAAATCACCTGGTTCATTCTCTTGCCTTCAGACTGGGCCCACACATTGATTATCCTAAAAAAATTCCAATCTACCCTTTTTGGAAAGAAGATTCCATAATATCCCTAAGTGACACATTCCACTACTTAATGATTCACACTACTCAAATTTTTATACCTAATCTACATTTATCATGCTCTAGTTTTTGGTGTGTTTCTTCTTTGAAACTACATTTAGAAGTAGCATAGAGAAGTAGGGAAAAAAATGTTGAATTCAGAATCCTTTGTGACTGTTAGGATTACCAGGTGAGAACTCAGGTTGTCTGGACAGTGACAAGGTGAGAACTCAGGTTGTCTGGACAATTACAAGGTGAGAACTCAGGTTGACTTGACAGCTCTCTGGCTCAGACCTTTGGTTCGGGCCTTTAAAGGGAGTTTACACCTTAGGAATTCTAAGAGGAGCAAGTTCATTGGTGGAAGTATTTCTCCACGCCCCATTGAGTCCTTACATTCCCATTCTCTGGGAGATTAAAAGAAGGGCAGCATTGGGTCTGAGAGAATCAACTCTGGGATAAAGTCTTGATGTCAGGCAGGCTGAAAGGAGACCAGTCTGATTTGAGAAAGAACAAGAGCTGGAGGAGATTCAGAGTTCCCAAGAAACCTGCACACAGAGGAAAAGATTTTACAGATCTCCCAGAGAAGGATTATAGTTGAGCAGACAGACAGACCCTCACAATTCAAGAACATTACATGTGACCTAAGGCCCCACTTGACCTTTCTCAACTTCAGTTTCTTCCTCTATAAAATCAGGAGGTATTTAACCTGGTTCCCCAAACAGGTGTCACGGGGACTATAAATTTGGATGGGAAAAATTATATCTTTATTCCAATCAACCTCAAACCAAAACTTAGCATCTCCTTCGATTAAATTAAGCAACAATAACAAATATTATTCTGCAAGTAGGTTTGTAGGTTTTACCAGATTGCTATAAAGGTGAAGATCTTCTGCTGTGACATCTCTTTAAATTTTAGATCCTATTAGAGATTAAGAATAACTGGTGACTATCTTATACAAGGGAGCTCTTCATGTTTGAAGACTGCAGAAAATTCAGTCAATTTTATTTTTGATCCCTGGGATACAGGTTAGCAAGGTTGTAGTTTTGAATAAATGTAGCCTAATTTGAAAAACTTCCCTAAAATTTTATCCTGTAGCATACCAACTCCTCAACCTTCCAATCTGAATGTTATTCAATCCCTTTCCTAATTAATTTTCACCCCTAAGAGCAAATTCAGAAGTTGCAAAAAAAATCAGGTCATCTCTGCTTTTTTTTATGTCCCTGTTAGAATCTATACAGGTCTTCACCTTAAACACTCCACAGATGCATCAAAACAGTAGTTATGTGTTGCAGTTTAGGAAATTCATGTGTTTTTCATCTACCTTTTTTTTTTTTTTTTCTGGTATAGATAACTAATTCTACCTCTTTCACTATTATGGATGGGTTGGGAGACAGATTCTGCCAGCCTTCTTAGGATCAATCTACCTAAGTGAAGAAAGGCATATTTTCAGAAGATTAGTGATAGGAAAATGCTTTTCACTGATTATGGTAACTCACCAAAGAGACAAAATTTCTTGTATACAAATTATTTTCAGGATTTCAAAAATCTTTCTTTACCACACCTCTTTATGAGTTAGATAGTGTATGTATCATGAATTCCCTTTTACAAGTAAGGAAACAAAGGTTTTGATACACTAAATGACTTACTCAGGATCACACAGCTAGTGAGCATCAGAACTAACTCTTCCAGCCTTCAAATCTTGCATAATTTTCCCTGAACCATTCTGACTCTGTACAATGAAAATTTAAAGAGTAACTCAAAATAAAAATTAAAAAATTTCATAAGGGACAACATGATACGTAGAAAGAGCACTTGTTCTTGAGTCAGAGGACCAAATCTCAACTCTGAGGCTTACACAGGAACTTGCAATCTCTCTAGGTCTCAGTTTCTTGATTTGTATAATGAGATGTTTGAATTGCATAGCTCTTAGGTTTCTTCCAACTCAAAATCTATGACCCTGTGATAATATCAGATCAATTGCTAAATTATTTATTTGAACAGTAATTGTTATAAAGAGGAGGCACTTTAAGCTGAGGAAAGGTCAGGAAAGGCTTTGAGGAAGAATTGTTATAGAGACAGTTTTTGCAGATTAAAAGGTAGCTCAATGGTTTGGTAGATTATAGTGCTGGGTCTTGAATCAGGAAGATCTGAGTTTAAATCCAGGCTCAAATAGTTATTATTTGTAAGATCTTGGGCAAGTCACTTAATCTCTATTTGACTCAATTTCTTCAACTCTAAAGTAGACATTATACTAGCACTGATCTCTCAGGATTGTTGATAAAATCAAATGAGATAATAATTGCAAAGTACTTAGTCCAAAGCCTGGCAGGTAGTAGGAGTTATATAAGTGCTGATTTTCCTTTTCTATTCCTTTTTTCTTTTTCTTTTTTTTAAAGTCAATTGGGGTTAAACGACTTCCTTCCCTACTCCTTAAAAGAATAAAGCCCCTTTATACTTCCATAATTGGAATTCTGAAAGAATTCACATATACTTTTTTCTTTTAATCCTCACAAATTTGGTAAAAAATTTAAAAAGCAAAAAACAGATTAGATATAATGAGTCTTCTTTTACAAATGAGAAAAGCAGATTCAGCAGCCTTATCTGAAGTAAAAGAATGGGGGAGAAAAAGAAACAAGAACCCATTTTAACCAATTTTTAATCCATGCAGTTTGGACAGGCAGATGGAAGAGAAGGGCATTCTAAGTGAATAGTGTGCACAAAATAAAGGGGTGAGAAAAGAAAAGACATGTTTCAAAGATAGTGAGAAAGCCAGTTTGACTAGAACTGAGGAGAGCCTATAAAAGAGCAATGACTGGATATAGACTAGTTCAAAAGCCTTGAAAACAGGTTAAGGAATTTGTCCAAAAGCAATAAGAAATCAGAAGTTTTCAAACAGGAGAAGGTCATATTCAAAACCATATTTTATGATAATTAGCCTAATACTTTTATTTAAAATCAACCTATCTTCTATGATTCAACTGGTTCAGTTTTATCTGACTTTTCAATGACTCCATTTCAGGTTTTCTGGGCAAAGATATAGAAATGATTTGCCATTTCCTTCTCCAACTCATTTTACAGATGAGGAAAGAAAGATCAACAGAGTTAAGTGACTTGCTCAAAGTCACACAGTTAGTAAGTGTCTGAGGTCATATTTAAATTCAGTTATTTCTGATTTCAGACCTATCTACTTCCCCACCTAGCTGACCTTCCTATGCAACTATTTTATTGAATAATATGATTATGCATAAAGATTATATTGCATCTATTGTCTAAATTTTATTTCCCTATTTTGAATGCTTAATTGATATTCTTTTTTTTTCTTCTACAAGTTAGTCATCATATATAGCTCTTGGTCATGCATAATACATACCACTAAGAATCTGTTCAAATATTCACTATGTCACTAATTAACTGTGTGACCTTGAGGAAGTCCCTTATTAGTCTTTCCTTCATGTGTAAAATGAAGAAGTTGATCTAGATTAGCCAACTAGGTAACTGAATAACAAAAGTAACAACAACAATCTTTTTAATGTCACTGATCCCTTTGACAATTTGGTAAAGTCAATTGATTCCTTCTCAAAATAATGTTTTGTTCTATTAATAATTAGAGGGACAGCTAGGTGGTACAGTGAATAGAGCACCAACCCTGAAGTCAGAAGAACCTGAGTTCAAATCTGGTCTCAGACACTTAATGCTTCCTAGCTATGTGACCTGAGCAAATCACAACCCCAGTTGCCTCAGCAAAAACAAAAAGCAAAAACATTAGTAATTAGAAAAAATGCTAATTTTCAGTTCAAGATTGGTGATAATAAATATGTAATTTTTTGCTATCTAACTTTGTGGATACTTTGGATCTGTAAATCCCTGATTATTAGATGATTTTTTTCTAGCTCACACATTCTGTGATTTCAAATAGTGGCAGGAAAATGGCTTGCAAATAACCCCAAATCATATGACTTTCTGCTTCCTTACTATTTAAAGACTATTTTTCTATTTTCCTTTGTCATTTGAAAGTGATGTCTCATTTACTGCTTTCCATTTTCTGACTTTCCCCTGTATATGCTTTTTGTACTGATATGAACTTCCAGGAAGGCCTAGACCTGTGATCTAGACTTAATCAGAACCAAGTACCACCTGCTTAAAAAAGTCAAATGTCAGGTCTAGGAAGTCTACCCTCTCCTTCCATCTCTTAAAATTTCCAGCTTTTGCCAAACCTCAGTCGAAGTACCACCTCCCACATCAGGCTTTTCCTTATTACCCCTGGTTGCTAGCATAATCCTGAAATTACTTTGGACTTATTTGTTATACATATCACACACACACACACACACACACACACACACACACACACACACACACATATATACAGAAATACAGACACAAGAGAGAGAGAGAGAGAGAGAGAGAGAGAGAGAGAGAGAGAGAGAGAGAGAGAGAGAGAGAGAATTTGTTGCTATCTAAATATAATATTCTCTCCTATATGATGTGGATAGTTATTTGATCTATACACACCTATCCATCCCTGACCTATCTCCCAAGAAGCTTATTGAATTAGAATTATATCTATATATAGATTGTAAGTATTGGTATTCTAGGGGTACAATATTTAGGAAGGCCAGAGTTGCTGCCACTTCTCATTATGGCTTGTAAGGAATTCAGCTCACTATTGCCATTTAGTTCCTTCTCACCAAAACTGATTACACTAAAGATTATCACAAATAGCTAGTATACTTCTCTTCTTTTTTTTAAATTAAATTTTATTTTATTTTCAAAGATCAGTCTTATCTCTTTTCCTTTCCCAAACTCTCCACTGAAAAAAAGAAAAACAAAACCTCTATCACAATCATGTATAGTTAAGCAAATAAAATTTCTCATTGGCTATATCTAAAAAGAAATAATGTCTCAGATGGAGACGATGAGCCCATCATTTCTTTGAAAGGAGATGGACAGCATGTTTTATCGTGAATTCTTAGGAGTTGGTGATTGTATTAATCAGATTTCTAAAATTTTATTTTTAAAAAAATTGTTTTAATCAGTCAAGATCTACTGTCTGATCCTCTCAAACTGATCCATCATATCCCCAAAACACAATAAAAACAAGACTCATTAAAAACATATATAATTAATCATAATAAATTTCTATCTTGGCCAAGTCCTAAAAAATGTTCACTTCATTCTACATTCTGGTACTTCATTTCTCTATCACAAGGGTGTGGAACCTTTTTTTTTCCCCTGCCAAGAACCATTTGGATATTTATAACATCATTTTTGGGCCATACAAAATTATTAACTTATAGAACTCAAGCAGTGGGAGGTTGTTGTACCTAGATTCCAGTTTATCATTGCCCACAGTTGCCTAGCAAATGATTTCACAGACCTTATGTTCCCCATTCCTACTCTATTAGGAAATTGGTAGCATGTTTTATCATTGGTTGGTAATTATATTGATGAGTTCAACATAATAGTATTCCATCACATTTATATAGCACAACTTGGTCATTCCCCAATTTATAGACCCCTCCTCAGATTCCTATTATTTGTCACTATAAAGAACTATAAACATTTTTGTACATCTTTAGAATTTGTTTTGCTTAGACGAAATTCCTCCTTTGGTCTGCCTTCCCTCTAACCTTTTTCCTTTCTCTTCTTTTCCCCTGTTGAATAAAACGAAATACATCTATATCCAACTCTGTGTATATATATTCCCTCTTCTTTTGATCAGTTCAGATGAATGAGGTTCAAGTGTCAGCCATTCCCCTCACTCCTTCCTCCTTGTTCGTATAAATTTCTCTTGCAATACTGCTTATGTGAGATAATTTCCCCTAAACTTCTTTTCCATCATCCCAAATCTTAGTATATTCTTCTTCCCTTTTCTTTCCATGTTTTTCTTAAAACCATCAAGCTATTACATAACTATTCCTAGACCTTGTCTAATTGTACTCACACTATGAATACAGATGATCACAAGGAGCAGAATAGACACATATGTCATCTCCCCATCCTTGTTTAGTCTTCTAACATTTTTCACTCATGTTTACCTTTTTATGTTTCTCTTCATCATTGCTTCTGAACTTCAAAGTTTCTCCAGTCTTTATATCAGTAGTGCTTAGAAGCCTTATATTTCATAAAAGTCCACATTCCCCCCCCCATAGCGTTATATTCAGTCTTTTTTTTTTTCCTGAGTACACTATTCTTGGCTGTAACAAAATAAAAGTGCATGAAATGATCTCATCAAAATGAATTTGCTCTTGGTAATCTTGGGGGTGCAAGCACTAGAAGTCAAGAAGAATATTGGAGCTTGAGGTAAGGGAACTTTTCCTCCATATCTTCATCTCTAAGAAATCTTGACAAACACCCAAAATGTTTGTGATTCACTTCCCCAAACTCATCTCTCCAGAACTCCTTCTCCAAAGCACATTTTCCAACAATCAGAAGTAAGACATATTTATGCAAGATCATGAGTTCATAGCTCTCAATCAGCCATCTCTCTTTATAACGTACAGTGGATAGTATGTCATAGGACTATCTTTGCAGAACAGAGGGAGTCCTATCAAGGATGTGATATGCCTGGGTGGCATATCACATGTATGCTTATTTGTAGATATTATTTTATCTGATAGAATATCAGATCTTTCAGGGCAGGGAATTTTTTGTTTGTTTGTTTGTTTCTCTGTATCCCCCTATCCAGATAAATTACTCATATATAGTCAATACTCAATAGATGTATTTTAAATTAATGTTGTTATTTGTCCTTGATTTTTGAAGAGGACCAAGGACATTCTGGGGCAACATTTTGACTTATCCATGAATTGGATTTAAGTGACACAGAATTGCAAAATATCATCAGTTTCACTCTTTTCGAGAGTTGTCAAAGTCCAGCAGTAAGGAAAAAAAAATCAGGATGGCTGGTGATGGCTTAAGATGCAATGGATAATTATGGCATATTTGGAATAAATATGGCATATTTGATGTCTGACAAATTGTAAGCCCTTCATGACTATTGGAATAAATTGTTCTCAATCATCTATTCTGCCCTGAAAGGTAAGATATACCCTTAATTCATCAACAGGTTGGAGACCTGTCAGTTACCCTCAACCTGGTTCAGCCCATCAACCAATATATTTTTACTGGACTGTGACCTCTTACCTGCTACAGCTTCTTAGAGCCACATTTAAGAGTTGGGTGACCCATTGGATGCCAAAGGTGGATGAGCAACTTGGCAAGACTGTCAAGCCCTCACACCTCTCTTAACACCCCTTTAAATGAATGAATAAATAAGTGAAGTTAAATGTTGTCTCTCTCTTTCTGGCTGCAAAGATATTCTGCCTCAACACCCTTCCCTATAATTCATTGCTCTTTTTAATGTCTATAATACTCATCTGATCCTTCTGGATTCTGGTTTCCTCTGAGATGACATTTCTGATGCCTACCAGATTTTTTTGTAGCATAGATGAAGCATAGATGCTTCCTATCCTATTGCCATTTTTTTCAAAATTGGACTTGGTCTCTATAAATGCCATTTCCTTTAATTTCATTTCAATTTATTGTCTTGCAGGATACATTTCCTGTTACTTTGTCCCTCCATTTTGATTCATGGAGATGTTAATGTCTTCCATCTTTAATATTATTGTCATGCTCTTGTATTATTGTCTCTTACTCTTGTAACCCTATAGAATAGAGGAGAGGAGAAGAGGTGACTAACAAAAAAAAAAAAAAAAAAATCACGTACAAATAGTTTTAAAAGGAAGAAAAAATGGGTCCTGAAATGACAAAAGGAAAGTTTGAAGTATGTATTGGCACAACTATGCACTGGAAGGCATTTATCCTCTCTCTCAGCTTCCTTGTTTTCCTCTACTTTGACAAATTTGTGACTTAGTGCTCTGTGATCCCATGTGTACCATTGGATGTGGAGAAAGTACCATACCTATTGATCAGCTTAACATAGGTCTTTTGACATACTTTTAAAGCCCCTAGTTGACCTTTTTCTTCTCTTGAAATGCATAGTTTTATGGTGTTGAACTGCTCTTTCCCCTACTGAAACTGTTTCAAAGCAATCAGTAGTTTCATTTCTTGAACTATTTGCCAAATTGAAATCACTTTAGTGTCTGACACATTGTTTTTCATGAAGTTTGGAAATGAGATGTAGCGAGAGGATCCTAGCTTCGAGTTATAGAAGGTTCACAACTCCAGAGGGAGTGAAGAGAAGCCAACTCCCTTCCCACCGAAAGGAAAAAGGCTTGCAGACACCTACATACTTTTTAAAAGCAGTATTTTGAATCCTTTTCTATTTAAAACAAAAGAAGCTCAAAAAATTGCTTGGGTACACTGCAACCCCTCCATCCCACTGGCCTAGATTTTGCTTTTAACTTTTGGTCTCAGACCCTTTGCCTACCCACCTCTGCTCCTACTTTCATGCCTCTGAAATTCTAATTAACAGGACTTTATTTTGTTCTTCACATTTATCTTACCTTATACTTAGTATTTCTATTAGCAAAAAAAGTACCAACTAATAGGTTATTCAGGCTTCCACAAAATGATCAGAAGAATGGCCATACATTTCTGTATTTGTTCTAATTATAGTCTAGGCCAAGTACAAATGGGAAAGTCACTTAACATGACAGAAAGTCCATAACATGACAGAGCGAGAAGAGAAGAAACAGGTGAGACAACTAGTCATGGTCCAACCTGAGAATCAGATAAGGCCTGGTTTTGAATTCTACCTTTGATACTAGTTCTTTGACCCTGGGAAAATCATTCAACCTTTCAGTGTTCTAGGTAATTCATTTTTATCTACAGGTTTGAGGCCCGTCAGTTATCCTCAACTTGGTTCAGCCCATCAACCAACATGTTTTTCTGGGCTGTGATCTCTTGCATGTTACAGCTTCTTGAGCCACAATTAAGAGCTGGATGACCCATTAGATGCCAAAAAATGCATGAGGAGGTTGACAAGGTCATTAAACCCTCACACCAGAAGTATTCCTTTTCTTAACATACCACACACCTCTTTAAATAAATGAATAAATGAATGAAGTTAAATGTTATCTCTTTTTAATATATTTTTGGGGATGGGGAGAGAATTGGGGTTACACAAATAATGTGTTTGAGACCTGATGTGAATTCAAGTGATAGCTTAAGATGCAGTGGATAATTATGGCATATTTGGAATAAATTTGGAATAATTCTTTAGGACTGGTGCTCTATCTACTACGTCACCCTGCTGCCCTGAGAGGTGATTCTTTAAGACTTTAAATTATAGAAAATTTACCAAAACAGATGTGGGGAGGGAGTTTCCTTACTACAAGTTCCCACAGTTCATGAAATCATCGATTTGTATGCTCTCAAAAAGTGATGAGGTTAGACTAGATGACTTTTTGAAACCCTTTTTAGTTCCAAAACCCAGGAGATGCTAAATGATAAGAATGTACATTTCAATAACTGAAAGGATACATAATATATCAAAATCACTATCTCTGAGCCAGGATTGGCAATAAAAATTGATAGCAAAAAATATTTATATAACATCTACTATGTGTCAAACACTGTGCCAAGTGTTTTACAAATATAATTTTATTTGTTTTTCAGAATAACTCTGGGAAGTTGGTACTTATATACTATTTTGCAATGAAGAAACTAACAGAGGTTAAGTGACATGCTCAGTGTCACTCAGGTAATGCTGAGACTGGATATGAATTGAGATCTTCTTGATTCCATGCCCTAACTCTTCTGGGGTTTGGATTTTGTTTTGTTTTGTGTTAGGTTTCTTAGCATTTTTTAAAGGTTCATCACTCCTGACATATGTGCCTGTGAGTTTTTTATATTTCCATTAGAGGCAAAAAGAATACAAAAAATTAATGTTTTAATATGTCTCATAGGACAGACATGTGGTTGACCAAAAAAAAAAAAAAAAAAAAAAGTAGGACCCCACAATTATTTCCCAGACTACTGTTCTAACTATTAGCTCTTTTGTCTGTTCCCAAATTATAATTTCAAATCACAGAATTAGGTAGCCTTTATTTGAATCTCAACCAAGTTAATCCTTTGTCAAACTCAAAATGTTTGTATGCTGCTTGGCACCAAACCAGAATTCCCAATAATATGGGAATCGAAAAATAGCACTTTAGTTCAATTTCAGGAAATTTCCACTCCTACTCAAAAGTCTATCCCATTGATTTGTTACTAAAGGAGCAAGTTGCTTTTAGCAATTCATGATATCCCTTGAGTACCATGAATCCGAATTTGGAATCCCTTCTAGATCTTCATTTTCATGCTTATTCCCAATTTGCCCTCCTGCAAGAAGAAAGAAAGAAAACAAAACAAAACAAAAAAATGAGGTCCTGACTCTCTTCCTTTTCAATATTTAGGTTAAAGGATTGAATTAATGAACAATATGCCTTCAGATGAGCAGAAACTGAAGCTTTTTATATTTTGTTTATGAACACATGGACTTTTGAGAATGTTAATGTTACAACAAACAGGATCGCATTTGGGAAGATTTGGAGCCTTAATGAAAATCCTTAAGATCTATTTTGTCCCTGGAAATATGAGATCCCCTGTTAGAGAGTCCAACTGTTATGGGAGGAGAGAAACAAGGCAGAAGTTTAAAGAAATCTTTTGATTTCCTTTAGAAAAGGGAGAATAAAAGTTAGAGAAAGTCAGTGAGATTAAAGGCAGGAAAGCAGTTTCAGCTGAGAGTTCTATAAGGATGCCCAGAAAAGAAGAAAGAATTAATTAATGAATCTCTGGTTGTAGTGTAAAGACACTGCTGACTCAGTGCTTAGATAGATATAAAGAAATCCTATTTAATTCAACTGAATGCTTACTATTTGCATTAAATGCTTAATATTCTATACAAACCACTGTGATAGATGCTGGGCAATTCAAAGTCAAAAATTAAATAGTACCTGCCCTCAAGGAGAGGAGAATATGGTAGACAGACAGACAGACTGATGTGTACATATTCATTTTCAGTCACAAGTGACTCTTCATAATGCCATTTGGGGTTCTCTTGGCAAAGATAATCACACAATAGCCCAGTGCAACAAGAGATAAGTAGATATTATGGGAAGAATGGCAGCACCAGCTTGGAACTCAAGTTTTACTTCATGAAAATTACATGCTACATATGTTCATAAATCTAGGGTGAGTTTAAACTGATTTTCAAAGAACTTTCTTGTCCTTGGGAGCAATAGATAGAAGGTACAGAGAGGTCAAGGCAGATTCAATATTAGGATAAATTTCCTAACTATAAGAATTATCCCAATGTGGAACAGGCTTCCTCAAGAAGTGGTGAGGCCCACTTTTCCAGAGATCTTCAGGAAGAGGCAGAAGAACTACTTGATCCTTATATATTCAAGAGGATTCTTTTTCAATAGGAGTGAGTCCACATGACATTTTGTTCCTGGGATTTCAGATCCATCTTCAGTACTGTAAGATTCATTAATGATAAGTATATTCCAAGCAAAAGGAATATTCTATACAAAGGTGCAGAGATGGAAGATAGAAAGTTATATGTGAAGTACAGCAAGGCTAGTTTGACTAGACATTAAAGTGCATAAATCGCATTCTTTGTGACCTCAAGACCTAAATTCTCTAAACCAAAGTTTTTTTCATCTACAAAATGGGATGGGGGAGGATCGGTAAGGCATTATAAATCTAAAAACATAAACTGAAGCTGTTTTTTGATCCTAAAGGTGAGAGAGAGTCAGTATAATTTATTGAGCAGGGAAATAAATAAAATTTTCAGATATGTGCTTCAGGGAAAACAAATATTTCTTGCTGCCTCATGGAGTCATTTGCTTCCACTTGTCCAATTCTGTTTTTTGAGGAGTGCTTTTCTTCGTTGAGTTTTTGTGCCTCTTTTACCATTTAGTAAATTCTGGGTTTTTCAGATATTATTTTCTATTGTATTTTTGAGCCACTTTTTACCAAGGTGTTAATTCTTTTTTCTTGCATTCCTCATTTCTTTTCCCATGCTTTTTCCATGCTTCATGCTTTCTTCATCTCTTCTAGGAATTCTTGTTATGCTTATTTCCAATTAGCATTTTCTCTGGGAATTTGCTGCTGCTTTCATGTTATTGTTTTCTTCTGAATTTGTGTCTTGGTTTTCTCTGCTACTGTAGTAGGTTGTTTTTTATTGTCAACTTATTTTATTATTATTATTATAATCATCATCATCAATCATCATCATTATTAATGTCTGCTCATTTTCCATCTTATTTGTTAACTTTGAACTTCATGATAAAGTTGGGTTCTGTCTACTTAGGAAGTGAGGAGGCATTGTTCCAAACATAATGCTATTTTTTTTTTCTGAGGCAATTGGAGTTAAGTAACTTGCCCAGGGTCACACAGGTAGAAAGTGTTAAGTGTCTGAGGTGTCTGAGGCCAGATTTGAATTCAGGTCCTTCTGACTTCAGGGTTGGTGCTCTATCCACTGCACCACCTAGCCACCCCCATTATTTCAAAGCCTAATTCTGAAGGCCTGTAAATTTTTGGTGCTTCAAAGGTGGTGTAATTTGGGGAGAGATGTATGCACTGCTCTCCTGGTTTGCCTTCTGGCATTTACCTAGGAAGGAGTTCTTCTCTGCAGTTGCAAACACTAGTACTTACTTCTCTTGGCTGGAATTATGACCAAGTGTCCTTCTCTCCTGCAACTACTCTCCTGCAACTCCTTGAAACTACAAATAGGATTCCTGTTCTTCTGTAGCCACAAGAGATAGTGTTTCTTTTTGCCTTGGAATTAGAGCCTCAGCTTACTTGTGACTAATCAAAAGTTCTCCTCTCTGTCCTGAAACTGGGATCCAGAATTGCATATGGACAATATAGTTGCCAAACCACTTTCAGCAAAAGTTGCCTCATAATCTCTTTTTGTCCAAACCCTTTACTGTTTCTGAGCTGAGAGCTCCAGAATTTACTTCTGCTGACATAGCACCTGCCTCTAGGGCTCACACTTGATATTGCTATCACATATGTTCTATGCTGGCTGGCCCTAGTCTTGGTGTCATATTTCTTCTGCTAATCTCCTAAATTATTTTAGGTTGGAAAAAAATGTCACTCTGACCTTTTTTTATTTGCTGTTCCAGAATTTGGTTTGAGGAATTACTTTAAAAATGTTTGGAGGGAAATGTTGGGACAATTAAGTTGGTTTGTTGCTTGACTTTGCCCTCTTGTCTCTGCTTTCATATTGACTTTAAATGAAAAGAAGCAGAATGATGCCGATTGATCCTTGAATTGGATGCAAGAAAGAGAATCTGAATTTTTAGGTCCCTAGAGAAAGAGAAATCTCGATGGAAGAGAATAGTAGGAGACGTTGTGCCTTCTAGGGACAATCAAGTCTTTTATTTATTTATTTTTGCTGAGGCAATTGGGGTTAAGTGACTTGCCCAAGGTCACACAGCTAGGAAGCGTTAAGTGTCTGAGGCCACATTTGAACTCAGGTCCTCCTGATTTCAGGGCTGGTAGTTTATCCACTATGCCATCTAGCTGTCCCCAACAATCAAGTCTTGACTAATATTAGGAGAAAGAAAAAGGAACTAGAGACAATGATAAGAATAAAAAGAAATGATAAAATTCTTAGGAGTTACATGTATTATCTTCCTATATAAGAATGGTAAGCAGTTTAGCCTTACTAAATCCCTTATGATTTCTCTTTCCTGTTTACACTTTTTTTGGTTCTCCTGATTTTTCTATTTGAATGTCAAATTTTCTATTTTATCAATACTTTTGTAGAGCTTTTCACAGGTGAGGCTCAGAAAGGTTATATAAGAAGAATTGGCCAAATAGTATGAGGCACAAAAATTTGATGAAGAAAAGAACTTTTTATAAAGCAAAATTGGGCAAGTGGAAGTGAATGACTCCATGAGACATCAAGAAATAAATCCAGAGTTGAATGGATGTCCATCAATTGGAGAATGGTTGGGTAAATTATGGTATATGAAGGTTATGGAATATTATTTCTCTGTAAGAAATGACCAGCAGGAGGAATACAGAGAGGTTTGGAGAGACTTACATCAACTGATGCTGACTGAAATGAATAGAACCAGAAGATCTCTGTACACTTCAATGTTGTATGGAGAGGTATTCTGATGGAAGTGGATATCTTCAACATAAAGAAGATCCAACTCACTTCCAGTTGATCAATGATGGACAGAAACAGCTACACTCAGAGAAGGAACACTGGGAAGTGAATGTAAATTGTTAGCACTACTGTCTATCTACCCAGGTTACTTATACCTTCGGAATCTAATACTTAATGTGCAACAAGAAAATGGTATTTACACACATATATTGTATCTAGGTTATATTGTAACACATGTAAAATGTATGGGATTGCCTGTCATCGGGGGGAGGGAGTGGAGAGAGGGGGGGATAATTTGGAAAAATGAATACAAGGGATAATATTATAAAAAAATTACTCATGCATATATACTGTGGAAAAAAATTCTAAAAAAAAAAAAAAAAGAAAGAAAGAAAGAAATCCAGTATCAAAAAGATGAAAAAAATGAACTGACCTGAAAAATAGATTGAGTGATAATTTAAGAATTATTCAACTACTTAAAGTTCATGATTTTAAAAAAAAGCCTAGACAATATGTTTAAAGAAATGATAAAGGAAAATTCCAATGAAATCTTAACTTCAGAGAGTAAAATACAAATTGAAAGACTTCAATGATCACCTCCTGAAAAAGTTCCCAAAAATCAAATTCCCAGGAATATAATAGTCAAATTCCAGAGTTCCCAGGTCAAAAAGAAAATGTTATAAGAAAGAAGAATGAAACTATTCAAATGTCATGGTACCACAATCAGAAATACACAAGATTAAGTAGCTTCCATATTGAAGTAGGAGAAGGTATGGAATACAATATTCCAGAAGGCAAAGGAACTAAAATTACAAACAAAATAACATAGTCAGAAAAATTGATATAATCCTTCAGGAGAAAGTAAAAGGATATTTAATAAAATAATGGACATTTCTGATAGAAAAGTAAGGGCTGAATAGAAGATTCAACATTCAAATACAAAAAGAGAAACAAAAAAATGTGAAAGGAAGGAGAAATCATAGGGGATTATTAAGATTAAACTATTTAGATTCTTATATAGGAAAATAATACATGTACTCCTAAGAACTTTATCATTATTATGGCAATTAGAAGGAGTTTACATAAACAGAGCACATAAATGTGAATTAATTGTGTTAGGATGATACCTGAAAAAAGGGAGACAGAGGGAGGCAGAAAGAGGGATACAATGAGAAAAGCATGAAGGAAGAGGTAGAAGAGAGAGACTTTCCTCACATAAAAGAAACATGTAAAGATGAGCTTTTAGAGTGGAGAGAGAAATAGGGGTAGAGTCAGGCAATGCTTAAATCTCATTCTTATTGGAAATTATTCACAAAGGGGAGAATACACACACACACGTGTGTGTGTGTGTGTGTGTGTGTGTGTGTGTGTGTGTGTGTGTGTGTGTGTGTGTATAGTATAAAAATCCATCTTATCCAGTAGGGAAATAGGAGGGGAAAGAGATAAGAGATATGGGCTGGTAGACCAGGAGATGACAAAAGGGAGGATGACAGTGGTCAGAAGCAAAAAAGACTTCTGATGAGGGATAAGCTGAAGAGAGAGAAGGATAAATGGAAAAATAGTATGGAAAGAAATATACAGTTATCATAATTGTGAGTGTGAATGGGATGGATTAACCCATAAATCAGAAACATATAGCAGAATTAATTAGAAAGAGGCCAAAAATATGGTGTTTATAAGAGACAAACTTGAAACAAAAACACAGAGTTAAAAATAAAGGGCTAGAGCAGAATCTATTATGCTTCAGCTGAAATTAAAAAAAAAAAAAGCAATGCAAGCAATCGTGACTTCAAATCAGGCAAAAGCAAAAACAGACTTAATTAAAATAAATAATCAGGGAAACTACATTTTGCTCAAAGGTATAATAGATAATGAAATAATATCAAACAATTTTATAAGTTTGGTTTATTTTCTGATAAAGCCTTATTTTTCAAATATTTAGAAAACTGAGTCAGATTTTTAAAATGAGTCATTCTTCAATTGATAAAATAAAAATACTGAGTGTTTGTGAAAATCCATACCATAATGATTTGTTGATGAAGTTGTGAACTGCTTCAACCATTCTAAAGAACAGTTTGGAACTATGCCCAAAGGGTTATAAAATTGTACATACCTTTTTCCCACTGTACCCCAAAGAGATCAAACAAAATGGGAAATGATCTATATGTACTAAAATAATTATAGCAGTTCTTCTTTGTGGTGTCAAAGAACTGGAAATTGAGGAAATACCCATCTATTGGGGCGTGGCTGGACAGTTATAGTATATTTTTGTGATAGATTATCTTACAAAATTTATGAGTAGGATCGTTTCAGAAAAACTTTAGAGGACCTATATAAACAAATGCAAAATGAGCAGAAGTGAACTATGCCATGTGACCACATGGATCACTGTACATAGTTAACATCAAAATTGTAATGATAACCAACTCTGAAAGACTTAAGCACTCTGATCAATGTAAGAATTCAAGATAATTCCAAAGGACTGATGATGAAAAATGCTATTCATCTCTAGAGAGAAAACTGATATACTGTGAGTACAAATTAGAGCATAATTTACTCACTTTGTGTTTCTTGCTTTTTTGTGACACAGCTAATATGGAAATATGTTTTGCACAATTTCAGATGTATAATTGATATCACATCATTTGCCTTCTCAATGGTTAGAAGAGAGGCTTTGAGAGAGGGAATTTGGAACTCAAAATTTATTTTTTTTTCAAATTTTAATGTTATTTTTTTATGCCATCCTACCCTTCCCCCCAAAGAACCAATGGAATTTAATATCTAAAAGAAATGTTAGAGACTATACAATCCAAATTCCCCATTAAAGAGGAAGAAATCCTCTTAAAGGGACTTTGCCTATGGACATGCATTTTGAATGTGAAAGAGTTGGATTTAGCAGTTAGGTCTCTTGATTCCCAAGTCAGTTCATTTTCCCTTTGCTCATACACACAGAAAAACACTTGAAGCTCTCTCTCTTTTTTTTTTTTTTTTAAAGTGCTCTTAGGAACTTTCATCTTCCTCAAATGAGTTCAGCATCCCACCTACATTTCTCCATTGATTTCATCACTGGTGATTAATTTTATACACTGTTCTCAGTTACCACCTTGTAGTGTCCTGGCAAGCTTTCTAGAAGATCTCTGGATGAGCCTTGGTCTTAGATGGAGAAGTGATGAAGGCAGGAGAGGTACAAGGATAGTCAAAGATGGAATCTTGAGTCTGGAGTCTCTATGTCTGAGATTGAGCTGGAGCACACACTCTCTCCTCTCTAGTCCTCTTAGCCCTTAAATACTTAGTACCATTATATCACTACAGCACACTGAGCATGTGCCAACTGAAGAATCATTACATCACCATATCACACTAAGTATATTCGAACTAGAGAACCATTATTTCATCAATCAATACTGAGAAAACACCCTGCTGTAAATATCCTTGCTTCAAGTAGAACACAGGGGTCATGCCCTCCTTGACTTCTCAAGATAAGATGTGAACAGCAAGGGAAATGGGGAGCCAAACCAGATATTGTCAGTGGGTTTCCTCTGGGCTAAAGGGTCTTATATCTTACCCAGAGTTCCCTCACTATCTGCGGTCCTCTACACTGCCCTTCTAAAAGCCATATATAAGTCATCTTCTAATAAGATTATATGCTGGATTTCATCATCACTTGGCACCACTCCACCTTCAGGATCTCAGATTTGGTGTCTTACCTCTCTGAGTGCTGTTAGGATTATAAGGTGCTAACTCAGGTTGTCTAAACAATTCTCTAGCTCAGAATTCACACCTTTAGTTCACATCTTTAAAAGGAGTTTACTTACACCTTTAGGCTTCTGAAAGGAGTTTACACCTTTAAAGGAGTTTACACTTCTGGAAATACCCACAAGCCCATTCTCTGGGAGGATATAAGGAGCCAGGGACGTTGAGTTTGGACGGCAGTCTGGAAGGAGAGAGTCTAGATTGGGATAAGAACAAGACTTCCCTGGAGAACTTCAGATTCAGAGATTCAGAGCCAGGATTCAGGAAGAAAAGGATTCAAAATTCTACCTTCGCTCTGGCTAGAGACTCCAGAAGCCTCCCAAGAAACGTGCTCACAGAGGAAAAGATTATACAGAAAAGAAACCTCCTTCCAGAGAAGGATTACAATTGAGAAACGACAGGACATTACACAGTGCAATCTTCTCCATCACATCTCCCAGTCTTTCATATCCATAGAATCTGCATTTCACCCTTATTGTAACCTCTGCTTTCCTGTCTCACCTGAAACCCTTCTTTTCTTTGTTAACAATAGCCTTCCCTTTCAATGTTCATTCTATCCCTGTTATCTGACTATAGTTTGGTTAAATGTGTTGCTTTATCTAATATTTTATCCTTTATCTAAATACATTATGATTACATTATACTTTTTGTCTATATTTAATTCCATGATCAAATATGTCCCTCCCTCCCTCACTAATTGTCTAAACTCCCTTAATGCTTTACCTCTTAGGACAGAATTTGGCAGGATAAAGTCATAGGAACTTGAAATTTTGACCATATCCAATCCATGAAAGATTTACCTATGTCAGGCTTCTATAGCCTCTTAACTATCAATATTTTAATGGGAAGGGAACTACTTAGAAGATTTTGCTAAGGAACTTGTCTTTGTTAACCTTTTGATTTCTAGCTGTATCCATCCAGAGATACCCAATCCTGCAACCACAATTTCACTGCAATTAGTTTATTTCTGCTTTCCTTTGTCCTCATTCTTCATAGGCAGTGTAATTAGGGCCAACTATCACACACCTACAATGAAGTCTTCTTGTTTATTTGTGCTAACTTGAGCCACTGCCAATGTGAATAAAAAAGCTATTGGTCTCAGTCCTATTAATTATAGGTATTCTCTACCTACTATAGCTATACTATGGCTATATGGTATGGTATTAACAAAATTTCCTCTTCTAAGATAATCATCGCCATGTTTCTATCAGTACAGCTTCGTGACAAACTTTGCCTTGAACTTTTAATCTGGGCTCTACAAATTTGTTTTTTAAAATGTTTGGTATTTCAGTGTAATTAGCTTCTTAGCAATCCTATATATTTTATGCATTAAAAAGTTTTTTTGAGAAGGGGTACATAGGATTAATCAAACTGCCAAAGTAATCTATGACATAAAAATGATTAAGAAATTTGGTCTGTACCATGTGATCAAAGATAAATTGCTGCCAATTGGTTAGTTATTGCTATATTGGCCTTTCTCAAATAAATTAGCACTCTTTTATCAATGATTTTCTGTCTTTTGTTCCTAGAAGAATTTCACTCTTTCTCCTCTTTTGAAAGAATGAGTTGGAATTACTTCTTCTACCAAATTTATATTCTAAAGATCCTAGAAATAGGTCATATGTATTACATTTTGTGTTTTCTTATAGTCTTCTGGGTGATTCCTGAGTCTGACTCCCTTAAACAATTATTTTGAACTACGATCACTCTAAAGTCCTAATCCAGTTCCAGACATTATGTGGCTGTTTTAAGGCCCCTTTCTTTAGGCTACTTTGGGTGGATTATTTAATCCCTTTAATGATGTCTAGGAAAATACATCAATAACCACAGGACTCATCAAGTATATGGGATGTATGCTCGCTTATGGACAATACAAAAACTGGTAGACCTGAAAGACAAAAAGCTCTTGTTGTGAGAGAACTCACCAGATAGTATATGTAAATAGCAGCCAAGAGTAAAACAAGGCTGGCAAATGAAGGTCAGCTTACCAGATTTGGAGATGGATACACATTTTTCTGGAGTGGCCCACAGTGATGAGGAGCATGGCTGCCAAGGTTTATAAGCAAAACCAATTTTGTCAATAAGATTGTACACCTACCAAAAAAAAACGAATGGCAAGCTCATGGCAATGCAATTATCATTGCAGGAAAGTGCCAGGCTACCATTATCAGTGCTTATGCTTCCACCATGATGCATTTTGATGAGACTGTGCCCAAATAGTAGTAAAACCTTCAGAGCTCAAATTGGTTGCATCAGCCACAGTTGTAAACTTAAACCCCACATAGTGATGCCTCTTTAAGAATGATTAACAACAGGGGGAAGCTAGATGGCTCAGTGCATAGAGAGGTGGCCCTGAGGTCAGGAGGACCTGAGTTCAAATCCAGCCTCAGATACTTAATAAGTACTAGCTGTGTGACCCTGGACAAGTCACTTAACCCAATTGCCTCAGCAAAAAAAAAAAAAAAAAAAAAAAAAAAAAGAATGACAAACAACCTCCAGCTTCTGGGGTAAGAACTCACTGACAAAAATTGCTGGGAAAACTGGAAAATAATGTCAGAAACTCACATAGACATGCATCTCATACCCCATACCAAGATAATTTGGGCACAAAGAATGATACAATAAGCAAATTAGGAGAGCAAGGGATAATTTGACCCATCAGATCTTTGGACAAAGAAGGAATTTATGACCAAAGAAGAACTTGAGAACATTATGAAAGGAAAAATGGACAACTTTGATTACATTAAATTGAAAAGGTTTTGCACAAACAAAACCAACAGAAACAAGATTAAAAAAAAGGAAAGCACAAAGCTGGGGGAAATTTTTCACAATCAGTGTTTCTGATAAAGGTCTCATTTCTAAAATATATAAAGAACTGTCAAATTTATAAGAATACAAGTCATTCCCCAATTGATAAGTGGTTAAAGGATATGAACAGACAATTTTCAGAATATAGTCTTATGAAAAAAATGCTTTAAATCACTATTGATTAGAGAAATTCAAATTAAGATGACTCTGATGTACCACTTCATACCTTGGCTAATATTGCTTAAGATGATGGGAAAAGATAATAATAAATGTTGGAGAGAATGTGGGAAAACTGTGACACTAATGCATTGTTGGTGGAGTTGTGAACTGATCCAACCATTCAGGAGAGCAATTTGAAACTTTATCCAGAAGACTATAAAACTATGTATATCTTTTGATCCAGCAGTGTCTCTACTGAGCCTGTATCCCAAAGATCATAAAAAAGGAAAAAGAACTTATATGAGCAAAAATGTTTGTAGCAGCTCTTTTTGTAGAGGCAAGGAACTGGAAACTGAGCAGATGCCCATCAATTGGGGAATGACTGAATAAATTATGGTATAAGAATGTAATGGAATATTATTGTTCCATAAGAACTAATGAGCAGGATGATTTCAGAAAAGCCTGGAAAGACTAACGTGAACTGATGCTAAGTGAAGTGAGTAGAACTAAGAGAACATTGTATAAAGTGACAATAAGATTAAGTGAAGCTCAACTATGATATACTTACTTCTTTTCAACAATGAGTTTATTCAAGGCAATTTCAATAGACTTTGGATAGAAAATGTCATCGGCATCCAGAAAAAGAAGCATGGAGGTTGAATATAAATTAACACACACTATGTTCTTTTCTTTTTTCAGTTTTTTTCCCTCTCCCATTTTTTTTCCTTCTGTTCTGATTTTTATCTCCCAACATGATTCATAAAACAATGTGTGCTAAAAATAAATAATTTTTTAAAAGTAATGAACAGCAGCCAATCAACCAACATCTCAAGTATTATCATCTCCATGAAGTTCTCCCTGACCATGTCAGCCAACAGATATTTTCTAGTGCAACACATTATACACCTGGCAAATATACACTTCCTTGTTATGTAATCATAACTCAGTTATAATGTAGGCAAGAAATATATCTTTTGTATTTGTATTTATCTCTATAAGTTCCTAAATTAATACTCTGCATAGAATAGTTCCTTAATATATATGTTGATCAGATTTGATCAGAATTTTAGACTTAGATACTATATTTGTTAATTATATTTCACCTGATAGATGATAAACTCCTTGAGAATGATCACTATTTTACACTACTGATATTCAAGCAACTGAATCCTATCCAAGCTGTCTTTCATTTTGGGGGTTGCCCTGAGTGTCACATTTCAAAACCAGTAATCCAAAAAAAAGCTGTAATTCCCTATTTATTAATTCACTATGAAAACAATTTCCCCAATACATGCCTTTGGCTCATCCAAGATTTATTCAAACTAGGATGTCAAACATTACCATTCATCTAAGTAAGACTTTTGTCTCTAAAAATTCCTCTCTATTTCATTATTCTTCCTGAAGATGCACCAAAAGGAGTTTGATTATCCACTCTCGTTGTTCAAGGAAATGAACAAAAATGGCATCCCACAATTTAATAGGAAGAAATTGAGCTGCTATCCACATGAAGATATTTTGAAATGGCTCTTAAAAGAGAATGTGCAATTATCAAGACAGTCATTGTCAAATATTGGGATGGAACAGGAGGTTCATGAAACCAGTAAAAGGTCCATTAAAAATAGTAATCATTCTAAAGGCAAATAAGGACATGAGAGACATACACCAAGATACCAAATACAAAAAAGGCAAAATTCTAACAAAGCACTGGGAACATTGTTTTTGTTCTCACACTTTGCTTATTACTAAACTTCTCAGAAATGTTGTTAGGTAGAATCTGAATTAAATGATTCTAGGATTTAACTAGTATAAAGGGCTGAAACAATCAAAATACAGATGTAACATTTGGGTAAGAGGGTGGAATGGCATAATAAGAATATTTGGATCAACAACAGACTGAGAATGATTTATAATTATGAGCTTTTGCTAGTTATTTTGAACCTGGGGCTATTGGTTTTTGTTTTTGTTGTCATTAGTATATTTTTCTTAACAAATTCTTCATAGAATGTTAAAACTCAGAGGTCTTTTATTCTAACCCTTTCATTTTATAGTTAGTTATCTGAGGCCTACAAAGATAAAAATGACTTATCTAAGTCAATCTTTTTATTTGACAACTTATTAAGCACCTATTATGACTAGGTAACCATGCTATTATTCAAAGAGGAATAAGGTGTTGTTCCTATCCTAAATAGCAACACCTGTAGTAGCCCCATCATTACAGGTATGTAAGATTTACAAGCCCTGAATAACACACACACACACACACATACACACACCACCCACATATATCAATTCAGCTAAAGGACACAAGTGGTTCAAAACAAAGGAGTTTAATGAAAGAGCCTAGTGAGATTTATTATAGGATGTTTTCCCCATAAAGTTAATCCACATTCTCGCAAATATATTTATATAC